>NC_051155.1:154567449-154903827 GCF_013339745.2 Dermacentor silvarum | reverse complement strand
AACCTTCGCTAATGTAACAGTGCCACGTGTCCTGTGCCAGCTCACTGACGAGGAAATCGTTCAGGAAGTGCTCGCAGCCCCGTGGAATAAGACTCCGACCTGAGGAAAACTCAACGTGTGCTGGGGGCCAACGAATGGAGACCTTCGCAAGCCCTCACGCGGTGCTTTCGTCGTGCTTCAGCGAGGACTGGACGCTTAGCCAAATTCAAGCAGATTGGTTCTGCGCAAGCGGAATACTGTTCAACAAAGCATTGAACATTTTTTCAGCCTCAGGTGCTGTAACATAGTAAATACTAGTTTTTCCTTGCCGAATTCGTTTTTTTCGGACATTCGATAGTTCGGACTACTGTTTCCCGCGATTTCCCCGCGAAGTCCGCATTATCGGTATCGGCGACTGTAGTACGTTGCACGTAAGCGCTGACAAATCTTTTGGTTCTCTTTTGCAAATACTCAGTGATAATGGGGCAGAAATGTAAAAAGTAGGTAAATGAACACGAGCGAGAGAAGGGTGACAAGCAGAGAAACATGAGTTTGCGCCCTACCTTGGCAGGCTAGTTGGCTTGCCCCATTTTTCAATGCAGAACTTGCGAGGTCCGTTGCTCCACGCAGGGGCGGCAAAGCCTTCATACTGGAGCTCGAGGTGCCTGTGACAAACTGGAGCAGCCTGAGCCGACGTTCATTGTCGAATTTCTCAATGGCCATCCAGAACCACTGGATCACAGGGTGGCCATCGTGGTAGCCTGCACAGTAAGAAGCTTGACTTGAGAACCACAGTTTCAGGGTGATTAGCCTATTGGAACAGCAGCACGCTCGGAAACAACGGACACATGAAAGCAAAAAATATGTTGTGAGCTATGTACACACTCACTCAAGTTCCACTTTTCAAGATCTGAACACATACAGGCAAAGCATGCTGCAGTAAAAGCACACAAAAGCACAGCGCATCAACGAATTGATACAGGCCTGTCCAAGTTATCGTTGACCCTAGAAAACCCCCAATGCCCCAAAATGGACAGGTTTTAAAAACGAATCACTCTAAAGTTCCCACGACTCACAGACACAGGTTAATAGCTAATCAATAGGGACAGAATAATGCAGATACTTAAGATTTACAGAAAACACTAAAACAGTGTGGCTTGCCAATTTCTCAAAGAACTCGATCACTTTACTTTTTCGCTTGAAAAAATGTCGCAGTTTCACCCGAAAGGCGAAGCATCAATTGCGATAGCAACTTAGTAGAGAGCTATATGGAGTAAGAATGGTAGTTTTATCAGCTGTATAAACTTGGACATGCAGCAGCACCAGCAACGCGCAGAACTGTTGTCGACGCCGTCGCCATTTTGCCCGGTTCGCACCGAAGCGCGCGCAGCGTTGGTGACTGTTGCCAGGGCCTCTGGGGCGGCTCGGAGGTTTTCGACGAGATCAGAACGGGAAACTCGTCGATCAGCGTCAGAAGTGTTTACCACCTTCTCACCTCGCAAAGTTTTTATATAAATACGCATTTGGTGCCGCAGCTAAACGTCGCCTCTCCTCCCTCCCGTCCCCCCCTGGCTTTTCACGCGACGCAAGAAGTCGTGTTTACGATCTCTCTCTATATATATGGTCATTGTAAAGGAGGAAAGAGACGCTTAATTCTTCAGCCCTTCAGGGCGCAGAATCCGCGTTTGTTCACCGCTGTGCATTCGCTCCCCGTGAAAGCGCGCGTCCCTCGCGCCCTTTCACTTGCACATATAGCGTCCGGCGCGCGGCGACGATTTTATCGCCGTTGATGCCATACAGAACATCACGGTGACGGCGACGCCGACGGCAGAAATCCTCTTTGAGTGTCCATATAATTGCTATCGCAATAAAATTGATTGCCAATGCTTAATATATTCCCAAGTTACTCTGTAAATACTTTGTAGGCGTCTTTTGTCAAGTGCCATTTTCGAACACATAACCTCAAGGGCAGTGGATCTTGCATTTTCATAGTGAATAGGAGCTCTAAGCTATCACTCCCATTTGTATCAAAAGAAGGAGAGAGTGTACCTAGTTAGTCTAGGTACACTGTCTCCTTATTTTGACAGAGCTTTTTGCACTTTTCGTTATCTAGGTGCACACTGGTAAGCTCCTCAAATACTGACAAAATGGCTTCAAACAATTTAGTTCTAAAGAAGTCCGTGAAAAAGAGGAAGAACCCTACTTCCTAGCCAAGCGTTACATTAGCTTAGAATTATGTTAGCATAAGCCTAGCATTACATTGATCATCTCCTTATATTTCTTTCTTGGAGACCACTATTTATGGAAATCCTTCTGAACTGTCACAGCATGCATGACGTTGTGAATGAATGTAAACCAACGCAGCTAATACACTATGGCTACTGATGAATTTATTTTTTGTTTTATTGAATGCACGACCACAGAGAGCTAGGCCCCTTTAGCATGGTGCACTACAGTACAAATTGAATGGTGTATGTAGCAGAAAGAGAGCTGCTAACCATTCCTAGAGACAGCCTGCACTGTCAACATAAACTGAAGCTAAAAGAAATTGTTCACTATGACCATTACACACGATTACTTCAGGTGCAATGAGCAACAGCTATGCAAGCTGCTTCTAATTGCACTGCTGTCGGGGCCCAAGTCAAATATTAGCAACACTAACAGTGCTTTTAAATGCAAGTATGCACTGTAGTCGATTTTAACTTCTTCACATTTCAATCGATGATGACATTAGAAAGCTCTTTCCTGCTATGAAAAGTCTGCCATTCATGGTTGAACGGTCACGCACTGGGGTAGGCAATGCCATCATGGCAACTAAATACGGCATAAATGAAATCTCTGGTAGTTGCAGGTCACAGCCTTCATTATTACAGAGACTAAACCAGCGAGAGGGTCCTATTTTTTTCTTTCTAAAACTACCACTCACTTCAATGCACATTGCATGCCTTTTGGTTTATGTGGCTAGCAATAACAAGACGGCAAGCTTTTGTGCAGACTTTCTGGTACACTCGAAATAAGGCTCTAGCGATGTTTATGCAATGCAGTCAACGCCCATTACAATTAACCGTGATAATCTAGCGAAAAAGGTCTGTTATGTCCGAAGTCCGTTCTATCCAAATTTATGGTTGCAGTATGTTGTGAAATGGCAGAACATTAAATATACACCAGTCTACCCATAGGCGATCGCATAAACGATAAAAGCATCGAAATTAAATAACGAACTGTACATATAAACGGGTTTATGCAGTAATAGTGTAATTACGTGGCATAACATCTTCCTGTTCGCCGTTTTTCAGATGCTGGTTGCTGACAAATGGCAGTATCCCCACTAAAGCATAGACACACCTACACAATAGCAACATTACCGGCCGGTCATGTCGGCCACTGCGAGCTCGAGTGCATCGCTGCCGCCGATGAAACAAACATAGGCTACAGCTTATTTTTCACACAACACAGTGGCTGGTAGAATAAATTGATGTCTTAATTTTATCTTTCATGACAAGCGATGACCACTGCAAAACCTTCAGCACGAATGATAACTATGGTACGAGGAAAGGTAAACTCAGAGCCCGTGTCTGGCCGCCGCTGCACTGCATGTGAAACGGCTCGACCTCATCGTTAGCTTTGCACGCTGGATTACGCGAATTGATGCAATGACAAATAAAATGTTAAATGATGCATTTGGCGATCATTGGCGGTTGTTTTTGAATCACCATATGCTATGGCTTTGCTTTGAAGCTGGTTAGGCATAGTGGCACGCTCAGCACTTGCTCACCATCAAGCTGACCGAGGTGGGTGGCTGTGGGCCACTTGCATGGTCGATGCGAAAGCTCTCCAACGACAAGTTGTGTGGCGCACTGTTGTGGGAAGCTTGTCACTAATGTATTTCTTTCTTATGAAAAAGCGCATAATGTTCTCAAATTTCATAAGTGGCCAGAAATAGTTGCGTGCAATGCACTGCCACACGCATGCATCACCACAGCAAGGTTTGTTGTAGTTACACCATCTGAACGAAATTTGTCTATTGTAGCCGACTGTGCATTACAGCCAGATCCATTAACAGCAGAATTTGTTGTATTGATAATATAGGCAGACCAAACTAGGTGAGAAGAATGGCCTGTCATATGTATCCGAAAGTATGTTGTATGCAGAACCGTTGTAACGGGCATGAACTGTACTTAAGAATGATTTTCACTACTTCTGAACACAAGACATGACTGTGTATGTCATCTAATACGAAAGGATGATTGTTGCATTCTACATACTATGAAGAGCACTGCAGTGGTTTAAAATTTGTTAACACAACTATAAGCAATGCAATAGACAGTATGCTCATGGCACTTTATCACCTTCGAAATCGCACATATTTTATAATTTTTTTGTTTTTACATATTAAATGTACCTTGCCACCCAAATATGTCTTAAAGGGTTACCGACACAAAAATTATAATAGTAGATTACATTGCTGTGAGCTCACAGGTATTGTATCAATCGCAAATGCAGCTTAGACTGCATTTTATTTTTAATTTTGAAGTTCGTGTGAACGGCTAATCAGAAAGTGCGGCACCTATTGATGGAATCGTCAGCATTAGTTCTATTTGTAGACAATGTTATGTTACGAGTTTCGGAAATTGATTTTGAGTGACGTGTGACGTCATTGGCTTTTCTGTCTGTTCGAAAGACGTTTCAGCACTGTTTGCATTACGTTGTCTTGCACTGACCGCACAAGAAGCGCACGTACAAACTTCTTACTGTTTATGGATTAAATGTTACCAGTGCCTTGGCCAGCAGTGACAGTGACATCTGCCAGTGACATCTTGCGACAATTCGTGCAACTGCAAAGCATTCAATCTTTATTTTCTGCATCAGTGTTATTGTCGAAGGGAATTATAATAAGAGGTGGTGTTAACGATTATGTTGCTATTAACGCTTTACGCCAGCAGTTAGGCAGAATATGTAAGTTGCAATATTAGTACGTATTGCAAGCTCTCTGTTTATATGCTGCATCACCAGATGCTGCTACCAGCGTTGTTCCTTCTGCACACCCCTCTCTGGCTATCCAGTAAACTACAAACTGTCATAAGTTTACAGACACACCAAAATGCGGCTAAAGCTCTCTAATGCCAGGATCATACTGTGTAGTACACTTCTGCCCAACGAAGCATTACGATAGTGTTGCAATGCACAGCTTCCCCACCAAACTAGCATCAAACTAGCAGACAAAACAGGAGCACAGATGGCACAGTAGATGGCACGCTAGCGTGCGTCATAGGAATGCGTGCTCACGTGATCATCGTTTACAAGCATGCCTCTTACGTCATGGGGCACGAAGTACTCTTCGAAATAAAAACTGAAACTGGCCGCGAGATATAGAACTACAGTGGAATCTCGTTGATACGATCTTCATGGGAACCGGAAAATAAAACGTACTACCCAAAAATCGTATTATCCAAAATACATTGCTCCTATAAGACACTGGCCGGGAAATGAACAAAAAATGTATTATCCCGAAAAACGTATTATGCAGAATCGTATCAATGAGATTCCACTATAACTAAACAATTGTCGCGCTAGAGCAAACAAGGTTCTTTAGCATGATTACTGGGTCAATAGCTACTGATTAAGTGCAAGAAACAGAGCACGAATAATTTTGTGTCAGTGTTCCTTTTAACTCTTTCCGTACCGCACCCATTATGCATCGTTAGCCCGCTATCGATGGTTTGAAACGGCGCTTTCGAGACCTTCCGCACCACTCACGGACACACTGCGCCATCAGACGTGAAGAACTATGATTTTGTTTTCTAAGCAGTCCGCTTTTTTCCCCGCCAGGCAGCAATTTTTGAACACGCTCTGAAGTTTCATGATCGTCAAAGTAGAAATAAAAAATGGCTGCCTCCGAGTGCGGCGTGCGCAATTAGAAAGATCGCAGATCTTGTGATTCCGCTGAGTCTGCGGCTGATTTTATCAATGGATCGTGCAGCAGCGAGTCTGAGTATGCTTCTTTTTCGTCGGGCTTTGACTCTGTGAGCAACGGCGACACAAACCTGCCCGGAACATCGGGGGCCGCAGCCCGGCACGCCCAACTGTAGTGCTTGCAGTTAAATTTTTGTAGCGGAATACCTGTTCAATGAAAAATTGATTTTTTAGGAGATGGTGCCTATTAGATGGCAATACATTTTCTATATCTCATAATTTTCATTAATTTTTTTCCTAGTAGATGCAAGCGTGTCTTTTTGTTCAATTTTATCTCAGAACCTTGATTTTGGCGATTTATATCTTTTTCATGATATACATCTCGTAAATAAATCTTTTATGTGTGAAAAGTGCATTTATTCTGTTTTTTGTTATGTATTACATAAAATATTGAGTGCAGTAGTTCCTTCAGAAAAAAAGATCTGGTGTAACCTACAGAAAACACCTACCGTATTTACTCGCATAATGAACGCACTTTTTTCCCCGGAAAATATGTGCAAAGTTCGGGGGTGTGTTCATTATGTAGGGTAAAATTTTGAGGTTTTTTTTTTTACATGGCCGCATCTAAAAAAGTTAGTTTCGCCCGAAAGGTGCATCATCGATTTAGATAGCAAATGTGTACACAGCTATACGAAGTGAGGATAGTAGTTCTATTGGCCGTACAAACTTGCAAACATTCGCTAACTATGTAGATTAACAAGCATGATGTCAGCGCGCACAGGCAAACATGAACACATCACACTCTATGACCACAAAGACTCGCTGTCAAAACGCTGGCGTGAGCAAGCGCGGCGGCTACAGCAAGCAAAGTGACCGTTGTGCCATGTATCGCTTCAACGCAAACTGAGCAATGAGAACGGAGCACGCCCAAAGATATAAGCCGCCGTTACACCTAGGCTCAGCCCCCGACACAGATATCTTTCGTGATAGGGGTGCTCAGCTGCGCAATGCGCAGTTGCTGCGCCGCTGTCCTCCCTCCCCTCCCCCTGGCGCCATGCGTGTGACAGAATACGGCACACTTCTTCCCCGCTTTCTTCCCTTGAACGCAGGAGATAGAGCCGCTATTGGGCCAACGGCAAAAAGCGCTTGGGGTGTTCATACGATTGCTATTGCAATAAATGTATGAGACACACGATACGATACGGCGCCCGATATAATCGTACCTGCCAGACGCCGAATCGTACCGTGTCTCTCCTATGTCAAGGCAGCAAGTTCAGGGTGCGATCATTATGAGAGGAAAAGAAAAAACTCAATTTTTGATTGGAAAAGTGGGGTGGTGCGTTCATTATGCGAGTACATACGGTATTTTCCCCATGGTAGGGTAAGAGTTGAAGAAGAAACTGTTTCAGGCTTGTTTTTTTCGAGAGCCATAACCACTTACCGTAAAAGCCCGCGTACAATACGGACCCGCATATAATACAAGGTGTTATTTGGGGATAGCAATAACGAAAAAAACACTTTCACCCGCATATAATGCGAGCGAGGAAAACCCACAGAAAGCATTGACAATCTAATCTCGTTAATTCGAACTGACGCTGTGGTCCCGTCAAAGTTATGTGTATTGCTATGGTGTCATGATGTGTGCTTAGTCGTCATCGACAGATGATCAAGGAGTTGCGTATTTACGGCGCCGCACGAGCTGTGTGTGCAATGAAGACGACGACGATGACTTGCCATGTGGCTTTGGCGCGAGCGCGCTGAGCGGCGCAAGAAAAAAAAAAAAAGGAATCTGAAGAAGAAGCCTGGAAAAGACACGTCAGCGGAGCGGTTCTAGAATGGCTGCTGGGGTGCGGAGGTGTACGCGCGTAGGGCCAGAAGGACCCGAGCATACAAGGCTTTCACCCAACTGCATCGATGTTTCCCCCGATGGCCTGGTGTCTACCGGGCACAACTTAAACAGGGACCGTTCGAGAAAGGCTGCTGGGGTGCGGAGGTACGGAGGCTTGACGGGCTCCTGGACCCGGGCTCACAGAGGCCTCCACCCAGACGCAAAGTGCTTTCCCGGCGACCTGTGGCGTCTCCTGGTTTGCGGAGACGGGGCGGCGTTGCGACGACCAGACAGCTGCACGGCTCGGCCATCCTCGAGCGTCTGTGAGTGTCGCTCCTATACCTTAGTCAGCCAGACCATTTCTAGCAGGAACTTAACACCGGTGAACTTTCTTTCACGACTTGAGAGAGCAGAACCCGCACTTTGTATAGCCTTTGCGTCCACCGCGTTCAGCTTGAGAGCGTTGTGTTGAACCTCGCGCTGTTTGATGCGTGCACAGGGTTGCACTTTAAGTTGGTTACCATAGCATCAGCCAACTCACGTTGAGATTCAGTGAATTAATATCCTGTCCCTGCTCTGTATTTTTTTATGTTGTTTTTTATATAAAGTGTGGCTTTTGTGCTTGTTAATTTGCAGCTGGCTTTGTTTCTTTCTACCCCGAGGCAACACCTCGGCCGGTTAAATAAGACTCGAACCAACTCATCACATATGGGCGAAAACGCCCGGTAAATCGATCGCGAAAGCATTTGCAATGGTTAATTCGAACATACCCTCAGCAGCACTCCAAATCACGCAGCAGCGCCTCCGACCGGCATTGCTCCTACACCGCCATAGAGCAAAAGCTTAGGATAGACCCCTCAACGCCACGCGGAGAAAAAGAAAACCGAAAAAAAAAAAGAAAAACGCGCCGCGGCAATTTCACTCTCAAATAGCAAGGTCGCCGTTTCACAGTCGCACCGGAACACGCTTGTACGAGCCGATGTCTCAGCCAACTTCCCGACAACGGCAGAAAACGAAACTTCAGGGAAAGGGCTAAGTTGGCGGTGGGGGCGCGCGGAGCCAGTTGAAGGTGGGGGGAGCTAAGAGGGAGTTGAGAGGGATGGCGAGGGGAGCCACTGCCACCGAAGCAACGGCCTTGCCAAGGCCAAATGCGCTTATCTGCCGCTGTTGCAACTTTGCAACTGGGATGTCATCCGAGCCGTGAACGCTGCCCCCGGTGACGCCGAAGTGCCGCCCTGCGGCGCAATTTCCGATGGCCTCGGCAGCTAAAATAACTTTCCTTTTAAAGGCAGCTGGGTACTACTTTTGCGGTCCCGACATCGTGCGAGATAGACTAGCGAACGTGCCGATTCTTAGCGTGGTCAAAATGGCGCCCGTTGAAAGCAGCAGCAGCCTACCGACGCCACCACAAGATGACGCATACTCTGCTACGAGTCTTGATGATGATAGCAGTGAGCAAAAACGAACCCGAAACTGCAAATTTTATGCTGAAAGCTTTGGGATCCGCATATAATACGAAGCAGAAATTTTACATGGTAAAATTTATTAAAAATCTCGTATTAACGCGGGTTTTTACGGTAACCATTTCTTAAACTGTGAGAGAACCTAAGTGAATCCTAATCCAACAACTTTTTGCTCACCAGATCGGTACTCCGTGTTCTTTCTCCAGTCTGCGGTGTCTATTTCAGCTGTTCCAGCAATCACCAACTCTAGCTCTCGGGCATCAAAGACTGACACCAGGCGGGAGTCCACAACCTTTTGAAGCAGAGAAAGAGTAATGAAGAAAACGTCACTTTTAAACAACTTTATCTTTTGCTTATCTTAGGCAAATAAAGGTACACCAAAAGTAAACACAACACACCAAACCATTGCTAAGCTACAACTCAAACACATTGAATTTATCCACACAGGCAGATGTTTGCAGTTTGCCTTTCTTTAGAGTGGACAAAAACACAAGTCGCCTTGTGTCAGCTGACTACAGCTGGGTGCAGTAACCCTTAGCACCCTAAACACATATTCGCAAAAGTTTTTTGACACAGAATAAATGTTGCCTATTTTGACCTATAGAAAAAGAACATTAGATGTTTTTCATCCAAATTTGCAAGGATACTGGAGGGGAGGTTGCAGAACAGAATTGCATATATGACAGGGTGCTTACACCAGACAAAAATGACAATGTGTAGCTTCATGGGCCAGTCAGCAGCAGGTATACCAGCAGCAGGTATACCAGCAGCAAGTTAACTGAGCTATTTTCAACTTTCTCGAATCTTCGCCATAAGAGTTATCCGCCCAGCGAATGCGTCTCCTTAAGGCACACCTTTCCAGAAAACAAAAAGTTTGTTCATTATGTGGGTATATACAGTATATTGAAAGTGCAAGCCCTCCACTTCAAAAAGAACTACGAGGGTTTGATGGTGGCTGTCCTGTAATGCTTCAACTTCTACATTACAGGCAGTAACAACACAAATCTTTCTTGGAAGCTTTTACAATGCGTGAAATGCTAACAATGCACACCGCCCCATATTGAGCCAGGGGAAAACCCAGAATAACTCTTTCCGTACCGCGCCCATTGGGCATCGTTAGCCCTCTATCGGTGGTTTGAAACGCCGCTTTTGAGACTTTGCGCCGCTCACGGGACGTGAAAGAGGAGAAGCTATATTTTTGCTTTTTAAGCAGTTTGCTTTTTTCCCGCCAGGCGGTGATTTTTAAATGTGCTCCGAAATTTCGCGATCGTCACAGCAGAACGCAATCCGGAAACGGCACGCGCGCTTCGGGAGATCGCAAATATCACGATTCCGCTGCCTCTGCGGCTGGATCTTATTGATACATCGAATAGCAGCGAGTCAGAGGATGCTGACTTTTCGTCGGACTTTCTGAAAGCGACAACGATGCAAACCAGCCCGGAACATCGGCGACTCGCAGCCTGGCACGCCCAACTGTAGTGCTTGTAGTTAAATTTTTGTAGCGGAATACCCGTTCAATGAAAAATTTCGATTTTTTCGGAGATAGTGCCTAATAGGCGGAAATACATTTTGTATATCATAATTTTCGTAACATTTTTTTCTTTGTAGATACAAGCTTGTCTTTAAAACTTTGTTCAATTTTATCACACAATCTTGATTTTAACAATCTTTTTTATGACATACGAAAATAAAACGTTTATGCATGAAAAGTCCATTCATTTTGCTTTCTGTTTATGTTTTACATTAAATATTAAGTGCAGTAGTTACTTCAGAAAAAAACATCTGCCGTAACATACAAAATACACCTATTTTCCCCATGGTAGGGACAAAAATAAACAAGCACTGTAATGTGAGAGACTCCTGCCTGCTTACCTCGTAGAATCCCCGCACAAGGCACTCGGTCTGCTGGGCAACACCGCGCTCCAGGCGCCACTTGAGCATACGCTCAATGTACTCCTTCTTGTTGCGCTCCGAGACAGGCATAGAGCGGCCACCAGGCTTGAGCTCGCGCTCAAGCACATGGCCTGCCACCTCCTCGACCACGGAGAAGCTCAGCTCAAGGCCCATGTCAGTGATGTCATTCTCCTTGAGCCACACTAGTGACTGGTGGAACTCCGCGTCCAGGTATTCCAGATCACTCAGTGAGCAAGGTCTGCATGCACACACAAGTCCCAATATAGGAATGAAAAGCTCAGCGTGCTCATTTACACATTTTAAATGGGTCCTGAAACACATTTTGAACATATTTACTAAGAAAGTTGCAGATCTGTAGAAGAGGCTCCTATGAACATGCGAGCCAAATATTATTGCAATGCATACAGCAGGGAATTTACAATCTTGTGCCAAAACAGAGAAATCGCTTGCTCTCGCCTTCACAATGTCATTATCGTAAGCAGTAAAGCCCACCACAGCTACTGGCTGATGCATGATTGCGAGAACATTTGCAGTAATACTAGTATTTCTAATTTTGATGAAAATAAATGAAAAATATATGTCTGTGACCTCAAAAAGACAGAAAAAAAAGTATGGTTGATCCCTTGTTCAAAGGAATTGGTAGAACACGATAGTGAAACGTGTCTTCACAGAAGCTGTTGCATGTTTGCTTCGTGAACTCATGGTCCGCTGAAGCGAAAGGTGCACAATTTACAGGCCGGCGACCGTGTTGCAGGTTTGCCTGGCGCACATGGCGTGCACCTCCTGAGTCACATTGGCAATGGTACGAGCATTTTGGTCCGACTCCGTAGTGTCTTGGGCAGCCAGTTGAGTTGCGACATACTCAGCTTTAGGAATGCGAGTGGCAGATTTCGCAGCGTGCGCCACAAACACATACTGCTTCACCCTGGCGTCTCTCGTCGAACCAAAGCGAGATTTAGACTGTTGACACCGTTGCCTTTCTGCGCCGCTTAGCACAGCAGTTTTTTTTGTTGTTGCCATCGCAAGCGAAGCAGTAGGCGGCATGTAAGCACTGCTGATGCATGTTGAAGCTGCACTCCGTAGGCGACGAGGAGCCACAGGCTAATCTGACGCGAAAGACAAACCATGTGCGGAAAGTGCCATTGTGACTACCGTAGCGCTCCCTGTTGGCACTCATAAGTGTCATGATGCAGTACTTTGCTTCACCGCTCCTAGATGGCAGTGCCATCCCTGTCAAAAAAAGACCAAGGTGTCCTTAGCTATTGCCTAAGAGATGTAAAGGTGAAAGCCTTATAAACCCTACTGTAAATCATATTATTCCCCTAAATCCACCCTAACCCTCCTTCATCCACCTAAATCAACATTCATCCACCTTAATCCACCCCCATCTACCCTAATCCACCCTAAAGCACCCTAATCCACTTTAATCCAATCACTAATCAATCATTAACTTTGCTCAAAGGCCATGCTTCTGCTGGCGGAAACTGAAAATACGTCATAGGTGTCCACCCCGGCACTTTCGGCGGCCAATACCATCGTCAAGCCACCAAGCCAAGTGACATGAAAAGTCAACATGGCCGATCTGGCCGCCGCTGGGTGGCAGTTTGGAACGCATAATGCGAGAACGGTCCCACAGTTGCGACGCCACAGCGGGGTTACCAATGGGTCCTATGGGTGCTATGCTGGGATTGTAACAGCGGGGTTCTGCTGTATAAAATTGTAATTTTATATATAAAATTACCTATATACAGTAGAACCCCACGGTTAGGTTCCCGGGTGCTGCGTTTTCCCGGCTGTTAAGTTGTTTTTGGCCGGTCCCAGCACAGCTCCCATATAACCCAATTCAATGGCAACCCCGCTGTTGCGTCGCAACTGTGGGACTGTTCCCGCATCATACGTTGCGAACTGCCACCCCGCGCCGGCCCGAGCGGCCATTTTGACTTTTCATGACTTTGACTTTCTCAGTGGCTTGACAATGGCATCGGCTGCCCAAAGTGCCGGGGTGGACACCTATGATGTATTGTCGGTTTCCACCAGCAAAAGTATGGCCTTTGAGATCCGTATTTGCTATCTAAAGATGGTGTCTATGATGCTTTGTGGCCCTAAAATTAGTTTTGGCGCAGAGATGTTCCGTATAAAGTCCAAGGGCGATAACGCCGTCGCCGCACGCTGTGTGCTGTATGTGCGAGTGAAAGCGTGTGAGGGGAGCCAACTACGACGTCTAAATATTGCGCGCGCAAGGAGGATAAGCAGGGAGGGATCGAGAGGGGAGGGAGGGATAGCGGGCGGCACTGTACTCTGGCTAGCCACCCTACTCTGGCATCAACTGCGTACTGCGCGGCGGCGCACAGTTGTGCGGGCCCTATCTTGAAAGCGATCTGTATTGGGGGCAGAGTCTAGGCAGTGTAGGTGCGTCGGCGGCCCATAGCTTTGTGTGTGCTGTGTGTTCTCGGCGCTCAGTTTGCGGTGAAGCGATAGACAACAGCACGGAGGTCACTTAGCTTGTTGCTGCAGCAGCGTTTCCTCACGCCAGCGTTTGACAGCGCGTGTCCGCACTCATCGATTGTGATGTGTTCATGTTTGCCTGTGGGCGCTGACACCATGCTTGTTAATTTAGTAATACAGTATAAACCACTTATAATGTAACCGTTTATAGTGCAGAACCGGATATAGTACGGTCTTTTCAGACTCCCATTAATTTTCCCATAGCACTCCATGTATACGCATACCGCTTACAGTGCAGCTGCGTGAGACAAAATACCGGTTATAATGCGGCTTCCGCGGGAAAATATTGCCGACAAGGGCGGCAGCGAGCACGCTTCTCAACAAGGTGCGTGCTCTCGGTCGGCGTGTGCATTATTCAATGAAATCAAACTCTCGTTAATTCGGACTTATTTAGCCGCACATCGGTTAATTCGGACTACTTTTGGAGCTTGAGGAGCGCCGCAAATGTGCGACGCCAAAGAGCAAGAACGGCGCTAGCATCCAACCAAAACGAAGCGGCGGAGTCCGCATCGCCACAGCCATCAGTTGAAGGCGTAAGTGAATGCCAGCAACGCCGGAATACTTCGAGCCTATTTGTGTCTTTAAAGCCTGTATTCTTGCATTTACCGCTGTGCAAAATAAAGTTCATTGCCTGCCTGCTACCGCTGCGCATAACATCGCGTTGGCCTCGGGCTTTCGTAACTGCGTAGTCATCCACGATCGCGTCGATAGCGGCCGCGGTTTTCTCCGCAGCGGTTGCAGCAAACACTAGTTTCGTTTTTACTCGGTACGCGCGTCGGCAATGTGCCTAAAAAACTGCGTAGTCACATAGATAGCGACTGTGGTTTCGAATTTCCGCCGCGTTTTTTTTTTTTCGTTTTTTTTTTTTGTTTTGTTTGCGCGCGAGATTGAGGGGTCTCTCTTAAGCTTTTACTCTATGGAGGTGCCGGAGCAATGCCAGTCGGAGGTGCCACCGCGTGAATTATTTCGAATTAACAAGATTCCACTGTAAATTGAATGCAAACATCCTAGCCGCATTCCTCGACTGTCACATACGCGTGGCGGCTCGGTGCACATGTTTTGCATACGTGCAGGGCTTGAAAATCGTTGTTTTGATTATAGTGCGGTACTGCTTATAGTGCAGATATTCGCGACTCCGGCGACTTACGTTATAAGCGGTCTACACCGTAAGCGAATGTTTACAAGTTTATACGAACGATAAAACTACTATCCTTATATTGTATAGCTGTCTATTAATGTGCTATCGCAATCGATGCTACGGCTTTCCGGGCGAAACTACAGCTTTTTTTCACACGTAATAATTAAAATTGTGTGCAGTTCACCACTACTCATATTTCTGAATTTTTCCTGTTACTCGGCTCTTGCATTTCCCGGCTCTTACATTTTTTTTTTTTACGGTCCCGTGAAAAACGTATCAGCGGGGTTCTACTGTATCAACCTTTTTTGTGAACCCTTTCAGATTTGATATATGCGGGTTTGACTGTACGTGCATGTTTGGGCTAAAGCCTGTTATCATTTGGCTGCACCAGTGATGTACAGAAGTGAAGCCTGCATACTGACACACACCTCTTGCTTTCCAATTTATTCTAACTGCTAGCACAACCTGATATCACCCGTGCAGGCAAATACAACACTTACAGCCTTAGGAGGGCCTTGTAGAATGGCCGGGTGAAGAAGGCGTCTAACAAGTGCTGGTGCACCAGAGCCAAGCCGAGAACCCGGCCGCTGAAGCGGAACCACTCGTGCTGGTTGTCCACAAACGCTGCCATGGGGCTCACTTGCACCGTGTACGTGTCATTGGCTGAATACTCGAACAGGCCATAGTACGGGTTGAAAAGCTCCCGTGAAAGCAGGAAAAAGAACTCTCGGGAGGGCCCGCCATAATCAAGCCTGCACGAGAGAAAAAAAGACTTGTGATAAGTTGCTTTACCATATTCGGCCTAATTCTATTTACTTCTGAGGGGGAAACGGGACACAAAGCTGCTCAGTACTGAGGCCCTTGTCATAGAGCTGTGCTGCATTTGCATTCACGATGCAAATTGAATACATATAAAAGTACGAACACTCGTACAAAGATGAAGCAACATTAAAAAATAAAGGTGAACAGGCACAGAAGAAGGGAAGGCACACACTGACATACCGTATTTACTCGCATCTAACGCTCCCTTGATTGTAACGTGCACCCGTTTTTCGTGACCTCCCCCCTGAAAAAAAAAAAAAAAATCTCCTTGACTGCAACGCGCACCTGTTTTCCGTGACCAAAAAAAAAAAAGTTCCGCGAACCTCACGCTTTCATACAGCAATACAACTTTGTCTCGTTTGGAGAAACAAAGATTTAATCTCGATGCACTGAAGTTGCAAATAATAAAAAAACACACACACACACATACACACAAAAGGAAACGGGCTATCTTGCCAAGAATGTTCTACGCCGGAACAAGGTTCACTCATCTTCGCTGTTGGACAACTCCTTATCGCTGTCGACCGACCAAAGCATTTCATCCTCGGTGCCGTCCATGGCATTCGATATCCCACATTTTTTAAAGGCCTTGCTGACCATGGCGGACGGTATCGTGCACCACGCATCTTTCGCCCATCCAGTGAAGTCTTGCAGCGAGGCACGTTTCATTCTATTGCTGGGAGTGAATTCATGGCAGCCACTCACAAGCCATTCGGTGTAGAGCGCCTGAATCCTATCTTTAACCGGCTTGTTTAAACAAACATTGAGCGGCTGGAGCTGCAATGTCATGCCGCCGGGTATCACGACAAGGTCAGTGTTGCACGCAGCGAGCTTGTCTTTGATGCGTTGGTCGAGATGGCACCTGAACGCGTCGAGCACAAGCATCACACGCAGGCTCAAACTGCCGCCGGGCCTCTTGCGCCAGACGTGATCAATCCAGTCGGCGACCAAGTCCGTAGTCATCCAACCTATTTCATTTGCACGCACAATCACACCACTCAGAAACACGATTCCCTTCAGGAGCGTCTTGCGTCTGAATATAAGATACGGGGGCAGCTTGTGTCCATCCGCGGTGCAACAAAGCATTGCGGTGACGCGAGTTTTTTCGTGGCCGGAAGACAACACGTGCACCTTGCTTCGCCCCCTTCTTTTCAACGGTTGTGGTGGCAGGCATGTCGAAGTAGAGCGGTGTCTGATCAGCATTTCCAATCTGGCCGAGGTGGTAGCCATTCCTGCGGCGCAAGCTCAAAACGAACCGCTGAAAACTGTGCAGCTTTTCTTCATATTCTTCAGGCAACTTCTGGCATATCTCCGTCCGCCTTCGAAGAGAAAAGCCTTTTCTCTTCATAAAATTTGACAGCCAGCACGCTTTGAAATCGCTCCGCGTTAGCGCTGTTTGTAGGGCTAACTGCATCGCCCGGACTTTGAGCAGATCGGTCGCATGGGCTGCTGTGCCACTCGCTGCTCTTGAACGTATTCTGTTAGCCGCTCTTCTATTTCGGCGAACCGGCCCTGCTTCGGTCCACTGAAGCCCTTTCGTGTAGCCTTGCTGGCGAAAATTTTCTCCTTCTGCTTGCGCCAGTCCCGCACGCATGTTTCTGGAACTCCGAATGCACGTGATGCGGCCCGATTTCCGTCCGTCTCCGCACACATGATGATTTTCCTTTTAAAAGCGGCATCATGATGAACTCGGCGTATCTTCGCTGTCGGCACGTCCATGCTGGTCGATCAAACGCAGAAAACGGGTAGACTAACCTAAGCACATGTACCACTACAGCACACGGAGGACGCTACTGCAGCTAGGCATAGACAGCTAGGCTCGAAGTGCGTACGAGGCGGCTATTTTGAAATGCCGAGGGCAATATGATATCGGAGATTTAGGGTTGTACTCGATTCTAACGCGCACCCAATTTTTTTACCCAATATATCAGTAAAAAGGTGCACGTTGTGGGAATCCTCGGATCCCATAACCTCCGCACGGGCAGCGAACGTCGCGTCAAGCGCATGCGTGCCAGGGAGAGTTGGGAGAGGGGAAACTTTCCTTCCGCGGGCGGCACGCGGGAATCGCAAAGCGCTATCAGCGCCACTGGGTGGGTCACGTGAGATCCCGCTGATATCGCCCGGGTCTCTTTGGTCTCCAGCAAGCGGCGATGGCGGAAGTCTCCGCCGCCGCTCCCGATTCCCGCACGTGGTTATTCAACCGCGTTCTTGCCGCGGCAAACGCCGCGGCCCCCCCCCGTATTCCCCAGTTGGTAAGTCGGAAGCCCTTCTTTACCTAGTGTATTATTCTCTTCGAGGGAACCCTCAGCGATGTCAACTATAGCTAGCTGGCCTGCTCGAAGTGTTAGTTGCAGTCGTAATAAATGCTTTCCGAGTGTACACGTGGTTGTCGTCAATTGTTTCCTCGAGCTTGTACCGGACCGCGGTTGATGCGCAGGCATGTGCCTACCGCGGGGCTCGGTGTGTCGAGGCGGAGGGCCGTTGGTATCCCCCCATATCCCGACAACGTTAGATTCGAGTAAATACGGTATGTGAGTACCATTCAATATAGCAATATAAGCTGCAGAAAGCCATGAACACAAAAGCCACATATGCAGAATTTAATAGAAAGCGAAAAAAATCCAAAAATAAAATAAATCTGTGCAATTTAGCTGTCAATATCATTCAGCTGCACATTTGGGATGGCAGGAGACTTCAAACTTTGTTCTGAGTATCAAATCTCCTGTGTCACTTGGCATGCTACAGGTCCTTGAATTCATGAGAGGCAGATACTCATCAAAGCTTTCCAAGTTAGCCTGCAACTTTGATTTGGCAATGTTTATTTTTTTTTTACTTCTACCTTCTACCATTTGCACCTTCACCAGCCAAAACATTATAGGAAGCTCTTTAGAATTACGATTTCTTATCCCTCCTTTCTTTCTTTACAATTCCAACAGTACAACAGTAACCCTCACTCTCTTACACTTCTCACTATCTCACATGCAGATGTCTAATGAAGACTATTGCAAATGACAATCAAATCCTTCTTTCGACATTCTTGTGCACACAAATTCGCAGTGATACTAATGTGATTTTGCAGTCCCTATATTCAGGTTGTTTTTCTGCACAAAATGCTGACAAGTTCCAAGGTTCAAGTACGGTAACTTACTTCTTTTGCTAAAGCAACTTAATTCACTCTTTATAATAAAGAAGCAACCTCCTAACCAGTCCCCACCATAGCCTGTGACATGGCCCCCAAGCCATACTTGGAAGGTTTCCTTTCTTTCACTTCTGTGCCATTTTCTGGTATATCAAGCTTCCGATCCCAGTTGTAGTGATTCACGCTCATACCCAAGAGGAGCTACCTGAGAGGCCAGAGTTCTCGCATAATGCTAGTTTTCGCAAACTTAGACCTGTCTGAGGACAACGAAAGGCTCTGTACTACATCACCCCTTAAAAATTTTCTGATGTGACTGGCATTTGATGTCTGACCGTTTTACACTCTTGGATTGACAAATTGATCTTGTTTAATCACTCATAAAATCCCTTTTATCACCCTGCACTAACAAACATAAAAAATGAATACCTACGACTGAAGCTCAGAGATTGTTCTAAAATTTTTCCAAGTTTAGGATGTTGATTGTCAATGCGTAGCATACTCACCTCTTCAGCTGTAACCTAAGCAGATTGTGACATGCTTAGTAGCTGCATGAAGACCCAACTAGAACACACAATGCAGTAAATCTGTGCTTAGTTATAAGAATCTCACCCTTCCTCTCCAGCAAATCCTATGTAGAGTCGAGACTTTTGAAGATCTTTTTTGGATGCAGCCATTATCTTCGTAAATGCATCCTCGAGCAGGTGGTCTCGACGAATGTTTAATCTGCAATAAATGATGTAAGCAAATGCTGTAACCAAAAGAAATGTGTGCCTAGAAAAAATGCGCCTGCTATCTTGGCCAAAATTTTTTTGCATATCTCTCTACATAACTGCCCCTGTCATACCTTTGTTCAAACATGGCTAGATCTGTACACCTGCTAGTGCCATAAGACGTAATTTTGCTTTCAAATGCACCTTATTCAACTATGGATATTCAAATAAATATTTGTTGTTTTATTGACACAAGATTCTGTAACTCACTCGGTTAGAGCACAACAAAGTCAGCAACAAAAGCGTTAGTACTCACTTTAATTTGCTGGGTCCTTGACCGTAGCCTTTGGATTCTAATTTGCGGTAAAAATTCCTAAGTTTGGCTTCGAAATCCCTCCGATAAGGTGCCGGAGCTCTAAGATTAGCTCTTTGCAGACCTGGAAGAAATAGTGAGCTATTGGCAACTCGCACTGTGACACATGAGCCATTAATACAGCAGCACAATGAGGTGACACCAGTAAACTAGCAATCAAATTGCATGAAGTGACACTCACGATGTGCTTCACAAAATTATAGATCCTGCCAACATGGCAAGCATACCCAAACACAATTTTCGGTGTGATGCGACAAATAGTACAGCTATGCATCGCTACTCAGAAAAAGCACCGGGATGGAAACAAAGCACTGAAGTTATTGCAGTAACCTATTAGGTGCAGAGCAATGCAGTGAGTAGTTATTGCCCAGGAGAGGTACTCCTGGTGTGCACGGAGAGATTTCGCATGACTTGGCACTGGATGCATAGTGCAACTTTGTTCCATGCACATAGGAAGCAAGTGTTCCTAGCACTCTGCCAAGACAGTGTGCTTGGCACTCAAGGAACACTGTTGGCCGCACATGCCAATGCACTCAGGTGCCAAGTCAAGTGAAACCTCACAAAAGTGATTGATTGAGAAAATGGCCCCTGGTTGCAAACAAAAAGGTTACTTCTGGAAACAGTCTGTTTAAATGTGCAGGTGGCTAAGGTGTGGAGTGCCTTAAACACATTCAAAGAGCAGACGCACACATGCGATGCACAGTTCTTATCAGCCTTTATAAACTTAGTGACAATAGGAATAAGAATAGCCAATCTGCAGCTGCTTCATGCTGAGGCACTAACCAGCTGTGACATGAAACTGTGTCAGCTAGGCCAAACATTCTTCTGCATGGACATGCAGGCAATTTATGCACAAAAGCATGTATTGTGGCACGTCTTTCGTATTGTGCCACTTGCATTTCCAGAAGTTTGTCAGATGACATATCCACAATACCGTTTGCTATTTCTTATAATGCTGACTGCAACTTGCTGCCTAATAGGTTTCCAAGAGCACCGCACATTCGAGCAAGCAAAATCAAGTAACCACCATCGCTACTAACATTGGTCTTCTGTCAAACCGACCTTTAATTTCTTAGCAAGTGATACAAGCTTCGAATTAATTTCCTTCCTTGAATTTCATTTCTCAATGTATGTGTTAATTCAAACCACTTGTGCCCCTTTATAATGCCTTTGTCTGAAGATAGAACATAGTTAAACCTCAATATAACAAAAACGGTAAAATCAGCAATTTGGTTCATTATATTGAAATTAGATCTTTTATGAAAAAAGTACAGTCAGATGAGTTTCTCTTACAGGGAAGGGGTCGAAAAATTTTTTGAATTATTGAGCAATCGGGAAATGCAAATTTGAATAAGAAAAAAAAATAATTATGTTGAATTGAGAAATGGCGACAGATAGGGTTTCAGGTCGGGTCGATGGCCGATATTGTCGCCCACAGTAGGACGATGCTATCATGAAAAGCGCCGGCAGTGGGCAGCAAATGCTTCATCTGCCTCTCGCTTCAACGCGCCTCTGAAACTTGAGATTACGCAACCTCCAGTGCTAAATGCATGGGAAGACAGCGAACGATGCCACATCATCTCAGCTTGCCCAGTCTTTGCACACGCAGAAGATTACCTCTAAAACAGGGTGCGTGGGCTGCCTATGTGCTCAGCCACGCTGACAGCCATGTGCAGCAAAGGCCGCGCTAAAGAAAAGGAGTCGCACGTCAACCTGCCATCACAAAATGGCGACAGAGCATGTTTTCATGAAGGTTGCTATGGGTTAATTTTGTGCTCGACTACAATCAGGAGATCGCTCCCACGAGATTTCGCGCAACTTGGTGCCAAATGCTTCGGCGTATACGGCCGCCAGCATTTCTGGCGCAGTGCCAGGAATGACCTCAGGCCGCATACTTCGACAAGTCCGATGCAGAGTCATGTAGAATCTAGTGAAAATGATGGTAGTATCTTTAAAAGTGATCACTTGAGAATACTGCGCCTGTGTGCTTAGTATCTGTGGCCAATGAAGCACAAGCTAATTAAAAAAAAATCCTTTCTGTGAAGCTAAATTCTGCATGTCTTGTTTTTTTCTGATCACCATCAGTAGGTGTGGGGGGAGGGGGACATGCTATATTTTTCTTTCCTAGATTGGGCGCATTTTCCATTTAGGTGCACTTTTACCGTGGAACCCCGCTTATACGACTTTCAGGGGACCACGCAATACCGTCGTATAATCCAGGCATTGTATTATCGAAAAACTAAGAATATAGGCAGTGATGTTACAGTCTTGCCTAAAGAAACGGGTTCAGACCACCTAAATAAGCCCGCGGCACGAACCTGCACTGCTCCAAGGAAGGTAGATTAAATAAAGAAATTACTGTATTTATTGATGCAACGCACATATTTTTCATGACTTTCGTTGCTTGAACTCAACTCTCGCATTACAGTCGAATAACAGCAAAACGTGGCCATTTTAAAACAAATGCTCTAAATCCCGTGATTTGTAGCAGCTACGTTGGCAACCTGTAACTTTACGTCTCGATCCAATCTGTATACAAGTCGACAAAGTCAGAACTTGTTTTTGATTGGAATCGACTGCTGTTTTCGCTGTGCTTGTGCCTGGTTACGATGCCGCAATACCCTACGGCGGTTAGACTCCGTTCATTTGCGACGTTATGGCGATGCAGCGCATTCGGTATGACAGCCGGTTCGAGAGACGAGCAATTTTGATGGCTGAGGAGCTGGGAAAGTCTGCCGTGGCTCGGTGTCTCGACGTCGACGAATTGCAGGATGGCAGGGACCAGCGGCAGGCCCTCTTTAAGTGCGAAGCCAGTTGGAAAGGCTCTGTGGAACCTGAAGTGGCCTGGTACTGACCCCGAATGAAATGTTGCGCGGTCTTTGAAGAAGTACTTAAATTTCAAACAAGCTCGACGGCACGGAAGATGACTGAATTCTCTGGCAATCACTTCTGGAGCTAGTTTCGCGAGACTCTGCTCGTCCCAGCACCGAACCCCTCGAAGTATACAGGCTGGCAGAGCTCTTGGCTCTGATAGCGTGCTTAGGACAGCGTGAGAAACACTTGGTGGGACGTTTCCAAATTGCGATTCCTTGAATAAAGGTACCATTTCTTTTCCGTTCATCTCGCGTTACAATCGCGGTTTTATTTTTATTATTTTGCATGACTGGAAAGTCGCCCCTCGCGTTACAATCGCGGTCACATTACATTCGGGTGAATACGGTACTGCACACACATTACCAGCCGGCTGCAGTGTGCTCACGTGCCAGCCTGCGTCTGCTTAGGGCTTTCTTTCTTTCTTCTTTTTTTTTCTCGGACGGTACCGACAGAGGCGTCGTAGGAGGCGGGGTCGGCGTAAAATTGCGTCGTTTAATTGAGGTATTTAATACATTATTTCTATGGGGGTTTTGCCGGGACCCAACCCAATCGCGAAATGCGGGTCGTCGGATAAACGAGGGACATATAATCGAGGCTCCACTGTATTTTCGTATTTTTAAACCCGCGAAAAATGGGTGCGTGTTAGATTCGGGTTCGTGTTAGAATCGTGCAAATATACTATACACCACATAGCCATATAATAAATACCTCCAAATTATTTATGGTTGATCCCAAGAGATGTAGCACGATTTCAAAGGGAACAGAGGGAAGTCCAAGTAATGTAATTTTCCAAATACACAAGGGTTGAATTTAGGAACACTATACAAGCAAGGATGAGATAAGACATGCCAGAGCGTGATATCGAAGGGCTGAACTCTAGTCAAATATGATAACCATACTGTGTACTACCCACCTGGTGAGGCCTGGGGAGATGGCTGAGGAGAGTCCCGTGGAGAGCGATGACTAGAACTGCTTCCAGTGGAATACTGGGCCGGAATGTATGACATGATCTCCTGCTCAAACAAGCTGCAAAACAGTGAACAGGCAAGGAAGGTACATAAGAAAATGTGCCTTCGAGCATGGGGACCTGATAAAGAAAGAAACACACAATAACACGGGGAACTCCATCTTAAGATCAATTTTTGTCTTAAATGTTCAAGAAAGTAGAAAAAGCACACTCATTTCTGGAATGGGGAGAATAAATTCTCACTGTTATTGCGGTAACCCTAATTTGCAGGCACACCGCTAGCAATGGTAGGGATCAAGTGGATCGGAAAGACATTATCAAGTGCAGATTTTACTCCACGGCTATCATGCCTAGTACACTAGATATACAGCAAGAATAATATATAGAAGCTCAAAATAGTAGACTTGACAAAGCACAGAAAGTTACACACGAGTGACCTAGAAATACCCACACAAGAAAGGCCTGGGTACAGAACAAGACCAATTACGCCCAAAGTCTTTGCAAGTGTATTTCTCATTCCCACAAGAGGAAACTAGAACTGAATCTTTTTTAATTTGCTCATGCGTTTCTGCTGGGCAGTGCCGATGCATCACTAGCATCAGATCTGCAGCAGATGCGCAATCGGACCTATCCAGCTAACCATCAAGCACACATTTCAGCCCATTAACAAGATTTTTATCTTTAGAACAAACGAGTTCGGAGAACAGAACATAACAGAAAGTGTTGCAGATTGATTCACTGACACGCTGCCCTGAGCAAGCTATATTTAGTGTCATCTGACAAATTATCTCAGGCAAGTTTGTCATAGGACATCAAGAAGTTAAAACACACTACTTAGCACGCATAAAGCAGTGTAGGTGGGCACCTGAGCAAGATGGTGAGGTCGAGGTCGTGCGAGAGGCGCCCCAGTGCGGCGGTTCCCTCTGCACGGATGGCGTGCACACGGTCGCGCAGAGCGGTGTTGGATGCCATTGCCGGGTGGCGCTCGCGCAAGATGTCCAGGATGTTGGGCTGCCTGAGGAAGGCCACTACCTTATCATTGTAGGCTGTGGGAACACTGCTGCTGGCACCCGGCAGGCTGGCCCCGGCCCCCGCTGTGCTGCCCGGGGGCCGGGGTGGTGGCACGGGACCCCCGCTGGTGCTGCTGCCTCCCTGAATTCATTCACAAGATGTTATCCACACACTGCGATTTCATATGGCACGAACATACAGTTGAACATCGCAATAACTAAATTGGCGGGGAAAGCAATAAAATTCGCTTCCCCCGAGACAGCTCAGATAGAGAATGCACCGCAAAACGAAACTTTACTGTCAAAATTTGGCTAGCCTACATTGGAAAGCTTAGCTTAAGGCTACAGAACCGCATTGCCAGCAGGACAAGGTGCACCCCATGTGTCAGGGCAGTGATGGCAGTGCTGTCAGGAGTAGTATTCTCGGTCAATCGCTTTTGGAATACAGTTAAACCTGGAGCAGGCGGTGTTGTACTGTCACGGCCGCTGCTTAAAAAAAAAAAAGCGGCCGTGGTACTGTACTCTGGCATCAACTGCGTACTGCGCGGCGTCGCGCGGGCCGTATCGTGAAAGCGATCTGCATTGGGGCAGAGTCTAAGCAGTGTAGGTGCGTCAGCAGCTAGTAGCTTTGTGTGTGCTGTGTGTTCTCGGCGCTCAGTTTGCGTTCAAGCGATAGACAACAGCACGAAGGTCACTTCACTCGCTTCTGCAGCGGCGCTTCCACACGCCGCCAGCGTTTGACAGCGCGTGTGCGTGCTCATCGAGTGTGATGTGTCACAGTGTCTGCCAGCACGTCAGCAACATCAACTGGAAAAGGAGAGTACTGGCTTGGCAGGCTAGGCCAGCTGCAGCAAGCGGCAGGATCAGGTTTGAATGAAGGGAGGGGGAAAGGTCGCTCGCTTCGCATTCTGTCGCGGCGGAGAAGGTGCTTCCGGTTGCTGCTCGCACAAAAATGACACAATTTGGGGCGAAATCTCTAGGTTGTCAGCGGGGAAATTCGTTATATCGAGGGGGTCTCCCGCTGCCACTTCGTTACGTAGAGGTCTCAAATACATGTGCTTCTATGGATTAACGGCGGGGCATAGAAAAACTTTGTTATATCCAGGAATTCGTTATAAGCAGGCTTAACTGTATGACCACTTTCGCGAGATTCCATGGGACTCTGCACCGGACGTGGTGCAACAGCGTTCCACGCAAGTAACAGCGTTCTTTGAACACACACTGTCTACTGTAGACACTGACGCGTCCAGTGCCAAGCGCGAGAGTGATCGTGTGTCGTGTCCCCGAAAGCGATCGACCGAGAATACAGCCCTTTGGTGCAAATCTACATCCAGCGATGCCGAATCCGCATGTGATGCCTGTTGGGTCGTACTGAACTAGCGTCCTTGAAGCAAGGGACGCATATTCTCAGACGTTCGCTTAATCATGGCCAGATGCGTGGCAGCCCATGCAGCAGTCGCCATCTCAAGCGCCATAAACAAGTCCACGTCGTTGGGATGTGCATTTCTTTGTTTTTGCTGCACTTCTCTCACCGAACCCCACATTATGTACTGCGCTAGGTATGCAAAAACCATCACATGTCAGTAGAGACATGCGGCCGTGCATCTGAAACTGGCGATCAACAAACAAGATGGCAGCCATGACGTGTTTCTGGCACACGCCAACACTTCTGGTGCTTGGTTATTTTTCTAAACAAAAATGGCGGCACTCAAGCAGGCAAAATGTGGTGGTATTTTACGCAATGTAAATGCGAAGCAAAGGTATTTGAGCACTTTTTGGAGTCTGCTAACCTTGCATGAGTAGGTATTATTGTTACGTGTGGAAAGACGCAGACAAAGACTATTTACATGGTATTTACACTTCTGCTCAAGAGCCCACCATTCTTGTATTTACGCGACGGAACAGCCCTCCCCAGGACAAACAATACATATGTCCATGGATAATGACACTCCACTAATTTGCATACCTAGCCAATTGGTTACCAGACACCCACACACATGGTGTTGGGTGCCCACACGGGAAAACGTCAGACGTCTCAAAGAAACGTGGGAGGCAATGTTAACGGCACAGAGCCTGGAGGATCAGCGAAGTCTGGTGGACCGGGACCGGGCTGCGGCATTAGCCAACGGCTTTCTGGACTGAAGAGCTGCCCACCTAGGGCGAAGAAAGAACACTTTCTCGCTGTTTCTAGCAATAAACGTTCATTCCTCCTCCTCCTCGCGACGGCTCATCTCGAGCATCTGTCGATAGTATCGTAATACTACCCCTCAGTGGCAAAAGCGCCGTCCCGGTGCTGTTAAATATCTATGGTGCGAGAAGAGTTGAGAGGCTTGAGTCTGGCGACGTGGACAATGTCACTGGTTGTCACAGCGGAGGATGTAGTGGGCATGGCTAGAATCATTTCATAGGTAACATCTGTCACTCGGCGGAGCACGCAGGGAAACATTCTGGCAAATTTCGTTGATGCGGGATTGCAGTTCAGTGACATTTCATTGTTGAGAGATACGAAAATGTTTCGTTGTTGCTAGAATTTCGTTGTTGCAAGGTTTTGTAATAGTAGGCTTCGACTGTACTTGTTTTCTACATTTAATATCTGCTCAACTAATGTCACCATGTCTGTATTTGTTGCACAAAATGTGTTTGCAATATCAGAAATTCTTTATAAATTCGACTTTCCCTCAAACCTACCAATAACGAACTGTAACAAGACACAAAACATGCTTTATTACAAAAAATTATGCACACTGTGTTTGTTGGCAAAAATTGGTCAGTGAGGTTTGTTTATCATGTAGTGTCGACATGATAATGGTAGTCAAAGCTTGTGAAGCTGCCAATGTGAAGTAAAAAAGAATAAAAAAGTGATGCGCTGCACAGTCAATATTTCCTAGGCAATGCCCCCATTGTGGCAGCACATGTGCAAGCGAAAAGGGTAAGAGAAATACATAAAGAAAAAAAAAAAGCGTACGCAATGGCATAGCGTACGCTTAACTAAAACTGTCTTATATGTTTGCCTGGGTGATGTACATTCCTCCTATCCCTGCTTACCTCTTCCTCTATCACATACGAGCAGCCTGGCCCAATAAGTTGAGCCTTCGGTAGTAGACTCTAAAGACTGGAATACACGTCCCTGGGCTAACACACGTAAAGTGCAGCTGTAATGACATCAGAGAGAAGTGAGGAGTTGGAATTACTGACCATCAACCTTTCTGTTCACCGCCAGACTTGTCACCATTTCTTATGGCCAGCCCTTTCTCTCCCTGCACCTGGCTTTTCTAAAGACTACAGGCTGAGCTTGTGTTGCAAGCAGTGGAAGCAGCTCAATGTTCGTTAAATAGTAATGTTGATTAAATCAAACTCCCGTGATGATCAACTATCTTTAGGATAAATATAAAGCTGAATTCTCTGATAAACTGAACAGCACAGAAACTTTGTTTAGCTGTCTAAGTTCAGTGAACTTCAGTTAGACACAAGTTCTAGCAAGGCACCTTTTAAAGTCCCTGTATGTTTGTCTTAGAAGAAATCTACTTTATACAAGTATGGCTTACCAGTACACAGACAGCACAAATTGTAACAATGCCGGAGCAACAGGTGATTAAACATATTGTCATAATATATAATGTGGATTGCACCCTATCTCAAACTTTGAAAAGGAAAAAAAAAAAAAAAAAACCCTGCAGATGCTGAACAAGCTCTGGCTCACCCTGGCTGCAGCTTCAGCTCTCTGCCCGTCGTCTTCCCCAGCACTGCGACTGCGCCTCCTGGCCAGGGGAACCACGAGCTTGCTTGGGTTTAAGTAAGGCACGTCTATGGGCAGCCGGGGGTCGATGAATGTTGTGCTTCGGGACGTATGGTCAATAAAGAATTGCTGCGGCACAGAGATATGGAAACAGCAGGTCATGACGCAATGGCAAGATATAGCAGGAGGAAACGGTGATTGTGTGTGATTCAGCAATCCAGCAATGCTATAATACCACTAAGAGGAAATAGGGGAGATGCAAAGGTGCAGCCACATTAGTGGAAAACCACGTGCATAATTTGTAACGTGTCCAATGTTTGCCTGACCACAGCGAACGGCGTCTCCCGCCATGACAGTCATGTGATAGCTTCAAAATTTGCATAATTTTTCCCCTGTATCCCTACAGCAGAGATTGGCGATGATTCCTGGCAAGACTTGCAATACTTTCTTCTATATGAATGAGTTGCCTACTCTTCACTCGTCTCCTTTCGTGAGATGGCAAAAAAAAAAAAAAAAGCATGGAGATTTATTTACTCAACAGCAGGAAAATGTTGCCCCTTGCCTGTTTTGATGGCAATGTGCTCTGCCACTGTCGATACTTTAATGTGCTCTTGCACAACTTAATGCTCGTATGCTCGCAGTCTTTATATCTGACAGTACAGTGCAGTCCACTTATAATGATATCAAGAAGAACGAAAAATCCCATCATTATAACCGATCATCGCTATATCTGGACTGCCGTTAAAAACAAAAGAAAACGGTAAAAAATTGACGTTGCAGAAAGTAGGCTGTGAAAAAAAAAAAACGTTCATTTATACCTCTAAATAGCGTTTCAATCGTTAGGTACGCTGAAATAGAAATCTGCACTTGCTTTCGCAGAAGTTTCAGGTTCACAACCACCGTGCGCATCGCGTCCAGCTGCTGTGCGAACACTGGCGGCTATAATTTAGCGTGCATGAAATCAATGAGATACTATCGACGACATTGCACTTTGGTTGAACATCGGATTGGGGTCGGTGTCAATTACGGGCCATTGTCAATCTTGTCATCACTGCCGCTGCTGTCGTTGCCTCTGTTGCACAAAGCCACCGTCTGTCGGGACAACGATCGCCCCGGCGGAGATCTCTTCGCAGAACGAGGTAGCACTATCTGCACTCAGGAACTCCTCCACAAAAGCACCACCTATTTCATCGTCAGTAGCGACATGCTCCCAGAGTTCGGTAACGTCAGCAGCTTCCACCGCGTTAGTTTCACCTATGAGGGTTTCGTCCCGACGTACATACAAAGCCCACTTTTTCCGTTGATCAGCATGGCCACTGCTTCTAGCCTTCATGATCGTAGCGCTCCCGGTTTTCATAATCCTCGATATCGACTGCAAGAGCTCCTACTTCTTCCGAGTCTTGAAAAATTTGCAGCTTCGTCTTCAGATACACAGCTTTGCGCTTTGTGGGCGCACCTCCCGCTCCTTCCGCGGCGGCGCAATGTCTGCGTGAGAGGGAGATGGTAAAGGCAGCATAGGTGCCGCTCGCTAATCGCTTTCTCCCCCCCCTTCTTCTCTGGTCGCTGTCTACTTGCGATGCTCTCCGTCACTTTCGTTCGCAATCGGCACACGGGCGAGATGCGCTGCGTGGTAATGGCGGCAGATTCGAACTCGCGTAGACAAACTTTCGCCTTGTCTTGATTAAGCGCAACTTAGGAACGCCAATTTCACGATTATTATGCATGAAAAACGCTGCCCAGAAACGAAATTTCGATCATTATATCTGATATGCGGTGAATAATATATCGTTATACAGTGTAGACCGCTTATAACGTAAGCCGCCGGAGTCGCGAATATCCGCATTATAAGCGGCACCGCACTATAACCAAAGCAACATTTTTCAAGGCCCGCACATATGCAAAACATGTGCACCGAGCCGCCACGCGTATGCAACAGTCGAGGAATGCGGCTAGAACATTTGCATTCAATTTAGAGTGGAATCTCGTTATTGGAAATCATTCACGCAGCGGCGCCTCCGACCGGCATTGCTCCGGCACCGCCATAGAGTAAAAGCTTAAAGAGACCCCTCAATCTCGCACGCGACCAAAAAAAAAAAAAAAAAAAAAAGAAAGAAAGAAAGAAAGAAAGAAAAAAATGCGGCGGAAATTTCACCTTCTCTCAAATGGCAAGGTCGCCGATTCTGCGTTGCGCCGAAAGATGCGTGTACGTGCCGACGTCTCAGCCACGCTACCGTAGCCACGCGAAGAAAATGGCACTGAACCCTTCTTTCTCCTTTATGCTTCCTCTACTTTCTAGTCACGTGTTGACCTTGCACGCTGCGGCTATGGCGCAGAGGGAAGCAGCGGCGAGGGAAGCAGCGGCGCTGCTTCCCTCTGAAACAAAGAAATAAGCCGATGGGGCAACCTTACCTTCCCTGAGCGATCCAGTTTCGTCTCCCAGCCTCTAGGAAGTTCCCTCGTCTTGTCAGCAAACTTGTTTAGCAAGCTCACCAAGTCTCGGTTGTGCTGATATCTACAATGTGTGCACAAAAGCAAAGATAAAAGTGTGAGCCATGGGGCATTGTGCCTTTTGACAATGCTTTAACTCAAAACACTACTTCAAAGCTCAATAAGGAAAAGGGAAGCAATGTGACCTCTCAGCAAACAACATATGGAGTACCATTGCATGCACATAATTTCTGGCACACAAAGTTGCAATTTGTTTATTCAAACTTGACAGGATTGCTTAAACTAGGTACGAATATTCTTGAGTTGGAATAAACAGATTTACCAGAGTAGAAGTAAAAAAATCTTGTCAATGCATTGCTACATGCACATACACTTGAACGCAGCCGGGTAAATCTGTATTTTAGTCATTCTCGCACTGTCGTTACAGCCAGATGAGAGTACGGCCAATGAATGCACCAAATCTGCATCTCCAGGCAACCTAACCAGAGGTCGACCGTGCTTCGCTAGCTGAATGACTGCAGCTTTTATGCAAGTGTCATTGTCTAGTATTTCCATCGCTTCATCATGGCCCCTAGTGCTAACAGCAAGGATGTAGCTGGTGCCATATGAAGCTGTCTGACGTGACATTGTGGCCTCTTGACCATCAAAAATTCTGAACAGCAGACAATGAACTCGCTTGACACTGTGTCACTATTTATAATGTCAATGAACATATGTTGGAAATTCACGCTTAGTTTGGCTTGTCCCATGGTTCGGGCCCAGTTAATAACTACAGTAAAACCTCGTTGATATGCAGTTGGCAAGGAACGTGGATCACGTAGACACTAAGTGATACACTAATTACCCGACAATGGCAGATGAGCAGCTATCGACCGGCCAGAAAAGAGTTACGTCTTAATTGTCACTGAAACACAAGCAAACAAGTTTCATTTGCAAGCAGGCAGAAGTCTGCGACATTCCCTTGCCGCCGTGGCGGCCTTGCAGCAACGACAGCATCCTCAAACTCAGCAAAGCTGCAAGCCAGTTTCTCCATCAGGCCCTACTTCCCTGCGAATGCCGTCATGATGGTAAACGCATGCGCCACGTCGGATACGGAAGGGACATCATCGACTTCCACGTCGTTATCGCGGACGATGTGGAATCTCCAAAAGCTAAGGGAACAGGAAACACTTCATGGGCACCATGTTTTGACGTCGCTATCGGTGGCAACTCCACTGTGAGTCCGTGAAAGGTTTGTGCATTGCAATTTCACTATATATGGTCTGTGCGCATGACATTTCACTGATTCTGCGAGCTGAAATAGGAATTGAATACTACGCACTAACCATTTGGCATGCGGTAAGCGACTACGGCTTAAGTGGTCAGCCAATACATCAGGCTCAATGGCGACAGGATGGTGGATTCATCACAACTGCATTTAAATTGGAATTACTAGGTACATATTAACAAGGTTTTACTCTAGGACTGACTAGGCCATAACAGTAGCATCCTTTTGCCACTCTCAGTGCACGAATCAGGATGTCATTATGCTAGTGGTGTCAGAAAAATCATATGATGCACCGTAAATCGTTCAAATTTTTGGTCCTCCTTATACAGTGTAACCTTGTTGATACGATTCTGCGTAGTACGTTTTTCAGGATGATGAATTTTTTTTTTACTTTTCCCGATAATACGATTTGGTTAGATATGTTGGATGATACGATTTCCGGATGATATGCTTTATTTTCCGGTTCCTGTGAAGATCGTATCAATGAGGTTCCACTGTATATACCTCCGTAATGTGTGGAGGTGCTGTAGAAGTGCCCAAGTAATCAACAATGTCTGAATAATTTGTCGACGACTGTATTTAATAACAACATTTGTGACCTACACCTGCTTTTCAGCAGACATTCAATTTGACTAATTCAACACTCACACGCGACACTGAATGCATAGCAAGTCAATCATGCAGACTATCACAATGTGTGCTTGGTTAACCAAGATAACAGGGAATGAAGAGTTTACAAAAGGCTCTCAAGAAATGTAGAAATCATCAGAGATGGGTAACATATTGATAAGAGCACCCCCCCAAAAAAGCTGAATTTATTTCTTGTATCCTTCTACCAATTTACCATAAATGGATGTTTATTGCTGTTTCCTGGTTACAGCCTAAGAGATGGCCATGATTTAGTCAAGTTTGCTGTGTCAGATGTGATTAATACACAATACAACAACCTGGCACACTGAAGTACTAGCACACGGTGAAAGGTACAGAGTGAAAACTTCAAAGAAATAATTTTTACCTTTCAAAGTTAGCAGGGTCTCGTCGAATCTTTGCAATCATGTGTTTCAAGGATGAGCTTCTATTGTAAGCAGCCAACGCATCCTAAAGTAAAGAGAAACAAAATCACATAGGGAGAAGGGCACAACTGGTCATAGGAAGATTATGTGCAAAGCTGATCAAGATCATATACCGCTAGACTAGCATATATGGCATTTCCATTTGCTGGGATTTAAGTCAAAGGAATGACTCAGACGCACTCAAAACCTTGATGCAATGAATTCTACTCGTGTACCATGTGGCACTTCTAATGTATAATGGTTAAATGAGCTGAAGGGTTCACAATGAACTCTTGTAGGCAGAGCTCATCTAACACAGGTTACAGAACCTGTCAGAGATTTCAAAACATCTATTTTCTTCGTAGGCACAACACTGGCTAAGACTTCCTAAAGCTTTGAACATCATACTTCTGATGTGTTCCTTATCAACAGGAGCATCCACCAAGCTGATGGATAGATTTGTAAACATGCTAAAGCAGCAACTGCACAAGCAGGTACGTGCACCTTCGAACTCGATTAGTTTTCACCACCTGGAGTTCAAGAATGTGCGTTAAATCTAAGAGGTGTTCTTGCATTGTGGCTGCTGCGGCCAGGAATTGAACCCATGACCTCATGCTCAGCAGCAGAACACCACAGGCACTAAAGGTAACAGTCAACTAAAGTTAACTAAAACTCCTAGAAACCATTGATTTTTGCTTCAATAAGCAGAAGTGGAACAAAATATGGCCCAAAATGAATTACGAGTTCTTGCATGAAAGATACAAGCCGACCACTTCGAATAACACTACTGCAGATCTTAGCAGATGAATGCTTGTCTACGTTGCCTGACGGAGTACTTTACAATCTCCTGCATTTCTTTAAACTGACATTAATTACTCAAGTTCCACAGAACCGGAGATGCGGATAAAGTACAGCATTGTCATGCCCTACTTTTGCAGCTCAACTGCATATCCATCATGTGCAAGTGACCAATGGCATAGTGAAAAAAGAACAAACAAGGATGAGATTCATCACAAAATCTGCTTGCAGATTTATGGATATGGACAGCCTCCTGACAATGGCGTTACAATAAATGCCATCGTAAAGGCCCAACCACAAGGAACCGATTATCGACGGATTTTCGGCGTCAGCGCCGGCCGGCAGCACGTGGCGTGGACGCTCAACGAGGTTTATTGACGGCTCTCAACCACAAGAGACTCTCGGCTTCAATGTATTTCAAGTGTGACGCAATGTGGCCAGATCCTTCGCCCCGAATTTAGCCGGTCAGTTTTGCAAAATGTCGCCGCTAACAGAACAATTGTTTTTACTTCATAAGGACTTCTTGTAGTTTTAAAACTTCATGAAAATTGTCCGTAGCTCTAGTGCAAACATATACAGTATTTTACTGGTTGTCTGTACTTTTGAAAAACGTAGCACCAGTGACATAGCATGGATAGCATCACCAGCAGCTGCCGTGCTCGCTATAAAGGCCCGCCCACGCTAGCGGAAAACATACCGTAACGTTAGTAACGGCAAACCAGCCTCCAGTGCCATTAGAACGTCTGCCACGCGAAAGGTGTCCGAAGTAGACAAGTTCGGCCGGTGCACCGCCCGCCGTACGACTGCCAGGCCAATCGACGACCACGAATCTGCGCGCCTCTGCCACCGGTGACGTAAACATCGGCTGCAGTTTCTGTTCCTAGCAAAATACTTTTCGCTAGATAACGTGACGCGTAAATAGTACATTTTATGAAAAACGATATCCACTGTAGAACGTTAAACAAGAACGAGAGCTCAGCTGCAGTGCACGGCTACCGACGGCAGACGACGAGCTCGGCTGTGCCCGCATCGCAGCCGACCGGAGTGAGCCGGAGAAGGTCTAGCGACGATATCGGCGTCGCCAAACAATCAGCGGGGGTGAGGCTGCCGTCGGTGCCAAAGTGACCACTCCTCGGTCACTGATTTGCTACTTCGGTGTACGGCTGCCGCACAAATGGTTCCCGGTCCCACCCTGTCTACGGCAAGGAAACCTCGCCGCTCGTGAGCGAAACCGCCGTCGAACGGCGGCCCGCGAACGGCAAACGGCGTGCGGCGAGTTGCCGTGCCGTAACGTGGATGGGCCTCAAGTGTGCACTTCGGTGTTCCTTGCATGTCCCTGTCTGTCTGGAAAGAGTACATCATTATCAATGATACTGTACAAAGCTGCACCATTTGCAATGGCTGGAGCATGCGTGAGCGATCGGCTGCTTAGGACGCGGACGAGGCACTCGCGGACGACAACGCCAGAAGCTCGCTTTGTAAATGGCCTCCGAGCTCGCTCACACTGCGCATTGTGCCGTCTCGGAGGCCATAGTTTATTTGCCTCTTGCGTCTACAGCCACTTCCGCCGTCAGCGCTGCAGTCTGGCATGCTCAGTTTTGTGGCGCCGAGAAAGCGTGAACTGGCGGCGCATCATTCTCTGTGCCGCCAACTGCCGCTGTGTGTCGCCGGTTGGCGCCGACGCCGAAAATCCGTTGAAGATTTCTCCCTTGTGGTTACGCCTTAAGAAAGAAATCTGCGGATACCTCGTGCTATGGGAATTGGTTTAAGCGAAGCTTTCCCTTACGTCGTTCATGTGCAGCACGTTGAAGAAGTCTGACCGAGTTGTGAAGCGAACAGCAGGCGATCTCAACAGTGCTCTCTGACTGTCGGGACTGGAGACCACAGGAGCTGGAGGTGCCGATGGTGTCACGCTTGCACTGCCGCCCACGACCACCTCTTCCACCACGGGCACTGGGGAGGGAGCAGCACTGCTACATGGAACAGCCGGAGCAGGAGGAGTTGAAGCCGCCAGGCTCAAGGGCCCTGCTGAGGCTGCAGCTGCTGCGGCTGTCATGCGAGGTGTCATGGTGCGCCGTATACTCTGGTACCTGCAAAGCAATAATGGTGATTAGCTCCCATGAGAAGTTCTGCAAAGTCAATTGTGGACAGCACTGCACCCTGCTCTCACATGCCTTTGTACTTTTATGAAGTGTTTACAAAGCATGAGAAGCTGCCAGCAGTACCCGCATTTACACGTACCCCCTCCAACACAAGTAAAAGAATGCTCGAGTTTGCTACACTTGCAGCACAGGTGCACTGGCACATTCAATGTGATGTGCATACCCACCAGAACTGCAAATATTCATTATGTGGATATAAAGATAAAAAGCTCCTCTGTTTTTTCACAACGACAATGCTCTGAAAAACTCTGCCCTAGGATTGAAAACTGGCCAAGTTGGCATGCATTCCTCTTGCAATTCATGCAGCACTGACAAAAAAAGAAGAAGGGGGGGGGGGGGGGGGTACGACGACAACAACAGAAAAGCGCTTGTTTTGTGGACCATCCTTTTCTGTTGTCCACATTTTTTCGTGAGCCCTGATCAAATCACAAGAACTCTGCCCACTTGGTTGATTTATGTGGTTCCATGTCTCAAAGCCATATGGGCTGAAGCTAAAGTGGGCTATCAAGGAAGAACCACGCAGAGCGTTTACTTTCCTTTTGCAGGGTTCGTACAGGTTTCCAAGGCAAAAATTCAAGGATATTCCAGGACTTTCCAGGACCTGTTACAGTTTTTCAAAGACTCAAAGCGGCAACTAAAGTAGGACTTATTTACTCCAACATTTCCAACAATGACTAGTTTTATTGCACTTACAATAAATAAACGTATATCACAATTATTATAAAAATGTCTAGATTTGATAACTTTTCAAGATCACAGCACCAAATGAATGCTTACAACAGCGGCTGAGATTTCACCAGTATAGGCTATGTGAATTTCACCAAATATATTCAAAACATTCAGCATACTGTTGTTGCTCTAAAATAAAAAGAAATAAATGTATATCCCAATGATGTTAGTAATGTATAGCCTTAATCACTTTGCAAGTTCACAATGCCAAAAAGAAAAGTTCACAAAACACAATGAATGCTCCCAACAGCTATTCTGATTTTGCCAGCATTAACTGGGCAAGTTTACCGAACATTTCCAAACCATGCAGTGTAGTCTTGCTACACATCCATTATATTATAACAAATAGACGTATATTGCAATTTTGTTAAACATGTCATGATCATTTCTCAAGTCCGCAATATTAAAAGTTAACACAACAAACACTGACAACAGCTGCTTAGGCTTCTGCAGTATTAGCTGGGTTGGTTCATCAAGCATTTACAAAACAATCAGCATAGTAATGTTATTGCACTTATATTATCATAAATAATATTATAATAAACCTCCGCTCTCCACAGCTCTGTAGATTATGTAATCTATACGGATGACACCAGTCTATTTATTTCTGGTGAAATGCTGATGACTTCATTATGTCTGCTAATGAAGTTCTAAAAAGAAGCATGGACTGTGGCATATTCACTACACATTATTTGCTCTAAAACCAAGGCTCTACGTGCGCAATCCAAATTATACGAAACGTCTCTCAAGCTAACCCTTAATAATACAGAAATTGAATTTTCCTAAACAGTTAAAACTCCTGGTCTCTCTCACGAACATATGGCATGAAATTACAATACTGAACACATGCACTTAGCAGAGTTTTAGGTGTGTTGCGTTCGTGTCAAAATATACTACCTGTAAAACAAGAACTATTATTATATAACGCTCTTTTTTCTTCACATTTATATTATTGTCATCTGGTTTGGTCCACAGGCTTTAGTCTAAAGCATCATTAAATAATCTGGTTGCGTTACAAAAAAAAAAAAAAAAAGCCTTACGGTGCATTGAAGGTGTATCACATTACGCACCCACCGCTTCATTATTTATAAAGTATAGAATTTCACGAGCAAACAGTTATTCCGAATACCAGCTTTTGTCAACATTTAAATCAGAAATATGCAGAGGAAGTACCTCTTACGTACTGTGGCCGATTTGCAACCTAATCCTGCCAGTCACGTCACTCGACTTACAGAGAATTGGTATGTACCACGTCGTAGTACTAATTATGGACCCCAAACATTGCATATCTGTCTTCCGAGTGTACTGAACAAGTAAGTGGAAGTTAACAATTGCAAGTTTACGTATCTTGACTAAAACCGATATATTACGTAGGATGTGCTGATTATGCTATTCATGAATATTAGGTCATTTCTGTGATGGCTAATTAGTGCCACTCATTTATCTATTGCTTTGTTTTTGAATGTTTTTTTATGTATTTCAGTTTTATTTTACACTTTGCTGTGACAGGCTACATGCGTGTTCCTTTTGTGTTGTCGCTCTCCGCTGCCTAATATTTTGTAATTTTGTTTTCTTTTCCGGGTGATGGGGCAAGTCAAGCTGTGAATTGCAGCTTTTTCCCACCACACCTAACCACATGTACGTGTACTTTTATGTACCTGCCATGTGGTTAAATAAATACAAACTCAATTTAGAAATTCAAACTCAAACTCAAAGGCACTGAGCATCAGTGGTAAAGTTGCTCCACTATAGCTCTCTTTAGCTTCAATAGCTTCACCTCGCACGCAAGAGGGAAAGTGGGACAAGGCAGATCTACGGGCGAGGAATGAAACGAAGGATAACGTGTGGGAAGCAGCGTAAACACTGCCAGGCCGAGCCAGCACCGAAGCGCGGCACAGGTCTCGCTCCGTTCACGGTTTGACGTGATGAAGCCTTTTATTTTTTCTATGCAATTCTGCAACGCAGAACTATGTGTGCTTGCACCAGCGTATTGTTTCTGAAATGGGGAGTTTGTCAGATCGACGCCGATCTACCACAGAAAGGAGGGCGCAATGTCGATATCAAAGTGCATTGCTCACGAAATTCAAGGATTTTCAAGGAAGGAAAAAAATTCCAGGACTTTCAAGGGCCTTGAAAACTCACTTTTCAATTTCAAGGGCTTTCAAGGATTTCGAGGACCTGTACGCACCCTGCTTTTGGTATCAAGCAAGTGCTGCAGGCATCACATTATCTGGCATTGGCGTAGTTTCCTTAGCAATGCCCAGAGCAGTGCATGTTAACAAAATTACATTGAGTAAACAACAAACAATTGCAGTGTTGCAGAGTACCATAAAACTCAAACTGATGCCAGATCCTGCAATACCCAATGGCATGACACCAGCTTGAAACCTGAAAAACAAGCCCCAGAAAAGCTCAAGCTCAACAATTAGCTCAAGGTGGCTCATCTGTACAGTGAAGTATGGCCTTAGCAGAAAGCACTGCTCAGGTATAGCGTGAAAGTACACTGCATTTATGCAGCGACGGAAAGGAACTTACCTCCGATCAAACTGCTGCCTCTGAAGTTCATTACAGGTGGCAGCTACGCCAGCTGGCTGCGACAGTGATGGTCTGTTCCACGTGGTGGTACGGTTTAGGTGGTCGATGTAGAAGATGCGGCCATGACTGTCAATCCGAGCCTCCCAGTCTGTCAAAAATGGCATAAAATTTCAGAACATTTTTCTCTGGGCCCTTCCATTAGGTGTTTGTCTTTACTGATACAGCGAATGTCCTTTAATTTGCTATTGTTAATTTGTGCTTACTGCACTGCTACTGCTTCCTTCTTTGTTGGCGGTGGTGAACGTGAAGAGACACAAATTCGCAGTTGCCAGGAAGTGTGTATACTGCCGTTCAGTGGGTAGTAATGCCAAGTTCCTACCAGGTATGTGCTAATGAAGTTCCATTGCAATCAGTCTCATTTATACCAGGAAGTGCTTACGTGGTGGCAGTGGCTCCTCAAGCTCCACACGCTGATACCGAATTGTGCGTTCAGGAATGGAAGGCAGACGGGTAGTGGTGCTGTGCTGCTGCAGCTGTTGCTGCAGTTGTTGCTGCTGCTGTTGTGACTGTGTGGCAGTGCCAGCCAATACAGCAGCTGCAGACGTTGCTGGGGATGGCTCCACAGTAGAAGTTCGGCTGCTTGCCACACTGCAAACATACGCAGTGCACACAGTGCATATATTATGCAAAAATACTATATACTGACCATTAAAGGCAAGCTTCATCGAAAATTTAACTGGGCTAAGTTGATCTAGAACACGTAAGATGCAACAGAAGAGTTGCTTTGGCCAGAGACGTGTATACTAATCGCTTAGTCACTGCATTTACCCAATAATGTACACCCGTTTTCCTTTTTATGGGCTTGAAGTAAGTGAATAGAGCACTGAGGCTGGGAAAGCACTAAGATTGGGGGAAAGATGGGGGATGGGTGAAAAAACATGCACAGACAAATAAAAACAATAAGAGCGAAGAAAAAGTGGGACAAAAGCAGAAATATTGCAGTCGGGTAAGCATCCTCGCACCCTTCATTCAAAGTGAACATGTGCACTGGTTCACCACGGACTGGTGGATGGCATGGTGCGCTGTTTGTAATTCATTTGGCCCCATCAATACTTCTAAATGCACCATATACACAGCAAATACGTATTACGGAAGCATTGATAATTTGAAATCAAATAATTCTGAGTCAGCATCTAATCTAAACTAGCAAGCATACCTGTTATTCACTGCTGCCAGTTAATTTGAATGTGCATATCCATGTCCCAGTTCAAAGGTAGATCATAAACTATGGTGCCAGGAATGAGAAAGTGACCAGCTATAGAGAGAGGAACATATCCGGGAAAAAGTGGCCCACCTTGCATGTAAGACTGCTGGGCTCTCACTAGCAGGCAAGAGGCAGGGCCTGCCATAATCACTCTCCCGGTGGCCCAACAGTGCTGCTCGGGCGACCTCAGGCAGTGCCAGGCTGCTGTGGTCACTGCGGCTGTATGGCAGGAGGCCAGACCCAGCCAGCCCTGGCCCTAACCTCTGCTCTGGTATGTGGCGCCTGCAAACGAAGCATCCCAGAACAACTGCCATGATGACATTCTCACAAGACAGGTGGGCAGACATGGTACAAAGAACTCCTGGAAACTGGGCAACACCACAAGTTTATGGTTCAAGGCAAGACAACCACAAGACACAGAACAGAGAAACAAGAGTGCACAGGTCAAGGTGTGAACGGGCCCTTTGGACACAAACTGAAATTGCATTCATACTATCTTTCCTTATCATCACTCCTCATACCACTGTGTTTCTGCTTATCCCCTTCCCTTTGAGCAGAGTAGCAGGCTGGAGGACTACTACTTCTGGGCAACATTTCTGCATTTCCTCAATAAATGATTTTCTCTATCTCTGAAGCATGCTTCAGCACACACTCATTCAACAGTGCTTACTGGCATCATAGAAAGTTTGTCAATACTTACAGCAAAGCTGGAACTTATTTCGGCATGACCATACTCATTTTAACGAATTTTGTGCACATTGGCCAATTAGACAACCATTCATTCTTCACGTACTTGCCTACCGTGACACTGCCTTACCATTATTTCCTTATGCTAACCCTTCCTCTCGTGACCAGGGCTAGTCATTTCCTTCTTACCAATATAGCTCTCATCTTTTTTCCTCATCACATGATCTAACACAATCACCCCAGAATTCCATCTACAACCTTTGCTGCAACATATACGATTCTTAGCTGTCCTCAGGTGAGATCTTTCGAAACTTATCTGCCTGTGCCAACACCCTCACTTTAGCCACTTGCATGCAGCCTACAAAGTGTTTATTCTTTCATTTTTTTATTCTGACATGACGGCGATATCGCAGAAGCATGCACTTCAGAATGAAACTAGGTACAAAAAGTGCATTTGCCATTATGTGAGTCATTTTTTTCCCCTTCTGCATAACCGAAAATAAACCGTTGTGTTCATTTTATAACACAGTTAAACATCTATATAACAAAGTAATTAAAATAGGTAATTTGCTTCGTTTAATCAAAATATTGTTATATTGAAATTCGAACTTTTGTGCAAATAAGTGCAGTCGCAGATGGATTTTTCTTACATGGCTGAGGCCACAAAATTTTCCGAATTATCGGGCAATCGGAAATAGCAAACTTGAATGAGAAAATAATTAATTTTGTTGAATTTAAGAGTTAATAAAAAAAATAAGATGCGTTACTGCGAGCTTCCCCTTTTCCCCTTGCTCGCAGGGAAACCGGTGCTTATCAAGACACTATCCTTCTTGCTCTCGCGTACGCTTTCACTCGCACCCAAAGCATACACTGCACGGGGGCATTATAGGATCTTATCGCACTTGGACATTATGCAGAACATTGAAGCTGCTCTACTTTGGCGGTCACTCTTGGTCATGTGGCGCGCGATTTGAGAAGTGCTTTCGCAAGCAGCCGCTGGTAATTCAACCATTTCACCATCTGCGTCTGCAGAAGTTTCCATTTATTGTCTCGGTATTCCATCGCAGAGGCAGTGAAATTTTGTTATATTGAAATCATGTATAAACACACTGAGGTTCTAATACATGGTGTTCTATGGACAAGAAGTTTAAAAAGGTAAATACTTTGTTATATTGAGCACTTCATTACAATAAGTTCGTTATATTGATGTTTAACTTCTCCAAGAAGAAACCGCAACACTGGGGGTGCATCACTTCGGAAAAAAGTCACAGGCTTGCGCGGCACACGCAGCACAGTCACAGCGCAAGCTGGTGGAGCGGCTCAAGAGTAGCTCCAATTTGGGCACCACGGACAACAGGGTCTTTACAGCAGTCTGTTCGCCTTGTTTTGACGAGAACGATCTGAACTGTCTGCCTGGCGTCGACGGCTAGCTGCAGCTTGTAATGCTCTCTGCACAATAGTCTGCTCAGCCCGATCAAGCCTTAGAACTGCAACTTACATGTCGGGCATGCCGCCTTTGCAGGCACCTTAACTAGATGGCGCCACCATACTGGCAGAGGCTCAGCAGCTCGAGAGTGCGTTGATTGCGCGCCTCATCTGAATCGCATATCATCGTCTGCGCCTGCGGACTCTGCGTTTGCAAGCATCTTATCTAGATGGCGCCACTATACTGGCGGAGGCTCGAGTCGTCTCCCCCTGCGTGCTTGCCTTATATATGGGTATTTTCCACGGCCCGATAGCAAGCGCTTGCGTGGCTCAGTGGTAGAGCATCCGGCTCCCACGCAGCGGGCACGGGTTCGATCCCGGTGGGAATCGGGTACCTTTTTAGCGTTTCCGGCGATAGTGGTTACGCGGCGGACGCCGGTGGCAGCATCATCGCGACCCGAAACGGCTATTGGAATGAGCCCATAACAGCTTACGCTGTAAAAAAAAACCTGACACTGAAAGGGTTAAAGAATGAACTATATCGTGATGGAGACGAGAGGTAGACTAGAAGAATATTTACATGCTATTTACAGAGAAGCTAACACAAGGCAATATGGCAGATGGTTGAAGGGACACACGTCTAAGTGTCCCACCAAAATTTTAGTTATCGCTCAGTCAAGCACCTTCATCCTTGCCCTCAGTCACTCTATAACAATATTTTCAGACTGGCAGAGACAGCTGCACAATATGGCATGCAGCAGGCAGCAACAGACTGATGAAACAGTGTAACAAAATGAGTTGACCTGCCATGTCACCTTTGCAAACGCACCAGCACTATGGACTTGCCCACACATGACAAGGCCTTGACCAAGAAACCTTGCTAACTCTCAGATATGCACAAATGTCTGAATGTTTACGCTGCCACATGCACAAAACGCGCTCACCTGCGGTGTGCCTGGTGGTGGCTGTGCCGATTGTGCTGCCTTCGAGGTCTCGTGAAGGAACACTCAGAGTCTGAGTGACACCGCTGCGGTGGGTGAATGAGCCGCCTTCGGCGCTGTGACACTTCCTGCCCAGCTGCAAGTTCCGCCGCGAGATATTATTTTAAAGACTTTCCTACAACAACTGCTGAGCCAAAATGTGACAATTTGGCCAATACTGTGTCAGATTACTCTGAAGAAACAATACTAATATTCCTTGTTCATTTGCAAAACAGAAGTAAAGGCAAAGAAGGAACAACACTGATGAAAGAAAGGAACGAGAAAAAAATTTTATGCTAGGACTTATCATGCAGGCTTCAAACATGTCACTAATTACCAGAAAAAATAATATACTACACACCAGGGCTGTGTGCTTGGGGCAGCTCCTGGCACTATGTGCTTGTGCACAACCAAACTAAACACAGATCTTTGGCAGCTCTAACTAAAGGAGCAAGCCAGGTCATTTGTTATGCATCAGTGAATAAAGGATAACTTGCTCAACAATGAATGCTGCACCAATTTCCTGGCTCTTTGTGCCTATAGTAAAAAAATGCAATACAAATGGAAAAAAAAAATTCTGCCCCTAACTAAATCAATACCACAAAAGTTTCAGCTCAAATACAGACATTTTCATGCAACCTGTTCTGGAGAATGTCCAAAGTTCATGATATCATTAAACCATTTGAACAATCCACTATGTACACAGTGTTTGAACATACAGAATAAAGAAAAGGCTCAGTTCTCTTTGTATTCAACTTCATAGCAAATCAATGCTTTATGGTAAGATTGACAGCATGCAAGCTATTTGTGGGACAGCTTGACAGTCATATAAGCTTTCCAATCAATGGTGTTGCAGTTCTAATCTTGAGTACAGTTCAAAAGAAAGCGCTTCACAAAGTAGACAATATGTCAATGCAAGATGGTGCATCCTAGGATAAGGTGCACCAAAGTGTAAGTTTCTTACAGACCAGGTAAACAAAGGATGCAAAGTAAGTCAAGGCATTTTCTTTTCTTTTTTTTTTTTTTGCACCAAAGGCAAGCAGTTTTCACAACAAGCTTTGCTTTTGCATTCATCTTGTAATAATTTTGACAACTTCACATGGCCACTCGCCAAGTTTGGAAGTACTAATAAGTGTGGCAATAATGAAACACTGACAATTGTGGCCCTCGACCCTAATGTAGGAGCAGGCAAAGGAGGAATGCGACTTGCAAATGCTGATAGCCTCTGCTACTAGGAGGGTAACCCGCCTTCTCACAACATTGCCTTGCAGCATTTTATTTACTTATCTCTGCTATTATTAAGCTCTTTTTAAAATTTTTGTGGTAGAACGCTTCTTGCACGGCGAACTTTCTGACAGGCCCTGGTAAGGGGCCCTTTATAAGGGCCCAGCTAAAAGCGTAAAAATTCTTAGGTGGCACATTTAGCACTGTCACAATGTGGCAATTTCGTGCAGCCACATACATTATAGATAGAGACTATGATGATTGGATACGGATGTAATGCATATTACATATAAAACCTCACATAACGGCATATAACCTTGCGCCCTTTCTGTTTCCCCTTCACTGTGAACGAGGCTTATGGTGGTAACTGAACCCTTCTGGACTTTCCTGACTGTGGCTGCTGGGTACTGTTGCTATCTTGCCTAACAGATTCAAAGCACGAAAGTGCTGGAAATGTTTAAAGAATCTCGAAACCAAAATGCACCAATCATAAGCAGTACCAATAGCACAATAGAACACTGAAGCATGTCGAGGTATATTAGACAAAGGGTTCATTTAGAACTTCCAGGACAATTTTGTTTAAGCAGGTGCAGGTTGTGCACCTGAAGGAAGACACTGCCAAACTTACATTCCAGGTTGTTGGCCTCGGGTGCTCCTTCCTCGTCACTGGCACTCAAAGTTTGCGAAGATGATGCCTCTGCAGATGAATCCCCCAAGGATGACGGTGCTGGTGACGCACCTCTGCTGACCTCGGGTGCTGGAGAGGGGCTGTCCTCTGCAGCTGAAGACAACACCATGCCACCAGCATCAAACTCAAGATTGGCCGGCTCACTGTTGGCACGGTCAAAGTCACAGGCAGAAAGCTCATCTGCAGGGGCTGGACCCTCTTCATCAGAGTCCAATGTGTCCAGGACACCACTGAGGTTCTCCAGAGATGATGGACCACCTTCCTGAAGAGATGAATCTTGCTCAGGAGTCGCCAGCGGGGCTGCCCTTGTCGTTGCCCCAGCTGCCTCGCACGTTGTCTGGAGGGCAACTGGTCGCGTTCTTCTCGGTAGTGTTGGGGGTGGGCTTGCATCTCCAGCAGTCAAAGATGTCGCACTCGAAGACGCTAGGCTTGCCGAGCTTTCATCAGAGTCTGCAGGCGCCTCCTCGACGTCTGCCGCGAGACCAGCCACTTCCTCTCGATGTCTGGCATGTTTCCACGATGAAGACGCCTCTTCTGCTCTTGCGACGACATCCAAAGCTCGTGATCGTTCGAGAGGCCTGTGGTGGTGATGCCGCTTGGGGCCCTTCTGTTTTGGGGGTAGTGGTGGTGGCTGATCGATCGAAGCAGCGAGCCTCGGGGCCGCTGCCTCCTGTTGCATCATGTACTCCATGTTTGCAAAGGAAGAGGATGCCGGTGTAGCACCCGTGGTGGCAGGTGGTCTAGGTGTTTGGGACAGTCGCCTCGCTACTGCCTGTGGAGCTGCAGGGGAGTGCAGGCCATGTTCACTGTTTGAACGGACACTACGCCGCGCTGCAGGTTGAGAGGAATCCCTCCTCGGAGTTGGCTCTGGATCACCCGCGGAAGACGTTGAAGAAGATGATGATGAGGTGGGTGGCGGTGCTACAATGCCACTTCCATTTGGCAGAGAGGTGGTTCTGGCTGTCAAGGGTGGATGGTGTGGCGTCGATGCGAGTGGCAGGAGGGACATCCGACGAAGGAGGCGGGCTTGAAGGGCACGGTTCTGGAGGCACATCCGACACGTAGATCGGGTTGTGAACCTGTCGAATGTGGGTCCACGGGTCTACTGCAATAAAACAAGACCGTGAGAATGGAGGATGAAATGGAGGTAAACCTTATGAACTAGACAGAGGCACTCCTCTGACTCACCTGGGCCGTGCTCCAACACAAATGTGAAGAACAGCTCCCCTGTGACATGGTCTGAAGGCGTCTTGTTAGCAAGACTGAAACTCATCTCGACAGGAACACCCCTAAAGAAATGAGACCAGATAGAAAAAAAGAAAACATTATTGCAACAGAATATTAAGGCAATGTAATACTTCTGCTGGCAGAATGCCCACTTATTAGACAGGTTAATAATATTACCATATTTATCATTTTACCATTAAAAAGTCAATACTATGATTTAATGTACTACTGATATGCTCAATTACACCTTTCCTGTTTAGTGTGATGCACAATATACAACAACAATGCGCACCCACGTCTTGTATAAGAGAAAGTTTTTAATACTATATTTGCTCACATAATGAACGCACTGGCGCAATGAACGCAACCCCCTCCCCCCCTTCCCTTTTCCAATCAAGAAGTGTTTTTTTCTTTTCCTCGCATAATGATCGCACCCTGAACTTGCTGCCGTGAAGTAGGAGACACACAATGCGATTCGGCACCGGATATGCCGTCCAGCAGGTACGATTGTGTCGGATGCCGTATCAGACGCCAAATCGCACCGTGTGTCTCCTTTTATTGTTATATGAACACTTCAGGCGCATTTTTGCTATTGGCACTGACTATCGCGGCTCAATCTCCCGCGTTCAAGCGAGGAAAGCGTGGAGAAAACTCGCCGTATTATGTTGTGTGCACGGCGCCATGGGGAGGGGAGGGAGACAGCAGCGCAGCAACTGCGCATTGCACAGCCGCGCGCATCCTACCTCGAAAGTGATCCGTGTCGGGAGCTCAATCTAGGTGCAATGGCAGCTTATACCTTTGTGCGTGCTCCATTCTCGCCGCTAAGTTTGTGTTGAAGCGATACACAGCACGAAGGTCACTTTGCTTGCTGTTGCTGCCGAGCTTCCTCACGCCAGCATTTTGACAGCGAGTGTGCGCGGTCATCGAGTGTGATGTGTTCATGTTGACCTGTGCGCACTGACACCACGCTTGTTAATTTACATAGTTAGCGAATGTTTGCAAGTTTATACGGCCGATAAAACTACTATCCTTACTTCGTATAGCTGTACAGTAAAACCTCGTTAATTCAGATTTAATGGGACCAAAGAAACTGTCCGAATTTACCGAATGTCGAATTATCGAGGGTATCCAGAAAACAATAAGCAAATGCTTACTACGTCAACGTGCTTTTATTTAGTGAATGAGTGAGCAACTCCTTTTGCTATTTTGCACAAAAGCAGAGCGGAAGTTGAAATTCTCATCTCAAGTCGCAGTGGCGATCGAGACCTCGCGACTTCTTTCGCAGCACGGCCGCGGCGCGCGCATATCCTGATCATGAGCTGGCGAAAACATAAAACATAATCGCGATGTAGCCTGTGCTCTTTATCCTCGACAGCTTTGCACCGAGTCAAAATGAAACAAGTGTTTGTCGCAACTGCTGCGGAGAAAACCGCGGCTGCTATTGACGTGATTACGAACGGCGACATTGCGGTGCTGAAGGCACGCGGCCACTGCACGCACAGAGTCGGAACGAAACTACCGTACACTGCAACAACTGTGGACGAAACCACGGTCGCTATCTATGCGATCACCGATGGCGACTACGCAGTTTTTTTAGGCACGCAGCCCAACGCGCGTACCGAGTAAAAACGAAACTACTGTTTGCCGCAACCGCGGCTGCTATCAACGTGATCGTAGATGACTCCGCTATTATGAAAGCCCGCGGCCAACGCGATGTTATGCGCAGCGGCTAATGCAAGAATAAAGCCTTTAAAGACACAAATAGGCATGAAGCGTTCCGGTGTAGCTGTCATTCAGGTACGATTTCCACTAATGACTATGACGATGCGGACTCCACCCCTTCGTTTCGGTTGGACGCTAGCGCCATTCTTGCTCTTTTGTGTTGCACAATTGCGGCGCTCCTCACTCGCCGAGCTCCGAAAGTTGTCAGAATTAACGACAGCTTATTATTATTATTATTATTATTATTTGATTTGAAAACACATACACAGAGTTTGATTACATTGAATAATGCATACGCCAGCTGGGACCAGAGGACGAGTCCGAATTATCCGATTTTCTGAATTAACGAGGGTTGAATTAACAAGGTTTTACCGTTTACGCATTTGCTATCGCAATCGATGGTTCACCTTTCAGGCGAAACTGTGACATTTTTAGAGGTGGCAGCGGGAAAAAAAATCACTCAATATTTTACCCCATATAATGAACCCCAACTTAGCCCACATTTTTCGGGAAAAAAGTGCGTTCATTATGCAAGTAAATACGCTAACTGAACTGCAATATGACACTTTTACTCTAAAGAGCCAGCAAGAAAGGCAAGCAGGTCACAGTACGTGAGGCAGTACCTACAGGACTTGCGACCACTCACCCAGTGCATCGGTCCAGGAGGTCCCACACACGTACAGCGAGCCGACCTAAAAAGCGGCCGATGATTGGCCTGCTGCGGGCAAACTTGTCCTTGACCTCAAACTCCAGTACATCAGAAGGGTAGCCAATAAACTCATACTGGCCAGGCCATGAAGGGTGCACAGTAGATTCGGCGGCACCCGTGCGACAGATTTGGCCATGGTGTGGAAGCAGCAAGACACCATCCCCCAAACCAGGCTGGACACCCATCTTAACATAGGGATCAGGATTAAAAAACATCCCTTTCTTGAGATTTCGAGCATGGAGGTCTGCACAGAGAAAAGAAGCAACAAGTGCTGTCAGCACAATATCACTACTTCCGAAATACAAGGATTCCCTAAACCCATGTAAAAAAACCAACAGGAACACATTTACCAAAACCATTTCTAAATTATTCACAAGTCACATCTAGTTTTCATGCATACAAAAGAAAAGCATAAGACATGTGGCTACGGTATTCTTCACAATAGAAGCCATTTCAGCCAAGTTTCATGAAACTATGCCGAGTGATTTTCATGCCACTATGCTCAAGAAAGCTGTAGAGCTATGGTTTCAAATACTAATGTGCGCAGTAATTTGTAGTAGCACGCTCCTGCAAAATTACACACATGCTTGAGCTTTAGCCTCTCAAGAGGCCCAGTATGAGAGTTTGTGCCAGTGCTGTGTGCATTTGAGGCATCCCTACATTGCTGAACGCTGATATCTGTTGATGCAAGGTTACAGCACAGGTAGTTTTAATGACATCAGAGTGGCGCAGTATCCTTCACAGAGTGGTTAGGCCTTGCAGAGCTGGGAATTGAGAACAGTTCCTGGAGCAGAAAGCAAGTTACACAAATATCTTGCACCACATGATGCCTACATTGAATTAAGACCAAATTTGTGAAACCAGTTGCCAATATCATAAGAAGCTTCTTGTTGATATGATATGATTAATAAAAAACGGGCCCCTCGGTTCCCTTTCTTCTCGTTCAGTTGCCAATATGTACTTCACAGTAGCAGTGAATGGTAATGGCACAAAGGCTCTTTCACAACAGCTTGGCAAGACTCCTGATTTGTGTGGGAACATAATTGGTGGTATTATTCGAGATGGCAAAGCTTATCCCTGGTGAACATAGGAAAATAACCTGATGTGCAAGCAATTTCAATCATGCAAGTTTGTCCTCTTCAGCTCAAGCACACACACATTGCCACTCATAGCATATGCTCTACATCTGAGCCCCGCATGCACAGAGGGTGGTGATTTGCATGAGCACTCTTCATGCTTGTTAAAACGACTGACAGTATCATTCAAGATACTCAAAGTACAGAGCAAATAAAGGTCGATATCACTGTGCAGTCAGTCAGTGTTAGCCTTTTCCAAGACAGTGATTTCTACAACATTGTTCTGCTGCAGCTACTATTACTCTTGCTATGGAGATCATATGGTCACCCTACCCATTCTGCTTAAATAAGCAGGCATCACGGTCGTGTAAATTACCCAACAGTGACAATACTTACTGGTCAAATAAAACTTGACCATCTCCATTGGTATCTGCTGCGAAGAGTAGCCCACCAAAACATCAGAGCCATGGCCATTCTGGAAAAAGGTATTTAACAAATACTTCAGCAAACAGTGCAAATACGGGATGGCTGGTGTTTGTACGAAAAAGCCCAGCTAGCCACTATTTTGAAGTATTTAACAAGACAGTATAAAGGCAAGAACATTAACAGCAGAGATGATATACACAAAACTATTTTCTGGCAGAACCAAGTCACAATGTATGTCATTATGATCATTCCCTCACTGCAGTGCAGTGGCCAAGGTGGATTCCCCCAACAGACGGGTGTGAAATTTAAACATGCGAGTCAGCATGTGCCCATAGTGCTTTAACAACAGTCCTTATTTCCCGTGAGTGCTTCACAAATCTCACGACGGTGCCAATCAATATGCGAATGACGTGTGATACAACTCAGAAGCACAAAACAACATCAGTGTACTATAAAGGCATGGTAGATTTGCTATCACAACACAATTTCATGCCACCGAAGCAAGTCTTGCTTGGTCCACAAACCAAATAAGTGACTTGGTCCATTCTGTTTATCTTGCTTTTAAAGACACAAATAAATATCCATGTTTAAACCACTAAAATAGGTCACTGTGCTTAGTTAACTAGTAGTCTTCAGTGCTCAAGTAACAAGGAATTAAAAATGGCCATACAAACAATCATAGAAGAAAAAAATGCAATGGGAAGGATAGAGAGGGAAACGCGCTTGTAAGCTAATTTAAAAGGGAATCTGTTTGCATCACTAGCTGAGTCTAACTTGTTTACAGCAGCTAAACAAGAAAAATAAAAGAAGGAATAACTATTTCCTGGACAAAGAGGACTAGGTGCAAGAGTATTAGATCTCTACCCAACCCAAATTCACCTAAAATAGCCACAACACAGAAAAGTGATAGGCATGAGATTCTTCAAGTGTATAACCTACATAAAAATTCCAAGAAATTTAGAAACAAAGTGGGGAAGTGGCCGTTGTACATGTGACTTTTGCCTTCTAGTGCCGCTTCACAGCAATCCAGAGCTTACTGCCATGAAGTTGCACCTGAGTGCAAAATTCGCTCATGTGTTCTGCATTGCAATGAAGCCCCAACACGGCAAACAGAAACGGCGATTAGCTGTGATGCCTGGATATTCAGCACAAAGTTGTATCCAGTGCACTGCTCTGTGCTGACAATCAAACTGGGTTGCTTTCTTGAGGATTCAAACATTGCCTTGTATGCAACTAGTATGTGCATGGATTATACGCACAAACTCTTTTTTCCCCTACTACGAAGGCTGTGACTGAGTGCAGGTTTTTATCTAGGGCACGGTTTTATGCATGAGAATACAGTCATAATTACCATAATTCCAGTGGTGTCAGCCGACCTGCAGATGGTCACCACTGGGCTCACGGCTCTGAGAGTGCCACTTGTCCCATGGTAGTAGCGAAAGCAAACATTGGTTGTCTCTGCAACAAGCGCGTCCCCAGCATGAGGGCATATTTCATATCCCACCGGGTCCCACAGAGCATTGTGTGCCACTTAGACAAAGCTTCAGAAAAAGAGGGTGTGCCATGGACAAGACCAACAACATACTGTTGGCAGCTGTTTTGGGTATAGAAGAGAACATGGGAAACACAGAAATTCTCTCTAACCACTCAATCCGATTTGAATGTAATTTGTTGCAATCAAAAGAAAAACTGACATTTTATTTATCAGTCAGTAGATTTTTGTTTGGTCCCTCAATATCTTAGTGAAAATTGCTAAATATTAATAACGGTAAGAATCAATAAAAAAGTTGGTGTGCCATATTTACAACTCCTTATTAAATCTACAACGAAAGTTGGCACAGCGATTCTATGAACAGCACACACAATTCTGCATTAAAAGTCGACTACGATGATGTACTTTACATGATATTACATCACAGATATCTTGTGAACCAGACTTTTGCAAAACTTGCATAACGATGGTACTAACACATCTACCATGTTTATCTTATAAACCCTAAATGTGCCATCAGGTGCAGTATCCTCAACAGTGATATCCATTTTCGTTGTGGGGTTTCATAGTTGTAAACATGCTATCACAATATTTTTAAATTCAAATTTCTGAATGAACAACAGCGACTAGAATTCCAATCCAGTCATCAGTTGCCTAGTGAGATAATTACTGCGTATTCACACTTATACGAGTTGAGGCATCTGAGTTGGACCAAAACTAAATCAATCCTTTTAAGCACTCTTATTTACTGCAGCCACAGTGTGTGCATATTACAGTTTTGCATAAATCACTGCCTAACCAAACTATATTTAAGACAACTTCTGGCATTTCCGAGCTACCTAGAATCGCCTGAGTATAAGTCTCGATTGAATTTAGTAAATGTCCCACCTTCAACAAATGCATCTTTGCAGTCTATGTTCCACAGGACCTGGCCTTTTGCAGTGTTACTCGGGCACCGCTTGTTTTTGTGCTCCAGAAAACGAAGTGGATCTGTTTCATCTAAAGGTGTGAGAAAGCGAAATGAAAAAGAGAGAAAAAGAAATACAAAATAATCATATCGGTGACAAACACTGCAAGAAAGCATCCCTTTTTTACCCTTGCAGCAACTCCGACAATGTTGTCCTTACTTAGCCATAAACAAAATGTTGTGCAGTAGCCTATATTGCGAGGGCCGTGAGGCGCTGCCCTCCTTACACTGTTCTTAGGCTACTCAGAGCGTCATTCAATAGTACAGCTTATCAAAATATAGATTCTATGAGATCCAAGCAGTCAGCATGCAACAAAAGCGCCCTTGAGCCGATTTTGTTGGAGAATCGACCCTACTGTGTCAAACGTTCCTGTAGGCTAAGCAATGTCACATTTCTTCCATGACACCGAAGAGCTGCAGTTTTTGCACTTATTCCTGTTACTGCCGATAAGGCACAGAGTGGGAAAATTTGGTGTACTTCTGGTATACTTGGTGGTGTATTTTTTTCCAAAGTGGGAAAAAATACACCACTTTGGCAAAATGAAGAACAAGCAACCAAGTCAACATTGTCAAAATGCCTATGCCTGAACAGGCCGTCACAGGTTACGTAGTTACTGCAGAAAAGTACTCCCACAGTTTTCCTCACAGTATTCAATTGAGAGGCTGCTGTGGTCTATGCTACAGAGGTGTGGCTAAGATTCAAATGTTCAAAATGCAATGAGTTTTTGTAGTTGAAGAGTGAAAACAGCTTCTTTGTTCCTTTTTATCAATGACATAATTCTAAGAAACACTCCACTGCTGGCATTCATAAGCAAGTATAAAACACCAGCCCTGGACTATATAGTTGCCTTTAACTGGTAGATCAACAATATTGTTGACATTCATAATGGCAACAGCGTGAGAAAACGAAGGAAGCGATGAAAGAACTTGTCCTTTCACCCCATCCGTATTTTTTTGCGCTGTTACTATTATGAATTCTGGCCAACTCGCCCACCTTTCCACTTTAATACTGTTGACCCACAGTGCCTCTCCCAGATTTTGAAGAAATTATTTTATATTTAATTTTTTATGTATTTCTGCATCCTAAAAAAGAAATAAAGCGAGAAAAAAGATTCTCGGCCAAGTCTTTCTTGCCAATTTAAAGGGTTAACAGCAGAGGAGGTCTTCCTACAGTCAATTACTATGGGACCCTCTTTTGTACCTAACATTAGCATCAATTTGAAAGGGAAAATTGGCATCTACCTGGCAATAGGAGGAAGCTGTAAAGGCACCCTGTGCGGGTTTCTCATAAAGAAAGCTTTGCAGCTGAAGGAAAATACACCCTCGCTCTGGAACGAATCCGGGATTAATGCCTTTCTAGGACGGTCATCTCAACCAATCAGGAGATAGAAATAGCTTAATTCACCCTTTCATAAAACTTCCTGCACCTTGCTGATTTCTGCACAACTAATTTGCCATCAGCCTTTACCTACATCTCTCTCTCTCTCTCTCTATATATATATATATATATATATATATATATATATATATGTTGTGTGTGTGTGTGTGTGTGTGTGTGTGTGTGTGTGTGTGTGTGTGTGTGTGTGTGTGTGTGTGTGTGTGTGTGTGTGTGTGTGTGTGTGTGTGTGTGTGTGTGTGTGTGTGTGTGTGTGTGTGTGTGTGTGTGTGCGTGCGTGCGTGCGTGCGTGCGTGTTTAAAAAACGATCTGACCCCCCTGCATCGATTCTAGAAAAGAAAGAAAGAAAAAGGGGGTAAAAACCGTGCTCGGCTGTCGTCGTACCGGTTCGGTAGAGTCCGATCCAGTCGTCGGGGGACACCTCCTCGCGGATATCCCAGCTGACCAGCAGCGGGGGCTCGCTGGGCGCCAGCACGTATCGGGTGCGCGACACGCTCAGGCTGGAGCGTCCCTGGAGCGCGGGCAGCCGGCGCGGCGGCACCCCGGGCGCGGCCTCGGCGGGAGCCGGCGGCGGTGGCGGCGACGAGCTGCGCCGCCGAGGCACGGGCGGCTGCTGCGCGCCGCCGCCGCCGACCAGCCGCAGCCCGTGCACGGGCGGGCTGGCGATCATGCCACGGGGGCCCCGCCGCCCACGGTGGTCACCCGCATGGGCGGCGGCGGCGGCGACCACCACCACCACAGGGGCTGCAGCAACGACAAACACGGCTCACATATATACAAGGTTGCCGAGGTTATGGAAAGCTTCTATTATTTGTTCAAGAAAGGCCACTTTACATGCATTTACCTTTAGGAGTATTTTCCGCACATAAAAAAAAAAAAAAATGTTGAACAGCGAACTGCATGAATATGGTTAAGCAAAAAAAAAAAAAGAAAAAAAAAAGGAAAGAAAAGAAAATCACTCCTGCGTGAAGTACACTCTAAAAACAGTTGCACCCTTTGGGGTGCATTTTCGCCACACAACAATAATCGTCATCTGTCTTGCTTGCGTTTCCTATTTTGAAAACTCTGCACTTGCTACTTTCCTGTCGAGAACGCTGTGTCACGCTGATAACGCGCTTGTCGTTCGTGACCGAGAAGTGCCGGGCGCACAGCGTTAAAGAAAGGAAAGCCACGCAAGTCAGATGACGATTATTGTTCTGTGGCAAAAACACGCCCCAAAGGGTGCAACTGTTTTTAGAGTGTAGTTGCTAGCACTCCCTTTCTTTTTTTCGTACACTGTTAAAAAAGTTTGCACCCTTTGGGGCTTATCTTGTCCCGCTACAATAATCGTCATCCGTCTTACTTGCGTTTCCTTTCTCGAAAACTAAGCGCCTGTTACTTTCCCTGTCGAGAATGCTATGTAAAGCTGATAACGCGCATACCGTTCGTGACCTGTAAGCACTGGGTAGAGTGTACTAGAATACGACCTTATTCTAGTACACTCTAGTACTTAATATATAGGGGCTTTACTACTACTGGGCTCGCAGCGCTAAAGAAAGGAAATGCGGGCAAGATAGGCGACGATTATCGTTGTGGGACAAGATAAGCCCCAAAGGGTGCAAACTTCTATAACAGTGTAGTATAAGCACTCGGTGCGACACTTATCTGTGAGCTAACCATACTGAGAGGGGAGCAGCAATAATGCACAACGCAGAGTTCACTCTTATGGCTTATCTTGTACCGGCCACAACGACAATCGTCACCTATCTTGCCCGCATTTCCTTTCTTTAACGCTGCGCGCCCGGTACTTCCAGGTCACGAACGGCATGCGTGTTATCCACGTGACATTGCATTACAGACAGGGAAAGTAGCGAGCGCAGAGTTTTCGAGATAGGAATCGCAAGCAGGGCAGATGACGATTGTTGTATAAACTGCGCATTTCGGCAATGATCAATGCCGTCGTATCCCCACCATTCTGCAATTTCTTTCGAAACACGCCGAAGTTAGAAACTGCGAAGTCGTCCGCAGCTTTCGCTTTAGCATCGTATAGAACTCAACAATGCGGAGGGGGGGGGGGGGGGGGGGAATGCAGACGATGCAGACAGCGACATATTTTACGAAAATCGAGTACGAGTCGACGTCAGCACAACAAAATCTTCCGTCGATTTGGCGCGTCTCCTTGACAAACCATGCAGTGTACACTGCCAAAGTATTCTTTCAAATCTTAAAAAAAAAAATGAAATTATGGGGTTTGGCGTGCCAAAACCCAGATCTGATTATGAGGCACACCGTAGTGGGGGACTCCGGAAAATTTCGACCACCTGGGGTTCTTTAACGTGCACCTAAATCTAAGTACACGGGTGTTTTCGCATTTCGCCCCCATCGGAATGCGGCCGCCGTGGCCGGGATTCGATCCCGCGACCTCGTGCTTTCTTTCAAATCTTATTCGATTCAACAAGAGTGCGTGCAGGGCCGGTATTTTGTAGCGATGCGTTATGCTTTATTCTCTACTAGTCATCATTCACGGCTCACGGCCGGCTGATCCCGTTGATAACGTGAGCGGACCCTCACTCTGACCACTGACCAAGCGCGAAAAGGCATTAGTATCGGAAAGGCTATAGCTACAGAACCCAGAGCCCCCCGGCATCCAATATCGCCCTTCCAAATTATATTAAAGCGAAGCTTTGTACCTCTACCAGCCAAGGGTAGTGTTGTCGCGTCCGTCGTTGTAAGCAAAAAACGATCCCGACGAACCGCTAACAATTGCAGGTATAGCAGTATAGCTTACTTGAATTCAGGCATTCAGCGTACAACTAAGCACTCGTTTTCGCAAGAAAAACCACAAAAACAAGCTTCAAAGTGATGAGCCAACATGATGGATGATAAGGGCTGCGGGTAAACAACGGAAACAGGCTCGGCGCGGTCCGTAAGATTAGATTGCAGCTGTTGCAAAGCTTATGCAGATGCTTGAAAGAGGGTTGACGTCATTCAAAACCCTTCCAGCCTAGTAACTGCTTCGGTTCATTTTCTAGACTACCCCACTATGGGGTAGTCTAGTAGTGTATATCACACCGATCATAAAGCAGTAGTGAACATTGTTGTGAAGTAAATAATAATAAAGGCCGTGGTTAAAGTTACGTTGTAGTGTGTGAAATATCAAGTGCGCCGCAGTCACCGTGAGGGTGGCGTAAAAAGCTTCGCTTTCCAACCACCTTCACAGGGTGGATTGGCGGGCAATTTTTCTCGATTAGGTATTAAATAAAAACTATAAGTTGAAGCTAGAACACTCACTTCTGGTGACATGAGAACTTTGTGGACGACGAAAAAAATTTGGTTGTCTGAATGTTCGAAATCACCAGTGAAACTGTGACACATTGAGCAAGATTCGCATGACTCGCTCTGTATAGGTACGCTTCCAGCAAGTCGCTGGAGCGCGAAGTCACCGTTCTCTCAAACGTTCTCTTTTAAAGAGAAGCCTGCTCCTCACTCTCTTGTGGACGCTTTATTTCTTAATAAAGCGGATTCCCATACGTGGCTGCTGTTGGTAGCTGCGGTCGGCTACGTAGCGTACGTAGATACCCACCGAGGTTGCTATGGTGTTGGGCTAAGCACGAGGTTGCGAATCGAATCCCGGCCACGGCGGCCGCATTTCGATGGGGGCGAAATGCGAAAACACCCGTGTACTTAGATTTAGGTGCACGCTAAACAGGTGGTCCAAATTATTCCAGAGGTGGTCCAAATTATTACTACGGAGTGCCTCATGATCAGATCGTGGTTCTGGCCCGTAAAACCCCATAATTTATATTGTAATCAAGAAGACGACGACGAAGCAGTCAGGAAAGCAAGCCACAGTGTTGGTGGTAGCCACACGCCCCCGAGCTTGCGCTTGCCTGGATTTTGCTGCTTGTCGCCCGCCGCTTCTTGACGCTCGCCTGACGTTCCTCGCCGTATACACGTCAATAAATCACGTGCCAATTATATATATATATATATATATATATATATATATATATAATTGTCGTTTCAAACGTTTATTAAGCAAAAAAGGAAACCAGAGAACTCTTGCCAATGTCCAAGACGTAGAACGCGATGTCCAAAAGGGAGGCAGTGCTACCGAAGTAAACAATAGGAGTCAGGTGATTTGCCGCAGGATGCGGCAAGGTTGCCAGCATTAGCAGCATCAATAAGGTCGCACAAGCTAATGCGCGCTGTGTGCACTTGGCAGCTTCCCGCGTTTCCCAAACGATATAACGAAGCTCCGGCCACGCACTACATACAGCAGTTGGGCTACCCCGCAATAATGTAGCGTCACTGCATTTGTTCAAGGCGAGCTGCGTGTTGCAGTCCCCGAAGCCATGCAGACAGCGCAAGTTATCACGCAAAACCCTAGCGTCGTACATATAGTAACGGAGAAATTCGCCATAACAAAGTGGCTGCCCCGAATCCATTACGGAGAAAGATAACTGTTCTTGCCTGTCTACAATAGACAGCTGGATTGAGATCACGCGCGGTTTTTAATAATGTAGAAGCAGTGTTCGCAACTCGGCCTCTACATTGCTCTGACAGCCTATCCCATTAAAAAACATCAATTTGAATTAAAGTATGACCTTACAGAAACAGGAACGAGGGCTGAGCGCACATCAGCAAAGCTGCTGGGCCACCGTTTCTTTTTGGAGTGGGAGGAGCTAGTAATCAGCACTGAAGATATAGGGAGATAGAGAAAATAAAATCCACAAAAACGTTAAGATGGTCGCACTCTGTCAAGTATTAGGCCTTGAATACCTAAACATAGGACAACACAACAGGATATGTGGGATACCGTACAAGGTTCAGATGATGAGAAAGTGATTAGGAAGGGGCAATGAGATGTGATGCTAAAATACATTTACAATGCAAAACTATTTATACAATCCGGCGCGACACGGGAATACGACAGAGCCGATGTCACAAGCGTGAGTTCCGCCGGTTGGGGATGCCAGCCAGCCAGAGTCGGGCAAATTTCGCTCTAGAGCACCCAACTAACCCCCCCCCCCCCCCCCCCCCCCTCCCCGGTAGACGGCTGCACGCGTCCCGTTCGAGGGGGGGGGGGGGGGGGGGGGCGAGAAGGCAAAGGCGTGCCGCGAAATACCGGTAGCGGGGGAATCTCTTTCGATGCAAAATCCGCCGTTCTGCGAGCACGGGGTGACGAGAAGGTCCCGCACAGGATACGAATGCAAAATGTGGGCCACAAGCGTGTCGTGGTGGGATGGAATGAGTGCGGCTGCGGCGGCGACCCGTTTCAAGTGAACCGCGCTTCCGCCGTCGCGGATGCCAATGATCGCCTTCCGGCTGTGAACAAGGTCCCCTTTGCCAAGCCAAGCCCGTGGGAGCGCACGTTTTCATCGCTCACGGATGGCACGCGATGAAATTCCACGAGAGAGTGCCTTTTGGAAATGATCGGGTTCTCCGTTCGCGATCCAACTGCAAGCGTCACGCTAGCGGGCGAAGGCGTGTCCATTGATCGTCGTAACGTCGGTCTGTATTGTGCAACCATCATCGTTGTCATACAATGTATGTCCACTGGCACGATAAAGGCCTAACCAAGGGGTATATCAAATTATCCGCGTCTTGGGGTCAGTAGAACCCATTCTACGCCTGTAAGCTTCCTAATCTCATAGCTCTAATTTCTACGCCGCCATCGACTGTGTTCAATTCTTGAAAACTGCGCAGTTAACTCTTTCCGTAACGCGCCGATTGGGCATGGTTAGCCCTCTATCGATGGTTTGAAACGCCGCTTTCGAGACCTTCCGCGCCGCTCACTGACACATTGCGCTATCAGACGTGAAAGAGGTTAAACTATATTTTTGTTTTCTAAGCAGTTCGCTTTTTTTCCCGCCAAGCGGTGATTTTTAAACGCGCTCCGAAGTTTCGCGAACCCGCCGCGGGGTGGCTCAGTCAGCTAAGGCGTTGCGCTGCTGAGCACGAGGTCGCGGGATCGAATCCCGGCCCCAGCGGCCGCATTTCGATGGAGGCGAAGTGCGAAAACGCTCGTGTGCTTGCGTTGTAGTGCACGTTAAAGTACCCCAGGTGGTCAAAATTAATCCGGAGCCCTCCACTACGGCGTGCCTCACAATTGAATCAGAACTGGTTTTGGCACGTAAAACCCCAGAAAGAAGAAGTTTCGCGATCGTCAAAGCAGAACGCAAAAATCTCCGGCTCCGGAAACGGCGCGCGCGCTTCGGGAGATCGCAAATATCGCGATTCCGCTGCCTCTGCGGCTGATCTTATCGATACATCGAATAGCAGCGAGTCAGAGGACGCTGACTTTTCGTAGGACTTTAAGTCTGAAAGCGACGACGACGCAAACCAGCCCGGAACATCGGCGGTCGCAGCCCGGCACACCCAACTGTAGTGTTTGCAGTTAAATTTTTGTAGCGAGATACCTGGTAAATAAAAATTTGTGATTTTTTTTTCGGAGATAGTGCCTAATAGACGGCAATACATTTTGTATATCTCATAATTTTCGTAACATTTTTTTTCTTTGTAGATGCAAGCGTCTTTACAAACTTTGTTCAATTTTATCGCACAATCTTGATTTTACGAGAAGAAAGGGAACCGAGGGGCCCGATTTTTATTAATCATAAGAAGCCAACAAACAATGACACCAAGGACAACATATGGGAAATTACTTGTACTTACTAATTGAATTAAGAAATGATAAATTAATGGAAATGAAAATAGTCACGAGCGCCCGCCTCGGCTGCGGGCGGTTGTGGGTTCGATTCCCACCGCCGCCGGGCACCCACTGGTTCAAATGGGCAGAAACGTACCCCGGCCTGGCGTTCGGCTTCCTTCAGGAGTGATACGCTTGGGAAAGGAGCCTGCGCCCTGAATTCCCATCGAAACCCTCGTTTTGGGTGATCACGTGCTCACGTGCTCGTGACGCCTGCGGCAGAAAGGATCATCCGCCGCCTAGGTTTATGAGTGGTGGCGCTGGCTAACACTCCCAGCGTTAGTTCTAGTTGTAAATACATAAATACCCCAGAAAGTGGATGGGAAAACGGCGCCGCTGGTAGCTCAATGGTAAGAGCATCGTACGCGTAATACTGCGAAGACGTGGGATCGTTCCCCACCCGCGGACAGTTGTTTTTTCATCCATTTTCATTTCCATTAATTTATGATTTATTTAATTCAATTAGTAAGTACAAGTAATTTCCCCTATGTTGTCCTTGGTGTCATTGTTGGCTTCTTATGATAATCTTAATTTTAACAATTTATATACTTTTTATGACATACATCTCGTTAATAAAACTTTTATGCGTGAAAAATGCATTCACTTTGCTTTCTGTTTATGTATTACATTAAATATTGAGTGCAGTAGTTCCTTCAGAAAAAAAAAATCCACCGTAACATACAAAAAACACCTATTTTCGCCATGGTAGAGAAAGAGTTAAAGACGGCACGAGCGCAAGAAGATTGAGAAGGATGAGCGCAGACTCGCATCTAATTTATTGAAACGAAACGTCAGAAAATATATAGGTTGGCAGGAACTGGTTATATAGGGGCCACCTGGTCAATTTCGAACAGAATAAAGCTACGGACAGCATGATTGTTAATTCAACTTACCCAGCTGTCTATACTTTTGACTGTGTTTCCCTTCCACTGACACGCGTTCTATTATTGCTCGAACAGACCACGGATTGCATGCTCTAAACATTGCAGGAACTGCCCAAACTTCCTCTCAATCTGCACTATGGAATATAAACATGACCGTGCGGTTCAGAGATCAAACAAAGGTGGGGCGCATTAGCTCATTAGCGTCAGCGCAAACAACTTTACGAGCTCATGAGCGCGAGTGGGGCGTGCACGGGAACGCTAGCGACAGCCCGCGAATTCTGAGTGAGTGCACGTGTTTATCATTACTGATGAGTAAAAACGCGTGCCTATCGGACTTTTTTTTTTTTTTCGCCGCCACAGTCCAAGATTGCCTCCTCGGTCGCCAACGAGACATGGATGGATGGATGGATGCTATGAGCGTCCCCTTTGAAACGGGGTGGTGGGTTGCGCCACCAAGCTCTTGTTATTATTTTGCCTAATGTCCTACCTTTATTTTTGAGAAAGACACAAATACAAAGAATTCCAGGCATCAACCTTTCTAAACCATTACTAGGAACTCTGTTTCTGTACGTCTCCGTTGTTTGTGGTCTCCCTACTTTTCTGCCACCAAACCTCCAAACACCTCTTACTAATTTCTACAGCTGGCATGTTTACTTTGCCCGTGCCATCCCTGAACCCAGGGACTTCAAGGAGGTCAGAGGAGCCTAGACTTGCAGCAGGGTAGATTTCTTCACATTCCAATAAAACATGTTCCACCGTTTCTCTAGCTTTACCACCGCAAGGACATGCGGCTTCGTCCTTGGTGTACTTCGCTTTATAACTACGCGTTCTAAGGCATCCTGATCTCGCTTCGAAAAGTAAGGAGCTTCCCTTTGAGCTTTCATAAATTGTTTCTTTCCTGATTTCCTTTTTCCTTTGAAGTAGTTAGTCATAGCAGGTTTCTTTTCCATTGCCGTCACCCATAACCTTGTCTCAGCCTCTCTCACTTTGCGTTTGACGTCCTTTGTTGCCGTGTTGCTGGCCGTACGGTCACACATTTGCTGGTAAGCTTCCTAGTTCTTTTCCTCTACTGTGAGTCAATGTTTTGCCTGTACAAATACCTGAACACTCTTGCACCCCATCTACTTTCTTCCATTTTCCTCAGTCGTTCTTCAAAATCAATTTTACTCTGAGCCAATGTGCATGCACGCGCGCTCTCTGTCGGCGTCTTCCATTTTCCACCGCAGTTTCACAACAGCAGTGACAGTGTACTATCTACAGGGACCACAGAGCCTTCTTGAGACAAGGGCGCTTATCACAGGAAGTTTCATATAGACTCGGACACCATCTGCCTCTCATGTAGTGGCGTTCTTCCAGGATGATACGGGGGGAATGTCCCCGCTCGGGCTCGGCAACAGCGGCATCCGCTGATGTCAACACGAGTGAGACCGCAATGATCGGAAGACGAGGACAAAAACCAAAGAAGTATAAAGGAATCTCCGCCATCCATCATCATGTATCGCTTTCCATTTTGTTGGACTAAGCATAACGCAATCCGTGTCCAAACTTGAGCAAGATGCAAGTCTTTTGTTAAATCGCAAATCAAGATTTTGGAAGTAAAGCTGTCTGGTTGGGATGGCAGGTTCCAACACTAACCACGGTCGGAATGATATCCCGTACGTCGCAAATTGAAGAAAAATATAAATTTACCGATGGAGGTCTCTATGGCGGTATTTGTGAAGAAGGCAAGCGTATACACAGGCCTCGGCTTACGTATTCATCCCCAATAGCGTTCCACCTTATCCACACACTATACATGCAACCCGACTTACACAACAAACATGTGGTCCACTTAAGTGGGGATGCATGCCAAGAACCAATTTTCCTTATCAATAAAGTTAAATAAAAGTTTGCAAAAAACTGCGATTCATTTTTGTCCTGTATTGATACGACATGCGGTGCCAAAATGCCGGCTTCTTTGCGCATGTACTTTATCACAGGCCAGCCTTTGCGATGAAAATTTAACAGAAGCTTATTATGATGCATAATAGGCGTAGAATGCTATTTAATTCTCCTTGGCCGCGGCGGGGGCAGGCTCCGGAACCATTCAGACTATTTGGTGTTCTTTAAAATGCACCTATGTATAAGCCTGTCGGCAAAGTTGTCGCTTTCCGCCCTCACCAGAACGAGGCCAAGAATTCAACCCCCGACATCATGTCATGCTATGGAGCAAAGCGCCACAACCGCTGTGAAACGTAAGCACTGGCCCCGGTTACGTCTGTGTATACCAGTTTCAATGGTAACAAATAACTCAACATGGATGACGGCCTAACCCGACAGACTCGTTACAGTGGACACACCAGCAATGTTGGTGGTGGCTGCTCTACACGGCAAAAACGCACCTCTCGATGCATCTATATATGCTGGGTGTGTCCAACTTCTGGATGCTAGGCGGCTTCTCCCCCCCCCGACCCTCCCCCCGCAACCTTTCTTTTCCCCCTTTATTTTGCAATTTTTAGCTCGGCTGCCATCAAAAGTAAGCTGTCGAGTCTTCAGTCGTTGCGTTTACTTCTGAATGCGACGGCGCCAATTTACGAAACCGCTAGGGGCCGTTTAATCTACCGCTGTTGTTAACAATCATGTCATCTTGTTTGCTGAGGGGCCTTCTTGCGCGATTACCTTCTTTTTTTTTTTTGTAGGTACGCAACCCTGTTGTGAACATTTAGCTCGATTCAAATTGTTTACTACGAGAGATCACCGGGCGTAGATCATCAGCACTGTCAATAGGAACGCTTTAGCTTCAGGCATGGGTATAGTCCTGCACTGTCGCAGAGGAAGTCGTACCGTGCAACGAAAAATGTGGCTCAACGCACCCCAAAGAGGCAACGTGTCTGTGAGCTCATGCAGCGCGTGACTTCTTCCAAACATCACTAAATTACACGCACGACGTCTCACTCTGCAGCAAGCGTCTCCGCGCCGCGGCTTTCGCAAGCGTCGAAACTCCCGTGGGTCGTACTTGAAATGCACCACGTCGAAGATTCCACCAGAAACGAATGTAGTAGAACGCGACGGTATGGGCGTCGCAGACAACCGCACCCTAGGAACGATCGGCGACGTCTTCCACAAGTCGGGGCACCCCGTCTGTGCTACAAAGCGAAACTACAACCGAGTCGCGACCACATGGAGCACACATTTTAAGCCCATTTGCAGCGTGGCATCGCCCGGCGTTTGGCCTTAACTCTGCGCGATACGTATCACGGCCAAAATGCGTACCAGTGGAAATTTCGCTGCACGTTCCGGCTGGAATTACAGCGCCAGAAATACGCTTCATGCGGTTGCCGCTTTAGAGCGAAAGTACGATAACGTTGAGGCGTCACGTGCCTGCTCTGTTAGCAGCAATATCTCGGAAGCTACACGACTCGGGCTCCGAAGGACTTTGCAGAATCACATGTATAAGAGCGCAACAACATGCCACCAAAAGGAATCGAGGATATATTTAAGGGCGCTTTTCACTCGTTTTTTTTTTTTTTTTTTTTTTTTTTTGCAATGGGGGTGAATGGGAGGATTAGACCTCATGAGGTACTGTGCATCAGGTCATGGTACAGAAACCATCCATTCGAAGTGCATCACGTTGTGGCTGATAATACGGAGGAAGTAAAAGCATGGGATTAAATTCGTTGCTCCGAACAAATGATGTTAACTTCAATGCAAAGAAAAAAAAAAAAGGCGTTTATTCCCGCAAACCCTTCTACTTGATTACGGGTTGCTGCGCCAAACTGGACTAACAGATCAAGCTTGAGCGTATGTTATGAAGATAACGTAGGGCTACTTGGCGGTGAAAACAGTACAAGAAGACGGCAGCGGCCGTACACTGAAAAATAAATAAATAAATTCTTATTTATTTTACGTGCCAAAACCACGCCGCAGTGGCGGACTCCGGATTAACTTTGACCACCTCGATCTCTTTAAACGTGCACCCAATGCATGATACAAACGCGTGTCTTTTTGCAATTCGCCCTCATCGAAATGCGACCGCCGCGGCCGGGATTTGATCCCGCTACCTCGTGCTTAGCAGCGCAACACCATAGCCGCTAAGCCACCGCGGCGGGTTACACCGAAACCAAATGCGCTCTCAACAGTTGTGTTTTAGCATGCCTTAGATAATGTTCTCTGTATAGGCAGTATTTGTTAAATGTCACAGGAATTGCCAAAGCTGCTCAGCTCGTTACAGATGTCAGTAACAGCACGACAATAAGGCGCACATAATTATACAAAAGTTATTCGTCTTCAGCTAGGCATCAGCACTGTGGAATCGAACTTACCAACTACGCGAGCTGTTCATCACAGTCGTAGATTACGGTGCGCCGACAACACACTGGAAAACCGCCCCAGGGTAGTTCAACCTACATGAAGCCAGATCAACAAACCGATCCCAGGGCACGTCGTAGTGCGCACGGTGAAGCTTATTTGAGAGCGAACGATCAACCGGTAGGTAGACACAAAGCACGCGCCCATCTCGCATTGCGACGTATATCGGACCCCGTCCTCTTCTACGTGTTTCCGCGCAAGGCCAAGAGGAAGCATGTGCTGAGTTGCAAGGGATCACAGCAACGACTGCAGACAGAGACCCATCGTTCAAGCACTGCCAAGCACTGCGACCTTCAGGGGTCTTGTCTCTCGAAGAGAAAGGGGAGACGACACAGGAAGTAAAATGAAAGACTGCTGTGCGCTCCCGGGGCTCAGGCCGAACGGATCGTCTTACACATGCGAAGCAGTGCACCCTCCCCCTCCCTCCCTTCGTTGAAAAGGCGTAACTTAAGACGACGGGGCGCCGATTGTGCGGCAGCACCCTTAGCGCGAGTTAAGCAAGAGGGCTCCAAATGACACAAAGCAAAAAGGAAACCGGAGGAAGCGGCAGCTCCGGCACAACGCGACCGATCGTGCGACAAACACAAGACAAGAGAGCTCTTCCTTTCACGTCATACAGGGAGCGTACAGGCGACGTGTAAACACGGGGAGAACTACGACGGCCGTGACCGCGCAAACACGCGGAAGAAACGGTGTGCAAAGAGAAAGGCCCTCTAGACGAAGAGCGAAGACCGTAAACAGAATATAAAAGCGGCCGTCAAGGTCGAGCGGCTGTCACAAAAGCTTTACGACGCGGAGGGGGGACCGGTGGCAATTTCGGCAACACACCGTCGTCGATTTGACTGCGCCCACGAAGCTTTGCGAACGCCGATACTCGTGAACGTGGCATTTGCTATGCGACGGGACTGCGGGATCGAACGTGCATTGCGCTCAAACAGTCCAGCGCTGGTTGAGCAATCCGGCGTCGACGACACGTGGCCAGCTGCCAGGGCAGGTGACATCAATGTATTGGCCGCGAGCGCGGGTCCGAATTTGATGCTACAACAAGATACCCGGTTCAAACGCGCGCGCGCCTGAATGCCAGAGCGAAAGGAAACCGGCGACACCGGAAGCCAACACAATTCGACTCTCGAAACCTCTGCACTGGCACCCCATGTTCGCATCCGGTACTCTGGCGAGGTCGCTGACGAAACGCGAATTATAATGGGAATTCAACGATCCGGACAATAACGCGCGACCGTCGACATTTTGACGAAACTTAATTAAATTCTGGGGGGTTTTACGTGTCATAAACACGGTATGATTATGAGGCACGTCCTAGTGGGGGGCTCCCGATTAATTTTGACCATCTAGGGCTCTTTAACGTGTACCCAAAGGCTGAATCTAAGTACGCGAGTATTTTTTGCCTTTCGCACCCATCGAAATACGACCGCCGCGACGGGAATCGAGCCTGAGCTCAGCAGCGCGACGTCACAGCAAAGTGTCAAAGGACTCTGGTCATCGCCAATAAATACCGCAGCGGGTGATTTTGTTTTTTAACTTCATCAGCTTAAATACCCGAAATGCTAATAATAAAAAAAAAGGAGGCGGGAGAGAGAGAAGTCGATGACGAGCACGAAAGCACGCGCGATTGAAGTTGTGAAAAAACTATTTGCAGCTGTATGTAGCCAAATGGGCATACAGCACCAGGATTGCTTCAACTACAAACAACCGCCGCAGCTAACGCATTGTTGCTCTGCATGAACTAGGCGTCTACAGAGCAGCAGTTACGCAAGACCATTTGTATCCGATACCAATACGGGCTGGCCCGGTCGTGACACAGATCTTGGAAAGCCGGAGCCCGGATGACTAACCTAACTTCGCCCCTGCTTTCGCAACGCGATCGTTAGGGTCGAATTGTAGTGCATAAAGCATCTAACGCTTCCTTATCACCTAATCATCGTGAATAAGTTTACACTGTGTGATTACAGGCAGAAAAATAGTAAAGAGCACAACATGGAGTCAGCTAATGTAGAAACTTTTGTTTTCTCGGAAGAGAAGTGTACCACGCAGCATTTTTCATTAAGCCGCAATTAAAAAGTCAGCTAACATGAAAAACAAACGGAAAGCAACATTATTCATTCGCCAAGAGCTCTGATCGCCAGTTATTTCCGCCGCTATCAAACATTCGCGCTTGCCATGTCCGATGGAACTAATGAACATGTGTAGATGACAACTCACATGGAAAAGCACACATTATCGACGTTGAAGTATTAAGGGAAGCCATCAGAAGCGAGATGAATACAATACTTAAATCGGTGTCTGTAGGATGCGCTCAGGGGCGTTCACGCTAATCAAAACTGTCGGAATTTCGGCAGCTACCTACCGTAGGTCCGGCGAAGTAGGATGGAAGCGCTTTCTACTTCTGACAAGCCCGTGTCGTAGAAGAGGGAGGACGCACACATGAAAGACTACACTGTTGTATCACATACGACGCCACTAGGCGGGCTCAGGTTGATATACACGTCGCTCTGCCAACAATGTGATCGTCAACAAGTTTAATAAGGCCAGAGAGATGGAAATTGGTTCAGAACGTTAGGCTTAGTAGGATAGGAAGCTGGCAATATTTCGTCACAATAAGCATTTAATAGGCAGCATCTCGAGCTGACCGCCATTACCTGCGCTACATTTAAAGATATAGAAACATAGTGCAGATGCTTACCTTGCACGAGAATCCTAACACGCGGCTGGGATCACAATCATAACAAATCCCGTACGCTGAGCATCACTCGCATAACATCCCCACCATCTTGTTACGCCTGCCTGGCAGAACTGATCGACAAACAGAAAAAAAACTACAAAAAGTTGATAGGTCCCGCAAAATAAAGACAAGCGTTTATAAACATGCTTTTTACATTTTCAATAAATTTTTTCGGCATTTTACGCACGAAATTAGTCAATTTTGATTATTTATTTTTCTGAAATTATTTCTTCGTCTCTCGACATCGCGACATAATCATAGCATGAGGGCTCTCACATCGCACCTGGCAAGACTGAGCGATCAGCAGCTTCGGAGCAGCTTGTTCTCTCCGTTTCGTCGGCTAGTCAAGCCAAGCGCGGTTTATGTTTTGGTGTGACTGCACGTGTATCTCGAGCATGTGATGTGGTGGTCGTTGTGTTTGTGTCAACTAGTTTCGGGAGCATGAAACGAGAATACTAGATGGCTGTCAGGGTAGAATATACGAGCTGTGCTTGCAATCGCAACCCCCAAGCGCTGGACTGGGGCCGTAACAATGTCGTAGCTTATGCAGCCTGCAATGCTGTCGTCTTGTACGATCCAGAGGTATTGCGTTCATTTCCGTAGTTTTCCGTAGTACCAATGATATTAGTTGAATTAAATATTGTCGATTGCGCAGGCCAACGGTGGTGCTGGTGCTGTCACGCACACCCTTATCAACCACAGCGCCAAGGTTAACTGCGTTAGGTGGATCCGCAGAAAAAATAGTGAGCTGACACTACTTTTCGATTTGATGTTGTTCCTGCGAATCGTCGCCGGTTGGATGACGAGCATGATACCTAATAGTGCGTTGTCTTCTCTGCTGATTGATAAATCGTTTTCTTCAGGTGCAGAAACGGCATTACTGAGCACATCTGTGGATAAAACTATTACAATATGGGACAAGAAAGACGATCATGTAAGGGTTTGCTCGAATAGGGCCGCAGAGGGTGAATCTGTGGTTGTTACGTGGGAACTTACTAACTTCCTAATGTGTCAATTTACAAGTTTATTCCAGCAGCACGGCTTGTTGGCCACGAAAGCGCTGTGACGACGGCAGATGCTCTGTACTCGGCACCTACAACAAGCGACCTAATCATCGTTGCAAGCGCTGGCGGAGACTTTTTTATTCGGATATGGGAGGTTGACGCAGGTGCTGTTTGTTATGAATTCGGGACACAGTTCAAAACATTGCCACATTCTAAAAACAAATCTTCGCAGGATTCACGGTGAGATGTGCCCAAGAGATCAATTTGAAAGGAAACTTTGCAATGGACATCAGGATGTGTTTTCTGCCATCCACATATGGTATGTACTCATAGTTTTTGCCGTTTTACAGCAGTGAACTGTGTTCAACATCTCACTCACGACTAAGGTCTTATATACATATACCTATATCTAACAGAATAGGCAAATGTCAGCAGGTACAAATTAAAATTGTTGTTATGCTGACATGCCTATTTGATGAATTTGACATTAGCGAAACAAGGTTGCAGTGCCTTTAGTGACTTTTCGTGTTTGTGCTCAATATCCATACATACATGTTAAGTAGTGATAACCTTGTGTTTTAGGCTAGCTTGAAAGCAAGGAAGAGGAGGACGTAGGCCGCACACCAGCTGGAGGCCTGTTCTTATCCAATTTATCCCATTAGTAAAGCTGTTTTGCTCTGGTGGACAACAGTATTGATCACTGTGAAATTGCCTGTGAACTACCAAGTTTGTGAACATGCTAAGAGAGAAGAAAGCTGCACTACAAATCCACGTAATGCTTGATGTTCATAATTTATTTGAAGCAGGGATCACAGCGGTTCATGCAATGTAATAACTTAATATAATAATGCGTAAGTAAATTAGTGCTGGTAATATAGCTGCAACATTTGCACCGCTTTTTTACAGCAGTTGATTGTGCTTGGAACGGTCTGCAGAAAGTGTGAGCTAGGGCACTACAATGAAAAAAAGAAAAATAGCTGTTGGTGCTTTGCATAATGTGTTTTTCTAAGGGGGACAGAGCAACACAAGCTTTCACCTAGTGTTCTTGTTGGACTTTGAGTCATTGTTGTAATGCACTGTAATGTAATTTATAAACTCCTGACACAGCATTTAGCTTGCAGAAGCATTGCAGTTGTGCGTGCGTGCTTTCTGGTTGTCTTCTGATTGGTGTAGCGTTCGCGAGGCGTTGCTGTTGGTACTGGTATTTACAGATGGGTTTTAATGGCTGCGTAGAGAAGCGAAACCCAGAATCTTCTTTGTCGTCTCCCACGGCACCAACCATGTCCTCTTCTTTCCACATTACATAGTGTGACATTACCCCCGTCGAAAGAAGCACCTTGCTGGTGCGACTCACTGGTTCCAGGAAGGAACGGTTTGAGGTGGATGATGTCAGATCGAGGTGAAGGCACGCTGGCATCCAGTGGAGACACTTCATATGTGACAGGCGTCACCTGGCGGAGGATGCGATAATATTAATTGGCATACTCACCAGTAAGCTGGTGAGTATGCCAGGGCATTCACCAGGGCACTTAGCTGATAGTGCCCACAACCTTTTCAACAGCAGTAATTAATGTCACAAGTTTGCAGGGGGAAAATGTGGTGTTACTGATGGTATGAAACTGTAAACTGCTGTTATAAAGGCTTATCTCATATACATATCACAAATCCTCTAAACTTTGTCATACAGTTCCGCTGCTGGCTTATGGTGGCAATGACATGATGGTCCACTGTTACTACAAGGATACGACAGCAGGCTTCCTGAAGTGCCATACCCTATATGGTCATGAGGATTGGATCAGAGGCATTGCCTTCGAGGAATGCGGTAACAAACTCTCCAGCTTCAAACATATTGATGTACTTCATTTCACACTGTTCTCACGCATGGAAGAACTGTTGCTGTTTTTCCAAGAAATGAAGTGGGATAAAATGCTAGAAATATTTAGCCATTTGTATTTAGTTAACAGCAGTAGCTTGAGACCTGAGAAGTGCTTGTTGAGCTGAGCATCCAGCCTCACCAAGTGAGGCATTTGTAATTTCTTTATATTATTATTACCTTTTTGTGCTGTAAGAAACAACTTGTGATATTGGTTTGTTTTAGCCCTACCATGTGGTATTACAGCGGTGTTATATAAATTGTGGCTTTTCACCACTGTGAGCATTGGGCTAATTCATCTGAGGTTCATAAAGCTATAACAAAATTTCAAAAAGAGGCACCAAATTGTGAACACTTTAATAAGCAGAATTTGCACGAGCCTCGAATACCAACTTAATACCAACCAACTTAAAAACTTATACCAACCTTAAATGTCAATAGAAGACACTTCATGCTTTCTGTTGTGCACATGTGCATTTGATATGCTTCCATCCCTTCATATGCCCTGTGTCTTTGCTTCTTGTATAGAATATATAGACTAGACACTCTGTTCTGCTCAATTTCATTGTCATTGCTCTTTTAAATCCTTCTTACTCTAACCAGACACTGCAATTTACGAAAAAAAAAAAAAAGAGTTCTCTGTGTTCGTGGTGGGAGGGGGGGGGGGGTACCTACACTCTTTAAGGTACCTGAACTTTATTAATAAATCTTTTTTTAGCGCTATTGAAATGCTATTGGGATGGTGCTTTATAAATTTGTATAACCGGAATTTTTAACGGGGCCTAGTGAAGAGGCCCTTTAAAGCCATGTTTTGTCTCCTACTGTGTTGATTACCTTTCCTTTAAATAACAGTCCTTGGGTTTTCTTTCAGCTGACAACAGCATACTTATTGCTTCTTGCAGTCAAGATAGTGTAATACGAATATGGAAGATATCACCAAGCAGGGATGACAAGTCAGTTAACACTGACAGCACTGCTGACGAAGTCAAACTTCAAGGCACTACGTTTACGGCAACAGTTGACGGTGAGCAAACTGCAGTTTGTCATTTTGAATGTAGTAGCACTTATATATACTGTTGGGTGAGCTTTACCAGCCGTGCAAGCTCACAGGAGCCATCAAAGAGTTTTATCAGGTAATGAAGGTAGGTGTAAAATAAAATCCCCTTCCAGCAGCCACTCCGAGATACTGAACTCGCAGTTCGGAAATAAGTATGTTGCAGCAGACAACTTGCTGTCCGCAAGCAGTGAAGTGTTGACACTCATTTTGACTGCACACTGTGGAGCTTGTAAAGTTCAAGCTGCCAGCCGTCTTGCGGTTGCTTCCCAGTTCCTAGCTTGTTCTTGACTCCTCATCCTCATGTGGCTAGTCCTTGACTGGTGTTCATTTATTAATCATTTTTATTGTGACAACAATTACATGGACACTACAGGGACGTTCACATAGTTTTCATGCTGTCCTGGGTGTGAGGACAAGCACGAGCTGTCCCGTTTGCGGAAGTCGCACAGTTTGCTGAGTTTCAGAGGCATTGCAAAGTGAAATACTAGTAAAGGGAGCAGCAGTACGGAATGTTCACTTTGGAACAAGTACGCGCCCTCCTTGCTACTGGGGCTCCTCACCAAATCAGAGTTGTCACTGTGAGTGCTCGCAGTCATCAAGTCTGACACCACACAGACCTGTATAGTAGTAAGTGAATGTTTACTGCAATTTATACTGCCCTTATAAAACTGCGGCCCTTACTATATGTGATATATTTTGATAGCTTGCTATTGCTGTCAGTTCTGTTTTCCTTTGGGCAAAACTGCGACTTTTATTTGTGGCTCACCTATTTCTTTCCTTAGTGTATAATATAAGCATTTGCATGACAAGGCCAGGGGCTTTTCATTGGCAGCAGATGCTGAGACGATACAGTAGGGCACATGGAGCACAGCAGCATCTGACTGAGCATGTGATATTTAGGGTGTGCCTTATTAGACAGTGCAGTAAAGAGTCACAATGTACGGGGGATCAGATAATGTCGGAGCATACGTTAGGCATCAGCATTAATGCTGCTGTGTGAATGCTTCTCGTGCAATTGTCAAGAAAGCTTTGTTGTGGCCACGTGACAGCATGGAAAAAGGATATATATGCAAGATCGATGTAAGAAGTTGTGTAATAATCAAGGTGGCCATGTGCATATTGAGTAATCTTAAAGAGAATCACTCCAGGCTTTTGTAAAGGCCAAAGCACAGTTAATGCTGAAAGGTAACTTAAATGTATGCCCTCCAGTTATTAAATGTTAAAACATGCTAAATCACTTTATTCCTGTGTCACTGGGTGAAACCATCTACTCTGCTACCACTACAGCTCATATTTTGTGCTGCATTTGTGCTGATGATGCTCTTACAGCCTGTTTTCTGTTTTCCACAGCCAGGTACATATTAGGACTTGAGAGACCTCGTTTGAGTAAGACACCTATTGACCATGGCTTAACTGTGCTTCATTTTGTCCTTGCTCTATTACAGAATCTGCTCAAGCATTTGCAGTTGGCTTGGAGACAGTTCTGTCTGGTCATGAGGGCTGGGTTTATAGCGTGCACTGGTGCCCAGTGACATCACAAGGTGAAGTAAAAGATGCCTTGGCAAGAAAAAAAAAAATACTGTTTTGTGTGTGCTTTAAATACAGTAAGGAGATTGTTGGCTTCATAGTTGCAGAACCAAAGATGGACTGTGCCATCAAGTAAGAAGTTATGTTGCTGAGCTTTGTTGCACTGTTCCACTTATTGAAGGCGCTCTCGTCCTCTGGTCCTCAACATCTTTTGCATTAGTGCCTCTAAATATTGCATGGTCATGCAATATGCCAATACAGATGATGGCCAGAGGCTGGATAGTAGTTGTTTGTCCGATGACTTTGTCAGGCATAGTTGAGTTAGACTAGGTGCACCTTCAAAGCTGCAGTTTGGAAGCTACTCAAAGGAATTCCTTAATGGTCGCACCACACCAGTGAATGCAGCAAAGCGAGCTGAAGTTTTGCACCCCAGCGATGGTGGCACAGAGCTGCCAACTTCATCTTCCTCATTACAATACACTATATATTAATAATGAAAAGGGCTTCTCTGCAATACCTTGCATAGGAGTATGCTCTGATGGGGTAAGGTAGGTACCATCAAGATGTGGCAACCACAACATATGGACAGTACACATCATTTGCATTGGTGCTTCAGAATTTGTATTGTTCGTGTTTTCTTGCAACACAGCGTAACTGAGCATCGGCTCCATAATATAGTGCCCTAGGTGGTCCCAACTAGCAAATTAGAATATATTGTTGTCAGGCTCTAGATAAGAGAGCTCCCATCAATGATCTTTAACGAATTGTTCTTATTATTTGGCAGTTAAAGATTGTAAGCCAAAAGGAAAGCAAAAGTAGTATGAAGACATGCCTGTGCCATTTGTGCGATAGACTTACACTGCTGATGCATATTAGGTGAAGATGGGAGTGAACTGCACAGTCTTCTCTCAGCATCCATGGACAAGACTGTTGTCGTATGGGAACCGGACACTTCAACAGGGCTATGGCTCGATAAGGTGAGCCCATTCTTCTAAATTTGAGTGTTTCAATTGGAAGCACCGTTCTTACAGAAAGCTTGTAATCTCAAAGATCACCATTGCGAAAAAAGTTACATAATAGAACGAGTTAGGTAGTAAAACAAGCCATGTACAGGTAGAATACAAACTTAACTAGTGATTCAGGCAAGGGCAAACTAGATACTATTACCAAGCAAATTGTCTGAAGCACTTAATTATTTGGACTGTCACATGCTCCGTTATATCAGTGTATGAAAACCACTAGGGTTTGGCATTTCAGCTTGCATCAAATATTGTCGGAAAATATCGGCAACAAATGATTGTCGTGACTGCAAGCATGCACATGGCCAAAAAAGAAAGCTGTTTGCCTGCAGGGCAACAATCTGCTGCCTTGAGGCTACTATCGATGACTCTGCCTGAAGCACTGAATTGGCTGAGAGATGCACTTATAACAGACCTGCTCCATAGTATGTGTTTCAAAGTATGCACTCATTACTCATTAATGCCTCAAGCAACTTTTCTGCACTCGGTGCAGTTGCAATGGCTGCATGATATGGCTACTACTTTCTTCGATGACAAAGTTAACATATCTGGAATGAAGTTGAGAGCCTTGTGCAAGCTTTCACATACTCACCATTATGGACACAACGATGGGCTAGACTGAAGCTTTTTTGCAGCAGATCGTTTTTGTGAGGAGTGTATTATGATGCTGTTGTGAAACTACTTCTGTCTTTCCTTTTCAGGCTCGGTTTGGTGATATAGGTGGAAACACATTGGGCTTTCTTGGCGCAGTATTTGGCCCCAATGGGAACAGAATCTTAGGCCATGGCTTCCAGGGCTCATTTCATATGTGGAAGAGGCCAGAGGTATGCTGCTCATATTTACGAGCAATTGCAGAGACTGGGCTAATTGACTCATTGGCCACATTCATGGCAACCTGACACATATTTACTGCAGTTTGGATGCACCTTTCAAATCTTTTCTAGCAGTACTCTTAAATATTTGTTGTTTTGAGGTTGTATTGCAGTACATGTTGTATATGAGGAAGGCAAAAAGCTGGTATGTTAATGTTTTGATTTTGGAGAAAGAAAGGGGTCTTTCTTTTTAAGCAGACATTTATTTGCAGTGAGCAAAAGCAATCATCATCATCATCATCAGCCTATATTTATGTCCACTGCAGGACGAAGGCCTCTCCCTGCGATCTCCAATTACCCCTGTCTTGCGCTTGCGTATTCCAACTTGCGCCTGCGAATTTCCTAACCTCATCATCCCACCTGACTTTCTGCCGTCCTCGACTGCGCTTCCCTTCTCTTGGTATCCATTCTGTAACCCTAATGGTCCACCGGTTATCCATCCTACGCATTACGTGGCCTGCCCAGCTCCATTTCTTCCGCTTAATGTCAACTAGAATATCGTCTACCCCCGTTTGTTCTCTGATCCACACCGCTCTCTTCCTGTCTCTTAACGTTACTCCTATGATTTTTCGTTCCATTGCTCTTTGTGCGGTCCTTAACTTGTTCTCGAGCTTCTTTGTTAACCTCCAAGTTTCTGCCCCGTATGTTAGCACCGGTAGAATGCAATGATTGTACACTTTTCTTTTCAACGACAGTGGTAAGCTCCCAGTCAGGATTTGGCAATGCCTGCCGTATGCACTCCAACCCAATTTTATTCTTCTGTAAATTTCTTTCTCATGATCAGGGTCCCCTGTGAGTAATTGATCTAGATAAACATATTCCTTTACAGACTCTAGAGGCTGACTGGCGATCCTGAATTCTTGTTCCCTTGCCAGGCTATTGAACATTATCTTTGTCTTCTGCATATTCATCTTCAACCCAATTCTTGCACTTTCTCGATGAAGGTCCTCAATCATTTGTTGTAATTCCTCTCCATTGTTGCTCAATAGGACAATGTCATCTGCAAACCGAAGGTTGCTGAGATATTCGCCATCGATCCTCACTCCTAATCCTTCCCAGTCTAAGAGCTTGAATACTTCTTCTAAGCATGCAGTGAATAGCATTGGGGAGATTGTGTCTCCTTGCCTGACCCCTTTCTTGATAGGTATCTTTCTACTTTTCTTGTGGAGAACCAAGGTAGCTGTGGAATCCTTGTAGATATTTGCCAAGATATTCATGTATGCCTCCTCCACTCCTTGATTACGCAATGCCTCTATGACTGCTGATATCTCTACTGAATCGAATGCCTTTTCATAATCTATGAAAGCCATATAGAGAGGTTGATTGTACTCCGCAGATTTCTCGATTACCTGATTGATGGCATGGATATGGTCCATCGTAGAATATCCCTTCTTGAAGCCAGCCTGTTCTCTTGGTTGACTGAAGTCAAGTGTTGTCCTGATTCTATTGGAAATTACCTTGGTGAATATTTTATACAATACTGAAAGCAAGCTAATGGGTCTGTAATTCTTCAATTCTTTAACGTCTCCCTTCTTATGGATAAGTATAATGTTGGCGTTCTTCCAGCTCTCTGGCAAAAGCAATGCATGCAGCTATACTTGTCAATTTCCGGTATCTCATTTCAGTATTAGGCCTCTCTTTTGCAAAAGCTTTTACTACTTTGCCCTGCTTTTTTTTTTTTTTTTAATGATTACCTGCTCAGTCTTATGGCTTTAACGTCATTGTCAATGATGTTTCGCTACATAAGCCAGCTTCGTTTCTTTCAACCTCAAGCTTTAGTATTCACAGCCGTCTTGCACTCTGTATTTCTTTCTTACTACTGTATTACTTGGGCAACTGTCTCAGTCTTCCTTCTTGAACTTTGGCTGCAATAACTGTCACCTTCACCACTTCTCAAACATATCAATTTGAAGCTTTACTTTTGTCATCACATTGCACATGCCTCTGAGCATTGTTGTTTCAGCTGATCAGAACTTTTGAGAAAGTTTGCAGTCTTAGTAAAATGTATGTATGTTCACTGCTGCATTAATAATCGACATTGTATTCCTGTTTTGCACCCTCAACCTTCTATCTTGACTCTTGTCTTTGTGTGCAGAAACCTTGAGAGTGTTTTGGTCTTTCGTCACGACCGAATTGTTTTCGGTCTTTGCAACTGAGTTTAGCATTCTGACCAGCTCCACAGTCTCGTTTAATAAAAAACAAGGGCTCATGTAAAGAAATGCACCCAGCTGCAAAGCCTTTTGAAAACTTGTGTATTTAACAGCAGTGTGGCACAGTGCAGAAGATTAACATGGTAAATGGAAACACAGAAACGGCGCTGTAGCCTTTATTGTTGCTGTATCTTTTAAACACAAACGTAGCACTGTGTTTGTATTTAATTTTTTCGTGACGTCTTCCAAACTGTGATATAATTTGTTTCTGCGAATTACGACCTTACTCGAGCCTCCATACTAGAACCAAAGGACCCAAACAAAACCCTTTTTTATCATTGTTGTTTCTTTTTTTCCAGGGCAACAAAGATAACCTGTGGCAGACCAGTGTGACACCTGGTGGTCACTTTGACAAAGTGGGAGACATTGCCTGGTCTGCTGGTGGTGAATACCTGCTGAGTTGCAGTTCTGATCAAACCACAAGACTTCATGCTCCTTGGATCACACCTCAAGACAAAGTGAGTGGCCTAACACTTCTGATATACTTATGAACACTGTTTTTTATCCATGAAGGCAAATCTGCAGGACTAAAGCTTGCTTGTTGCACCTCTGTTGGAAATGATTGTGCGTTTTTTTTTTTTTTTTTTCACTTTTTCTAGTGTACGAAACAGAAAACAATTATTTGTGACTCAATATGGATGTCTTATTCTAGTTTATTCATTTGTTCTTTTCAATTTTGGTAAATGTGAATTGTTTTACCTGTCTCTGGAGCCAAGTGGTGTCTGCATCCTGTGCCTACTGTCGTGGGCAGGCCCGCTACTCAGCCTGCTTCATATACTTGTGACAAACTTCAGCAACAAATGACTGTCAACACAGAAAAAAGCTAGTGGTTGTGCAGTGTTTGCGCCAACTTAATTGTGGCTGTCTTTGTGAAAGGAAACAATCTACACAAGGTCTGATAAACCGAAGGGGGTGCCAAATTTGCCTGGACTTCTCGGTGCATTATTACATGTGCAGAAACCTTTCCCCTATAACTTTGCCTTTATAGTGAAGAAACAGGAAAAGTTTTCTGCCACTATACATCATCGTTTGTTGTATTGTATTGTTAGCCAATTTGTAAGTCACTGCATGTGAAAAAGGAATAGCTGAATCCCTATGTAGTCATCAGTCTCCTGCCCATGTAAATGCCTTTATTGAATGCAGTAAAAATGTGCACGAATGCTTTACATGCATGAGTTTTTGTTTTCAAGATTGCCAAGAAAAACTTCTATTTGGCTCCCATTTGTGTATGCAATTACAGTACAGTAGATACGTGTTGGAAAAATATGCGAGAAAAAACATTCTAATGGGGGAAACATACAATTCGAAGTCACAAAAGAATTTGGCAGACTCAGTTGTAGTTGACATCTACGTATTGTGAAGTGTTAGGTGAATCGTTGCAGCACAAGACGGCTGACATGCGCTTAGCTGGTGGGGCCCGAGAGTAGAGTTGGTAATTTTTGCGGCTTCGGCAAGTTTATGTTTGCGCTCCTCGAATTCGGCCTGGGTCAGCAGCTTCTTCGGGCGGGGCATTTCGGCGAGAAGTTTTGACGCGCCCACCTGGCGAGGATCGTTGTGGCACGACACACCAACGCAGATCGAGTTAGTGGGGCTCAAGCAGCCAGATGCACGTTGTTGTTTTCCTATTGTACAGTGTTTCATGATGGCAAAGGGAAATAATAATGAAATCGAACTGGTGGGCGACTGGAATATGATGCCGCCAGAGCGAAACATGACGCTCAATTTCGTGCTGCCTGCAGCAGGGAACGGCGGCACATTTCAGTTATCGCTTATTAAAAGCGTGCAGTACGCTTCCAACGGCACTACGCCACATGCGCTGTCAGACAAGTAAATGAAGATGCTTATTGCGATGGGGTTGGCAGCAATAGCTGTGAATGCAGCATGCGACGACCTGCAAGGAGATTTGCTGATGCGCACTGGCATGTACTGTGGGGAAGCTACTGCGCCGAGCGGTTGTTCAAGATCGCTCGCGCCTCGGGATCGAGCGGCCAGAAAGCGTGTCGTACAATCACAATTTGGCGATGTACTCAACGTTGTTGCCGAAAGATTGTGTTTTCCGGGAACGTATTAACTGTCACAAAAGGCGGATAACTTTATTGGATCATTTTTTGTGTTTTTGATCACGAACGTTGGCGCCGGAAAATTATGCGAAACGGGATTGGATCAATGAGGTTCTACAGTAGATGTCTTTCAGCACTTGTTTGGTTAATCTATCACTTAGTTATCTTTTTCCTGCTTTGCATTTCTTTAAAGTGAAGATGGGAAGGTGTATGTGTTGAAATAGAGCAGTTAATAACTGCAGATTTATATAACACAGTATACAGCATTTTGCATTGCTTCTGTCCTTTATTCATAGTCCTGGAAGGAGATCGCCAGGCCACAGGTGCATGGCCATGACCTTGCGTGCATCACATCAACTGGACGGCTCCAGTTTGTCACTGGTGCTGAGGAAAAGGTGCTGAGAGCATTTGAAGGCACCCGCAACTTCATCGACAATTTCAAGAGATTGTGTGGTGCCGATCTGCTTGAGCACTCCAGCATTAAGGTACCTTTCTAACAACGGAATCACTGTGCCTGTAGCATGCTAGCCATGAATGCATGTCAGCAATGAAAGACTTAGTCGCTGTAAGCAACACTCATCACATAACCACATGAAGAAAGATCAACATGGAAAATCAAAAGTGTGCATTTAGGAGAAATAGTGCCCATAAAAACTAAGCAACCACCTTGGTGGCAGTGGGAGTCACTAGCTAAGTCAGTAGTCGTCAGCACAGCTTGCAGTCAGTCCCTACTTATAGTTAGGGTTGTTCGTTTTTGGGTTTTATATTTTTTTAAATTCGGGCGGTGAAAATCGGGTGCTATTTTTCAAGCTGATAATTGGGGAGAAATCGCGTTTTTTGTAGAACCATTCTGAAATTCGGGGTTTTTTTTTACTTAAATTTACAAATGTACTAGTAAGTAATTCAAAATTTTTTTTCTATCAAATGTTATCACGAGCTCCTTAATGCTAACACTTTAAAACTAGGGATCTGTTTCAAGCTGGTAATCGGCGGGACATCAGGGTTTTCTAGCAAATACTCTGAAGTTAGGCGTTTGTTTCGAAATTAATAACTAATAATGACAGTAAAGAGCATTGATAACTTCAAGGAAATTAAACATATTATTTGCGAAAAACTGGTCATCGATTTTTTACACATCCTTGTTAACATACATATAAACTGCATGCTCAACATGTTGGTCTCCATCCGAGACCTGTCCGATCTTTGATCGTATCTCGGCTGAGAGAAAGTTCACTTGACGTCACGGCTTCCATTAGCAAGGCACAACAATGTCAGTGCAGTACTTGCCAGCCTAGGGTAGCGAGCGGTAGAGTCATAGCAATACTCAATGAGTTCGACAGCTTTGTTAGTGGGGCTCGCTTCCAGCAAGTACTGGTTAAACTCGTCATGAAGCGAATCCACGTAGTCGGTCACAGAAATGAGAGGTCGGTAATCATCAAATGACTGGCTCAAGGTTTCTGGAATGGATCCAAGATGGCTCCCAATTTCCGTAACGCTAGCTGGTTTTAGTCTTTGTCTGAGACGTTCCGTTTAACAGTGCAACTCAGAGTTAGGCATCCTCTTTGGGCAGTTGGTTTGGAGCTGTGCAGCGTCCACAGTGCTTCACACAGCTTGTGAAATGTACAGGTAACTGGAGTTCACTTAAGCCAACAGGATCTAACTTCGTTGCCCCGAGGCAGGGTAGCTAGCGCGTGTGCTCCGCTAACTCCGTGCAGCATTAAAGAAAACATAATAATAATAATAAATAAATAAATAAATAAATAATAAAGAAGTTGGTATGTGGTTTTAGAATTCGGGGAGAAATCAGGTTTAACCCTATTCTCCTGAAACTTGTTCGGGGTGTAAAAATCGGGTAAAATCGGGTTTCAACCAAAAACAAACAACCCTACTTATAGTGCATCATCAAGTGTTTCTAAGCTAAATCCGGAGTCATCCCAATAATTCTGGCACTTATTATATATGCATTGTGTACAATCTGATAAGACAGGCTTGTCTTTCAGAAAGCAGCTACAACAGTAACATTTGCAATGTCCTGATGCTTGAGGGCATGTTGCGTAATAAGAAAGAGGTGATAACACTAGAAATGCTAAACAATGAAAATGCAAAAGAAACAATGTATTTATAGCAGTTGCAGCTGCTACCATCTTTGTAAAAGTTTGTCGGACCAGCGGAAGTGGCAGGCATGAAGAGAGATCGTTCTCCAAGGTGGCACCATTGGCGCTTTCTGCTCTCTGTCTATGAGATTAACGAGGCGTAATGAAGGGCAGTGCTCTCTCATTGGCAAGCTTACAGCAACTGCAAAAGAATGATGATGAAAAAGAGATGTCATGACCTTACAGTACCCGTAAATTCCATTGGCTGCGTTTCCAAGTGATTGCTGGTGGTGATGTTCCCCCTTTAGTGTATTTTTCCTTTTTATTCATCATAATTTTGCTTTCTGTTCTTTTCCTATTGCTGAAGTTCTTGCTTCAATTTGCGTGTTCAAGCCGATCTGGTGTAACAGCTACAATTGCCCACTTACAAGTGTTTGCCTGCCTAAATGTGGCAGTAAATCTGTTTAGATCACAAGTTTTAAAGAAAGGCACCAAACTATATCATCATGATTTGTATCAACATGTATTTGGGAGCACAGAAACCTATTCTTTCACTGTTTCCCTCTTTTTTCTTTTTCTCACTCCAGGAGCTGGCTGAAGGTGCCAGTGTGCCCTCTCTAGGGCTGTCCAACAAGGCTGTTTATGAGAGCGACCTGACTCGCAGCATTGATGATGCAGAGCGACACCCAAAAAACCAGTTTCCAGAGTTTTATTTTACGCCCGTTGTCCTCACAGGTGGCTGTTCCTTTCTTACTGCTGCACAGTCACTGCAACGTAGTTGCTCACATTTACCAATTTATCATATAATGCCCAGTTTTTAAAGCTTGTTGCAGTTGTTCTATTGACACCAATGCTTTCACAAGTATTTCTTTATGTTCGTCCAGTTTGCGGCATAATCTATTTTAGAAGGTACAAATACAGCCGCCGACCGGTTTTCAGAGCCGGATTTTTCAGGCCCGCTTGGATTATTCAGATGCATGCCCACATCACCGTCACCCATTTTATCGAAGCAGTGCATAACAGCAACCAAACTTAACTGCTCTTACGTGAATAGTTCATAAATTAATTTCATAAATACTTGCATTTGTGTTGCAGTTCTAGCTGTGACTCTAGAGAATAAAGCTTGTTAGCCACATCCCTACAGAACAAAGTTCGTGAATTAATTTTTAAAAGCATTAAACATCTCGAGGAATACTAAGACAATATTTGTTATACAGTGGAATTTCGTTGATACGATCTTCACGGGAACCGGAAAATAAAGCGTATCATCCGAAAATAATATCATCCAACGTATTATCCAACCAAATCGTATTATTGGGAAAAGAAAAAGAAACATATTGTCTCAAAAAAGTTGAAAAAACGTATTATGCAGAATCGTATCAACAAGATTCCACTGTATTTAGATATCTGCAATGGTCACAATCTTGTTGGTAAAGCCAATTCCTTTACTCACTTTAGTGGTAAATGTTTTCGATCTTTTTGCCCATTCCTATTCATTTGTCCTTGTCAGTCCTCTAAGTGTGCCACAACAAGCAGGAAGGAGTTCTGTATTTGGACAGCCACATTAAAACAAAATTTTCTGGTGTACAGATGAAACATAACCAACTTCTTTTATGGCCTGTGGATGAATAAACAACTGAACCTTCTCTTAGAATCACTAGATTGAGGCCCATCAAACAGCTTTGAACAAGGACATCAAACTAGCTAACCAACACCCGTTCACCTGTGTTATCTTCTATCTCTAATGATCTCCATGCAGTAAACAGATTGTATATTTTTTAGGTGTTGATATGCTTTCTAAAGCACTGCAAATAGTTCTGTATTTCGGAGTTTTTTATGTTTTGAAAAATCTGTGACAAAATTGTTAATAACTGTTACATGCTTTTCCAGAACCACCTACGGAAGAAGACCTTCTGCAGAACACATTGTGGACAGAAGTGAGGAAGCTTTATGGACATGGCTACGAACTATTTGCACTAACAAGCACACGTGATGGCAAACTCGTTGCATCTGCCTGCAAGGTATGGAAGCATATCAGCATCCTTTGTGCACATTTACCTGGAGACCAGCAAGCATTGTGGACACTATGGTATTGAGTGAGGCATTGGATGTTCATATCTTAGTACCACACTTCTTCAAATCTGCACATATATTTGTTATTGCAATAGCAATTATAGTGACACTCCTGTTGGATTCATGGTGTTGGCATCGTATCCCGGTGTGCTGTCCTGGCTACCTGCAGTCTGCTTTGGACAACTAAAGAGAATGCAGAGCTTGCGTCCTGTGTACATCACACACAGTTTTCTTCTCTCAAACATGACACGGTATGCCTCAGCAGTGGCACATGTACACAGGACCCAAAAAAAGCACTTTTCAACACAAGCAGCACTTCACAAGACGCTGACCACAGTGTATCTGATGGCACAACTATAGGTGCATGGAAAATTAATATATCAGCGTGTCTCTCATCTCGTCACATGCTGAGGCTGAAAATTGCCTGCCTAGTGCACTTTGAGTTACTGCACCCGCATACCCAATAGCATTAACGAATACAGTAGGACCCTGCTCTTACGTTCCTGTCTGCTGTGTTTTCCCGGCTGCTACGTCGTTTTTTGGCCAGTCCCGGCATAGGACTGGTCCTATGATTCCATAGGAATCATAGGATTCAATGCATTGGGAACCCCGTTGTTACGTCGCAACTGTCGGAACGTTCCCACTTGTTACATTGCAAACCGAGACTCCAAGCTGCCAGTGCCAATGGCCATATTGACTTTTCACCTAGCTTGACTTGACTGTAGGATTAGCCACACGATGGGCGACGCCCATCACGTTTCCGGCTCAAGCCAGCAAAATTATGGCCTTCGAGATCAGTATTTGCTATCCATAGGTGGTGCCTATGACGAGTTTTGAAACTTGTTTCGGCGCATCCATGTAGCAAAAGCAGGGCCTTCGAGATCCGTTTTAGTTGCCCAGAGATCCGTCGCATTGGTGTGGACTCATCATCATCGTTATCGCATCCAAGCGGTCCGTCCAAGCTACCAGCAGTTTTCTCGCGCCGCCTCTGTGTTGCGAGTTGTCGCACGAAGTGGCTGTGTAAGCTTCGTCCTTCTGCCTCGACATTCTTTTATACCGTATTTTTGCGATTCTAAGCACCCCCCCTCTATTTTAGCGAAAAAATTGAGAAAAAAGCTTGCATGTGAATCTAAGCACCCCTCTATTTGTTAAGAAGAGCACGTAGCCAAGGCCGCCAAGCGCGCTTGCTCACTCTCTTCGAGTCGGAGCCGTTCGAGTCCCGAGGTTGCATGGCGCGAAGAAGAATTTGACGAGGAGGAGGAGAGGGAGCAGCTGCCGGAGCTAACCTCCTCGTCAGCCGTAGCGGCACTAGATTTACTCAGAAGATACGTGAGCCCAAGCGACGATGTTGAGAGCCACACGGCACTGCAGGTTCTTGAAAAACACCTTGTGCTGCTGGGGCGTGAGAAAATGCACCAGGCAACGCTTCACGATTTTTTCAAGCGCTAGCACTGAAATAAAATTGTGCCGATCTCATTTTTCAATTTTTCCCGTTTCTCAGCTCTTGCGTTTCCCAGCTCTTACGTTTTTCACGGGACCATAAGAAAAAAAATGTATCACCGGCGTTCTACTGTAGAAATAACCAGTGAGTGTTCCCATTAGCATATCTCAGCAGATCTACTGAGAAGCCATCACTCAAGTTTGACAATCATCCTCCAATTGTTTCTACATGATATGTAACAATGCATTTCTTATTGACAGAGACTCGGGGCAGCAACTTAGCTGTTTTTTTTTTTTTTTTTTTTTGCAAGGTGCTTACGAGGTGGGGGAACTGACAGCTTCTCTTGGTGGAAGTTTCTAGTTAATAATGTCTGGCTTGTATGCAGCGAATAACATTGCTACACAAGCATGTTGCGTTGTATCACTTCTCATTGCAGGCACAATGCCCTGCAATCAGTTTTAGGCTGCTACCCTGCAGCATCTTCTTCAGGCTAGTGTTGCACGCTTTGTTGCTGTATAGTGCTGGAATTCTGTGTACAACAGCATTTGCTGCGAGTGTTTCATGCTTGGGTTATTTGCTTGCTAATGAGGCGAAAAACTCTTATTATGCAGAAAGCTCTTACTGGGCAGTGCCTATGGCTCCACTCAAATCAGAAATTTGGGATCGTACAATTCTCTGTTTGTTCCGTCTTGTGCACCAGCTTCAATGCATTTGCCCCCAGGGCCATGTGAACATGTTATTGGTAGAGCAGGAACCCCTGCATGCACGGTACTTGTACCGCCTGTTCTGTCACATGTGCCACTTCTTTGTTCATCCAGTGAAGTTCAGCAGATGACTTGCCATTCTGTGCTTGATTCTGTGCTAGATTCTGTGCCATTCACCATCGTACCGATGTAGCTATCAGAATCATGACCATTTTAGTTTCAGCCGATGTTTACGGTCAACTTATTAACACTTAGGTTGCCAAATATGAACATCTTTGCCCACATTGGTGTTAAATTACTTAATATGCTAACACAGAATCAAACTCTACCGAATGAATCCTTCTGTGGTTTACCCCCGAATTTGCAATAACACCCTCTGGGGGAGCCAATTGAAAATTTATTTGAAAATTTGTTTTGCGTTGGAAATTTAGCTTTGTGACATGTCTTGTACGTTCAGAGTGATGAAAACGTACAGCTGCAAAATGAATTTTCAATTTTCAATTGTTCATTGAGTCTTGTCAAGTTTACAGAAGGTAGACTCCATGTGAGAACTCTTTATAGGAATGGCAGATATGAGAATATATCGACTATTTCATGTCTAGCACACTTGGAAAGCACCTGTTCAGACACTTCAAATATATATGCCTCATGTAAAACATTGTGAAAACAATGAAAGAAGTGAACCCGCTACATGAAGACAAACTGACACTGCGAAGGCACACATCCAGCCGTCTACCTTCCAACTCATTTTACTAAAACACTTTACACTCATTATTTGAACTTGCAGCACAGGTCCAATAAGAAGTGCTTAAAGATGTTTGCAACAAATTTTAAATATTATAATTTTAATCAGTGTTTTTAATTTTGATGCACTACCTTCGTGTGCACATAGTGCCTGATGGGGATATCATGTTGACAATACAGTTGCCAAGCTTTCGTATCGACATCCCAAATATGGCTTCAATATACAGTTTCCTAAGCATGTTTTTTTACATCTTTGGTGTTTTTTCGCTCTGGGGATATCTTATTTGATATTAACCTTGTTTTCTGAACTACGACGTTGGCAGCGTTTTCGTGCATTACCTGTGTTTGAGTTTGCTGGCACATGTATAGTGACTGCAACTGCTAGTGGACTCTGTTGAGGGTCTCCTCCTCCATTATTGATGCTCTAAGTCAGAAGCCTGAAGTGCTCCTATCTTTTTGTATGCTACTATCAGAGTGTGCCGAGTGTTGTACAGAATTCTGTACACAACACAGCTTCAAAACAGCATTGATAATAATTTGCAAGTGGGCCCTGTAACATTTGACACAGGCCATTCTGTGCCCCTCTTGCTCGATACCATGTTGTAGTCAATTACGAGCCAAGAATGCAGCAGAAAACCTTAAAAAAAAAAAAAAGAGTGATGCGTGCCTTTGTTCCTCTGCGCTTCAACGAACGTGGCTCCTCACTTCAGCAACAGTGAGCCTGCCACAGTCATTTGCCACACACATGAACAACCATCAGGTCTAGAGTGGGGAAGACAACTCGCAGCACAAATGGGTGTGTTGAAAAGGGATCAGGAGAGGAATTTCCCTGACCTCCTGTCCAAAGAATCTCATCACCACCAATTCGTCCTGATGTGAGTACTCGCAGTAGCAGAGAAGAATAGTGCACCACAGGAGGCTAAATGGCTCCCGTTGATCCCTTGACATGTAGACACAAGCATTGCTCACACTTCAAGAAGAAAATGCTGCCCTAGCTGGGCAATAACTTCCAGCATGCCACAGAGCCTAAGCAGGACAAAGGCAGATGTCGTGATTGGCTAGCTGCTAGCGCGTGTCTACGTTCCCTTTGTAGAGCACTTGCCTCTGCATTCTTAGCCTGTCCCTGATTCAAGTATGTTATATCATATAAAATGCTAGCGAGCTGGGCAATAACTTCCAGCATGCCACACAGCCTAAGCAGGACAAAGGCAGATGTCGTGATTGGCTAGCTGCTAGCACGTGCCTACGTTCCCTTTGTTCCTACGTTCCCTTTGTTCCCACGTGCCTACGTTCCACTTGCCTCTGCATTCTTAGCCTGTCCCTGATTGTAGTATGTTATAACATATAAAATACTAGCGTATAACTCGTAAAGGAATGTCAACTGTAGACAGCAGTTAACATAGGGAAGTGTTTCACGAGGTGCTCCAAAGTGACTTGATAGGCATTTCCCACCTCTGAAGATGGGCTTGTGGGTTCTGTTGACCATGTTCACAATTGTAACGCTCTGGTGTTATCTTTTGTCTGCCCCTTTTGTCCTTGTCCTGAGCGCAGGCAAGCACACAGCAGCATGCGACCATAATTCTCTGGGACACTGCCACATGGAAGCAAGTGGGGGAGCTTGTGTTTCACAACCTGACAATAACTCAAATGGAGTTTTCGCCTGACAACCGTCACCTTTTGAGCGTCTCAAGAGACAGGTCATGGTGCATACACAGGATTGACATCAGTGGTAAGTGTTTTTTTACTTCTAAATTCTTTTTGAGAGGTACAGAAAAAAATTTGAGTTAGATTGAAAACTGGTGCTTATGGAATAGCAAACTGGTGACAAATTACGAAGAGGCTTGGTTTATGTATAATGAGTCATAACTTAGACGGGTGGAGACTCTACGGTAAGGTGGACTTACTATCACTTTCTCTGCTGCTCTCTCTCTGTTTAGGAAACATGTTCATCAGAGTAGCATTTGCCGATAAGAAAACTGCCATCCACCAGAGAATTATTTGGAGCTGCGCCTGGTCTCACGATGGCTTGTACTTTGCGACAGCATCGAGGGATAAAAAGGTAATCTGAAATCACTACATTGAACTTTTTCGGCACCCTGTATTTAATGATGCGAGTATTCAGTCTCTGTAAGTAAGAAGAGTCTCTCTATTTTTCTTTTTTTTTTTTTTTAAGACATTTCACGAGGCTTCACATTGTAGGCATAGAAGCAATAATGGCTTTGACGAAACTCGGGGCGTTACACCTCTCTTGTGCCATTCGATTCCAACTGTGCCTGCAGATCCCCTAATCTCATTAAAGCACTCAAGTCTGGTTTTCTTTTTTTTCTTTTTTTTGACACCGGTTACATGCTCTGCACATTGCATGACCTGTCTGATTGCACTTCTTTTCCTTAATCTCAAATACATCATCATCTAACCATGTTTGCTTTTAAATCCATACTGCCATTTAACCCCTGCCACACCTATCATTTTTTTGTTCTATCACTTGTGCATGGTCCGTAGCTTCTTAAGCTTCTTTGTTATCCTCCAAGTTTCTGCCTCATAGGTTAATGCCAGTAGAATGCAGTGATTGTACACTTTTCAAGGATATTGATAAGCTGCAGATCGCTACTTGAGAATGTCTTCCATATGCACTCTAACCCGTTTTTGTCTCGAGATATCCTTCTCGTGATCCAGGCCTCCCTAGATACCTTGAGCTAGATAAGCCCCAGATAAGCTTTAAGGCTGTCTGCCAATCACAGAACCTCATTTCCTTGACAGGCTGTTGAGCACGAGGTCGCGGGATCCAATCCCGGCCACGGCGGCCGCATTTCGATGGGGGCGAAATGCGAAAACACCCGTGTACTTAGATTTAGGTGCACGTTAAAGAACCCCAGGTGGTCCAAATTTCCGGAGTCCCCCACTACGGCGTGCCTCATAATCAGAACTGGTTTTGGCGCGTAAAACCCCATAATTTAATTTTTAATGTTACTTTAGACTTCTGCATATTAGTCTTCACACCTACCTTTAGACATTGTCGATGCAGCTCCTCCATCAATTTGTTGCAAGCTGTCTCCAGCGTGGCTAAACAGGAAAATGCTATGTGGAAGCCGCTGACCTTGTCCATTTTCATATGATATTGCTTTTCAGTGGCATCTAAGGTATTATCTGTTAAAAATAGGGCCAAACAGTAAATGTTACGTATGACTATGTGCAAAATTAAGCTGTGCACTTTAGATTGATTGTGTGTTGGGGAATGACTTGTCATTGTCAGGTCGTGATCTGGGGCTGGAGAGCGGACGGTCCTTCAGAAACAGGTCTGGGACCCTTTGAGAGCAAAGCACAGTTGAGTGTGGAGGATTCAGCCACAGCTGTCAGCTTTGCACCAAGCTTCTGTAAAGGTGACAGGTAAGAAAGTGCAAGACTCAGTGTTGGCAGCTGTACGAGAGCTTTTATGTTGAAAATCCAGGTACCTTGTAGCCGTAGGACTTGAGAAAGGAACCATTCACCTTCACCACTGGAGTTTGGAATCTGGGTGGACTCCTTACGAGACACTGCAACAATCGTATCCTTTGCCAAGTTTCGTAGTACTATGGGTAGTTTGTAGCAGAATGCAGCAAACAGGATGAAAATGAGTCCTATTGAGAAACATTTCGCAATTTCCTTGCCAGTGTTGTAAGCTTAACCATAGCTATGTTGTAGTTTTCTTGAGATAAAAAGACGCAGTGAAATTTATTCTGGCTGCCCACCTTATAGAGGTAGCACAGAGAAAACACACATGCACACTGCTTATTGCACCCTTCAAACCATGCTGCACTGACTTGCCGCACCTCTTTGTTGGCAGTGTCCGCTAGTTACTGAAAATCAAGTTCTAGTGTCCTGGTTCTGTGTGCACAAAAACAGCAGCTAGCCAATCTATTCTTGACCCACAAATGCTGTGTACTTGAGTTCCATATTAACTCAACTGTCTGTATAATGCTGTCGTATTCTAAGTACGGAAGGGCATGAAAAGACACAGTAAGCTCCACCTAAAGTGTGCAGGTCTCATAGCTGTAAACAGTGCATAGCTGCATTAACAAGTTTTTTGAGCCCTCTTGCTGTAAGAAGCAAGCAGTTGTATTCGTGAAAACGAACTAGTGGTTAGGAATAGGAAAAAGTAGCACACAGGAAGTTGGCACCGCATTAAAAGCAGGAGTCGAGAATGGATCATTGTAGAACCCGTGTGTTTGCAGAGAATCAATAAATTATCGGTGCAGTTTTGGTGATAACTGGTAACATGAACACACAGGCTTGCTGGCACATAGTGCTACCTGCTGCCCAACTTGCAAGATGGGATATTTGCTCTGCAATTAATTGGCCTGCTCCCTTTAATGGTAGCCTGCGCTGTACTGTTGCAGACAAACAAAATTCAAAAATGCTAGGGGCAAGTAAAATGTTTCATTTCCACTTCCTGTGGTGTTGGTGCAATTCCGGCATGTATGCTTATTTTGAAGCCTGCACAATCTTTGGAAACCTGATGTCAGATCATGCTCTCGAGTTGAATGGGAAAGTATTAAATGTAACACTCAAGTTTCATTTGTCAATGCTAGTATTTCTGGCACTACCTTTACAGGAAACTAGTAGCATCTGCACCTTAAGGCATCTATACTTTTCTGTGTAATTGCAAAACGTAAGCTAGAAGAGACATAAAATGGAAATCCTTGACTATTGAAACCAGGATTGCACACCACATGTCGGTGAAACGATTGAAGTTTTGCCCCAGACAAGACCATAAATCAAGCGCTGCGTTTCGGCTGGCAAGCTGCGGAGATGACCACATGGTACGAGTATACAACATCCCATGTCAAGCATGATGGCTACATATTCTGTAATGTATATGTAAGCATGACGCTGTAATAAAAATATTGTTCCAGTTGGCATCAATGAAGTCACATTGGCAAGAAGGTAGAATTTTAATATTATATACTTCGCCATCAAGTTACAAGAGCATGCTATGTGTCTCGCCAGGTATAGTATGTATATACACAAAATTTCATGCAATTGTTTTATTAGCTTACAAAAACAGGACTTTCAAGATGTATGTACAAAAAAATGAACCACAAGGCTAAAGCAACTTAAAATAGTGTACAGACCCAGCCACGGTTGTCTAGAATGCAATCTGGATTGCAGCCACCTTGCTTACAAGTGACAGGGGGCTTGAAACAGCCTCTAAGTGAATACTCCTATATGCACAGTATTTCAGCCATTGCATCACAGAAACCGTTATGAAGCCCAGCAGTCACAAGTAAAAGACCTCTCTGCACCATATGCACATTCTCGTATGTGTGGCTGGGTCTGTACAACAGCATCCAAGCAATGTGTGCAGTGCATACTACAACAATCATTTTGTGAAGGCACTAAAAACCATACACATTCTTGACATGCCGAGATTTTCATGTTTCCTTAAGTAAAACTGCTCTGTATTAAAAGTCTGTTTATTCAAGTTTCTCTTGGTTCAGACGAATAGCTGCCCAGGAGAATAGCCTTGCAGTAAGCAAAGATTCTCTAGGCCAGGAAATGTTATAGGTTTCAGCAAGTGCAGTTTGTGTGGTTTCAGAATATCAGAAACAAATACTGCTACAGCGTGACAATGAAACAGGACTTCTTGTCATGACAGTTTCGCAAAGGATGGTCTTGTATTGCGGGGCCACCCGCTTTAAGTTTTAAATAGTAGTAGTCCCAAAGCTTGCTACAATGAAGCTGAAACTACAGTGGACATTACTGCCGTCAACGATGGCCATTTCTCGGCTCAAAAGTGCACCTACGAAATGCACTTTACCATCATATTGCGACGCCACTGAAACACAGGCCTTGAAGTTTTGAAACATTACTGAAGATGAGCATTATGAGGGTGTGTTTACACATGTGAAATGAGTAAAAAAATGCGACAACACTGTTCATTATAGCACTCGGCATGTCAGTCAGGAAAATATTTTTCCTGGTGGCAGTTTCATGCGGAACCTCTCAAGCTGTAAACTCCCCTTTTGCCACAAGGTACAAAAACCCAGCTTGGCTTAAATTTCGATTCATAGTATCAAAGTGAAGACTTGCCGGCAAACAAAAAACACATCGAGTGACAAGTACCCACCCTCCCCGATTGTTGAGTATGTCGAATAAAAAACCAAAACAAAAAACTGCCTGAACAAACCATGACCACATTTGACAAATACCAAACAGAAAACATCAAAATCTGTTTCAAGCAAAACATGCACAGTAAAAGTACAGCTGCGCAACTATTTCTTCCCACCCCTGACCCCACACATAGAAATAAAAAGGAATTGTTCTGTCGTACCTGCGACAATAGCGCTAAAAACTGATCTTTCTTGCACCAGACGTCATGCTCTACCTGGGGAGGGTGGCCAGGACTATTACGTCTGTCTTGTGCACTCAAGACATGGGGCAGACTGCCTTTGCTGTACGGCCGACTTGTCCGCGCAGTTGTTACACCCCTCGGAAGTCTCGTAAAAAGATCATTTTCCAGCAGAGTCGCTAAACACCTTTTTGTTGCGGCACCGTGGGGTGCCGTGTAGCGGGGAAATAGCTCTGCCACACTAGTTGACGGAGAACACAGCCTGTCCACCACGGAGGTTGTTTCTGACCAGCAGTGGGAGAAGGATTGTCAGCGCAATAATGGCAATGGCAATGGTGTTTACGAAGATTCCCTCTTCAGGAAGGTCCGGATAGTTCGGTGCTCCATTCACGCCGCTGCAACGACAAATTGAAGGGAAATCAGCAACTGTGCGTACTGCACACAGGCATGAAACGAAACCATGGAAGCAATGAGAACTCTTATGTGTAGCGAAAGAGCGACGTAAACAAGAGCGTGGAGCCAATAAGAGGCAAAGCAGCAGCGTTAGGACTTCTGGGATGCTATATTGTGGTGCGATCTTGTAACAGTTCCGAAAGCAAACCGTTCCCTTTCTGAACCATTTTAAGATAGCACCCTCAAATTTCTCCATATTTGCATTTTGACCCAATCAGCGTAACCGCCCTGTGAACCAATCAGAACCAATGATGTGGTGGAATTGGAAGGTGTCCAGAAATGTCAGAAGGGGCCAGAGACAAGATGGTTGTAGGTGTTCAGTGGTAACCAGTGTCGAACCAAAACTTTTTTCGTTCCGGTTCTCCAAAAACAGTTCAGTGCCGGTTCAACTTCGTAGAAAAAATGTAATGGTTCAAACCGGTCCAAGCTCATTTGCGTAACCAAAGTAAATAATTACAGGAAAACAGCACAAATTTATTTTGCAAAAAAATTCTTCGCTGCTACTAAGCTCAACTAGATTACGCCATTCGTTCTTCAGGCCGCATGTAGTTACTAAAGAACAGGGGTTTGCGAATAGTGATTTTTGAGACCGAATCGAATACGAATCGAACAGTGCTAGAAGCGAATCGAATCAAATATTGAATGCTTTTTCGAATAGTTTTCAAATAGTGAACGGCAGTTATCACAATTAATATAAAACGATGTTCACATCCCAGCAAAGTTAGCAAGTTTCTGTCATAATGTAGTACGTTATGAAGTGTTAACTAAAAGTGCAAATGGAGCATTAGAAGCTAAGCAAGTAGGTTCTTTGGATGCACAGGGCCCTTCAGAGAGTGCGAATGATCGCTGTACAGTCTCAAGTGTGGCTTCTAAGTGACGTAGCCTGCTCCACTACACAAGTTCTCATGTTTTATGTCTATACTATGCCTGCGGGGTGATAGCTCACCATACTCTTGCTCTAATTTTATGTTGTTTTGGGCACTGTTGATGTTCCGAAATATTCGAAAAACTAAGAAAAACGTGGGCAGCTTGCACTCAAGGAGGTTTTTAAAAATTGTTAACCTTCTTGCTTGCAATAGTGGTGCAAGGCTGGAGGAAACTGCGGAGCTGGCGATCGATCTAGCTTTTCTTCCAGGTTTTACTAGGCTTGGCTAAATTTTGCTAGGAAATGCTAAGTGCTGCTAGGCACGGTATTCCGAATCGGCTCGCCGCCGACGCGCAGATTCTCGCTTGGCCGCACGACGCGCTTCAAGATGAGCGACTTTTTTGGTCGTCCCAGGTCAAGGGTACATGTACTCGCCACAGAGTCAACGAGAGTTCTGCCGCCGTCGTGGAGTCGCGGATCATCGCGTGGCTGGTCGAAACCTGCCGAGCCGACGCCAGAGGCGCTTGCTGCAGTCACGGATACCGCGCGCATTCGGCGCGAACGCGGGGCGGGGAAACGCGAACAGAGTCGGCAGCAGCTCTGCGCGTTGCCTCGTTGGTGCTGCTGCAATTTCTCTCTCTCTCCTTCTCTAATGTTCTCTTTCTCCCGAGCATAGCGCGCCCCGCGCCCATGCTCTCCTTCCCTCTCCTTAACACCCCATGTCAAGGCAACATGTGCATGGCATGGAGAGGATGCGAAGCACGCCGCTCCGCGAGGGGGTTGCTAGGCAACCCAGGTGACTCATCGCTCGGCGAGAGGGTTTTTGGATTCAGCAGACACATTACGCCCGGCTTAAACAGCTCCGCTGTTAAAATATTCGCATTTACGAATAGCGACTATTCGATTCGTTATACGAAAGTTTTGAATATTTGTACGCCCCTACAAAATAATTATACAGTTCCAACACCAATGCTGGAGAGAGATAGAGGAGAATATATTGAGGAAACGCGGAGTCCTCCAGCTCGCTGCTTTGCTCAGGGGGAAAGGGAACAGGAGAAAAATGTGGGACTGAGGAGTAATGATGAGGACAGGCAGTAGGATGCGATTATATACACGTTTGTGTTCGAAGGGCCCATTCACAGCGTTGAAGCTGGGCCTGTGTTGACTTAACATTCAAGAGCCTTGTTGGCTCCCTTCGTTTATATGTCTGGTCAATGGCCCAATAACACTTTTACAGCGAAAGCTCTATATGGCTAGGCAAAACGAAAAACCGTTCGCCACATGTTTCGATAAACGTCTCCATTGGCTGCGCCGTCATTTACGTCGTTCTCTACGTCGCACCCAAGCGCGCGCGCGCCATTGGCAGCGCCGTTAGTGACGTCGTTCTCTGCGTTGTACCCAAGCTTGCGCAACGCCCCGGCGAACGCGTTCGCGCCATTGCCACGTTGACGCTGCTCTGCCCGCAACGCCGCCTCCTCGGCTCGCCGTTGTCGCATGCATTCGATATCTCGAGTTAGCTCGGCGTCGAGGTTAGCAGCATCCGCCCGCCATTGGCGCTTGCGTTCCACTAGAAACAGAAACATGTAACCAATAATTGAGAAACGCTTCAATACAGCGTCGGGATTAAGCCACGGCTTAACACCGGAGCCGCACGTTTCAGCTTCGCTGGTTAATCATCTGTACGGAGTGCTTGGGCGGTGATTTTTTTTTTTTCACTGAACGGCCTGTTAATTGGCGCTAGCGAAAGGATCAATGCCTGCTGTTTAAAGTCATGCTGCGAACCAGCAAAAAGTATATGTGCTACACACTCTCGGGTACTTTGCACACATTACAGTCTGGCGAGTCCGCGCGTCGGATGCGATGCAAATATTGTCGAGTTATCACCAATACCATAGTCCGGCCCTTAATAGCTTTATGCCAATGCCTAGTCTGCCCCGTGACACAATACGCCTAAAGACCGCACTAACGGTGCTGCTACTTTCAATACCACTTGAAGATGCATATTTACAAACGAGGTAGCATAATTGAGCCGCAAGTGCAGGCAATGCATGGACAAAAGATGGCCAACTTAAACCGAAAATCGTAACTTTCTGGTTTAGTTCCGGTTCATTACTCTGGTAGTAGAACACCACACAGTGTAAACACTTCCTTGTTTTGACGTTTCCTAGCGGTGCTGCTTATCGTATCAGCTTCGAGAAATATGCGCAAATTTACGGCAATGTACAGCCTCGCGCATGTTTAGCTATATCGCGCGAGCGTCCATCACGCGTCATTTTAGCGCCCTTAAGCGGCGATAATCAGCGAGACCGGCAGAAGTATACTCTCAAGTGCACTAAGCACTCTCCTGTGCAAGAGTCGTCAAATGCGATGTTCCCTTCGGGATAACGTACGACCGTATAATAGTGTTCTCGCGCGATATAGTTAAAAAGGCGGGAGTCTGCATATCGCTGTTCCAAGTAAAATTTTTAGACACTGCGAAAATGAATGCAACGGAAAAAAAAATACCAGATCTTCGCCGTAAGCGCGAATCAATGAATGCGATAGCAACATGTTAGAATATTACACGAAGTGCGAGACTCGTAGCCGTAGTGGCAGTATGAATTCAAGCAAGCGTAGCAAGCTGACACACTAAAAACGAGTTGTGCTAGGGTTCCTCTGTTTGAATCCTGCCATTCGACAATTTAATTTGTTTGTTAATTAAAGCGAACATCTTTCTTAGCGACTTTATACCACCACTTTTCCGTATCGGGTATGTGTCAAACAGGCTCTTTCCTGGGGCGATCCCGGAGGTATATAGTGCACAGCCGTGCCAATAAAATTGCATCATTCTCAGGTTCGGGCTCTGTTATTTCGCACTGTTAATGTTTCCGGTACTCGGGATGCAAGGCTGGGAGAATTTAATGATTAGATTACAATGCTATTCCTCTTAGCGCTTCACCAGTGGTGTGGGCGGCGCCCCGCCTATACGTTATCACCAGGATCGGATGGTCGTGAGCGGTGGATGAAAAAAAAAAAAAAAAAAAAAAGGGCGCAGTTTCGCCCGAGAGGCGAAGCATCGATTGCGATAGCAAATGAGTACACAGCTATACGAACTAAGGATGGTAGCTTTATAAACTTGTAAACATTCGCTTACTAACTAAATTAACAAGCACGGTGTCACGCGTGCACAGGTAAACATGAACAAATCTCGCTCGATGACCGCGGAAACTCGCTGTCAAAACGCTGGAGTAAAGAAGTGCGGTAGCAGCAGTGAGCTTTGTGCTGTCCCTCGCTTCAACGCTAACTAAACGTCGAAAGCGCAGCGCATACGAAGCTACCGACGCTCGGCGCATGCACTTTGTTCACAGCGCAGGGCAGCTATCTTGTACGCGTTCAAAAAGCCGACGTTAGGCTTTAGCCTCACGCGATTCGCCTAGATTGGCCTAGGCCGTGATAGCGGCGCGGCCTGGACAATCGCGTGAGACGAAAGCGAACGCCGGCTTTTCGGACACGTACAGAGCTCACACTTCTCTAGAACGCTTGAACCACGTTCTCGGGACTGCGCTGGCGATATCCGAAGATGACAAGTGGCACAAAATCGGCTGTATGTGAGATTGCGTGACTACAGTTTCCATTGATTGCTGTCTACCTGGTGGCCGGTTTAAGCTTTGGTAGCTGCTTTGGCCCTCAGGTGTGTGTTCTACACAAGTGTGTTGACCTCTGTACAGGATAGCGGCCCATATCGCTTTGAAGATGAGGCACGCGCGGGCGCGCCGTAAGCAGCAGCAGCCGCCGGAGTAGAATGCCCCTCTCCCTCGCCTCCCCCCCCCTCGTGCTTCGCGCGCAAAAGACGGCGGGGAGCTGCGATCGTCGGCTGGCCCTCGCAAGCTTTCACTTGCACATACGGCGCGCGGCGCCGATGTTGTGTTTGAACTTTATACGGCACATCACGGCGACGGCAGAAATGCTCTTGGAGTGTCCATATAATTATCGCAATAAGAAAAATAGAATCGGTCGATAGGAATCCTTAGCAGCGCAACGCCTTAGCTGACTGAGCCACCGCGGCGGGTGTCTGGACACACGTGTTCAATAGTTCAGGTATATTAGTTTGGGCTTGTAAGCCCAGATATGGCACTTGTGCGTAATACACACGTCACGTAGTTTTTAATTCTCCCTGAACTGAACCCGACGACATTCCACGCAGTATATATAGGCAATAGGTATACGCGCGCGGTGCACTCACTTGAATCGGCCCTTGGCAGTCTGCATGAGGCCCGTGACGCAGGCGGCCGCCGCGATGCTGAAGATGATCAGGCCGAAGTTGGTGTGGATCGGCACCAGGCGTTGCCGGTAGGTGACGGTGGCCTTGTCGCAGCACAGAAGCACCAGGAACGACACGAACCCTACGATGAACTGGAAGGTGCGGAGTGAGTATTAGCCAATAACGACGAGAATGAGTTTATTCATTTGCTTCTGGAGCGCGGTAAAAGACAAGCTACATGTGGCCTAAGTTAGCACAATCATTTGGAAAATGAACACAAACTTGTTGGTGTCCATCAGCAGTTCACGCTTCTTTATTTGTCCTTATGTTATCAAATTTAAGGCGACGTAGCGTAGGGTTTACGGGGTTCATTTCGATCTTGTGGGGTTAATACGTATGCAGTGAGATCTCGTGGTACAAATGTGTTTTTGTGCTGCCGTGGATACCGTAATGTTTGTCACGCCCGTGGCGGATTGACGGAAGCATGCTGAATCGGAAGCTGAACTTGGCAAGCGCAAGTCGCGTTTTAGAGCGTCGGAAGCGCTCAGAAGTTTTGGCTGGAAACATTTAGCGTTCTAAAACCCTTGAACGTGCGCGAGCCTCTCTTCGCTGCACCATACATGTTGAAAGCACGAAGGCTTCTTCAGGAAGTTCGAAGGCCCCACAGTTCTCATTTGCGTTAATTGAGAAAGGACTCTGGCCGCGTCGCATTGTGGCGTCCGTTCGCGCGCTTTGCTCTCAAACGCCACTTGCAAGCCGGATGCGCGTGCTGAGCACGTGATCGTGTGTTATGCGGTTTTATCATCCTTCTTATTGCATTAGTTCGCTAAACATTGCGCCTCCAGTGCAGTAGCGCAGTCAAGAGGCAGCCGAATACAGCCAGCTTGTGGAAATGAGCGCGCTCTTACACCATGAACACAATACCTGCAAAGCGAAGAGTCCCATAGTTCCGAGGCCGATCCACGAGTGCAAACTGTAGAAGTGCTTCGGGTTAGCATTGCTGTTGTGCGCCATGAAGGCGGACACTATGCCGATGGTGATGGCCGATATGGACAGCACGAAGAAGATGGTGTGCAGAAGCTTGTTGTAGATCTTTTTGCAGCACGTGAAGCTGCGGTACACCAGCATCGCTGCAGGAAAACGAGAAACGCCGCCATGTATAGAACCGCAGAACCCGCTTGTAAGCGGGTACAAAGTGATCTTCATATCTGGTTGAACAGTGCCCCCACGCTGGTCGTCTGACCCGAGACATCGCGTATATAGTCACGAGTAAATAAACACGTTTCCACAACTGCGCTCCCTCTTCGTCCACGAAGTTCTTACGACGCCCATGGTATGTTCGATGTTGCTCAACTCAGAGTTTCATACAATAGTTATTGTAGGAAACTATGGCTGAACTGACCTTAGCGCATATGTACTAATGTTCGCATATGGGCACAAGTTCGCCTTACAGCGCAACCGAAGTTTCAGCGAAGATGGTGACTGACGCCACGCTGGCGGGGTGTAGCGCTGTATACAGCTGAACTATACGACTTCGGCGCAAAAAAAAAAAAAACAAAAAAAAAACCTTTTTTTCTATTTCCCATACAACGCGATTATAAAACCTTGTGCTTTATGCTCGACAAAGACAGCAACTCAGCTATGCCCCGCTCCGCTGAAACTTCGTTCGAGACCGTCGACCTGATTGGTGGTATAATTCCTGGGCGCCTATACGTCTTCCCCCCAAAATTATCCGAAGTGCCGTATAAGCGCCATGACAGCTTTCTCACGCGCTTACCATGCATCAGGAGCGCAGCACAGGAATAGCGGCACTTTTCACTGCCTCGAGCTATTTCAAAAAACGAGCTCTTATTGAAAGGCGTATATTGAGGGTAATCACCGTGTCCGTTGAGGAAGATGAAACCCCCGGTCATGAGGATATAGTGGAGGTTGAACTGCCTCTTGACGTCGTTGGCCCATGCGACGCCGCCCTGGTAGTTGAAGATCCAGTAGATGAGCAGCGTGATGGTGCCGAACAGCAGCACCTCGGCCAGGAAAAGCAGCAGGTAGAAGAGCGCCTTCATGGCCGCAGACTCGGTGGCAGCCTTGGAGGCCGCCGCGACCGCACCTCCGGCCTCGCCGCCGCCGCCGCTACGCTGACCGTTGCTGGCCGACTGCTGCTGCTGCTTTCTGCACCGGACACACGGAGAGGAGGACGAGAAACACCTTAGCACGGACGAGATGTTCACACTATACGCAATTAAGGAGCCATCTACTCCCAAAGCTTTATACATTCAGCATGAGCGAGAGTTTGTACTAAAGGAACGAGGGAAATGAACGTCACAAATTGCAAAACAAGAAAGAAAGGAAAAGCGCCTATGTACACGAAATATGTTGTCTCAACACTACACATTATATGATATGCGCATGGTCTTGTGTACGTACGTGTACTACGCAATGTACATATTGTGGATTAGTGAAACGAGATAATTCAGACAATGCACGATCGACTATAGCAGCGACCACGCTGTGCTGAATACGCCGGTTCTCCCGAAATCACCGATGCTATACGCCGCGTTGTATTTGGCTAGTCCTTAGCAAGGAGACCATCTGGGTACGGCGAGTGCTGTGTTACTTATGATTTGCACTGCGGAAGAGTATGTCTATATTGACATATTCCCTACCCACTTCCCTATAAAGGTTTACGGGACGCAGTTCGGACTGGAAATGAAAAATATAATTTATTAGATGTTTTTCATATCGCAGTTCTTTACAATGAATAGCTCATCGTTCTCGTTTGCTGTTTAGCTGCCCATGAGGTTCATTTGTTCGCGGTATAGTCCACTTGAACCGAGTGGTTTTAACTCGACGGCGGCAGTGTTTTTCGAGCTCACTTGTGAAAATACTTGAGAACCACCGCTGCTCTGATCAACGTGCCACCCCTTAGGCAGCTTATTACAGCGTTTGTGTTCTCATTTTGGTGTCCCGCTACCTGGCGCTGTTTTAAATTTCGGATTTCGTATACGGTCTTTTGGCCGCCTGCGCTTAATTTTCACGACGGAAATATGCATGCAGATTCCGCGTGTCTCACTACAGTTTACGTTTCTTCAAAAAATGCACGATCTGAGGACAGATCATTTGAATTGTTTACTGCGTTGATGGTCAAAATAAATGTTTTCTCTCTCACCTACTGCGTTTATTTCACGCGGAATGATCTGTAAGTGAACCGCGAAGTGTCCATTCTGCGCGATAATGGAGACGAACTGAAGATGATGGCACGTAAATATGATTGTGCAAAAAGGTTACGGAGCGCAAAACTGAAGACTATAATGCGAATCCCTTCGCTATCTGGCAACCTGACAGCAAAGACAGTTCATATAGGTCGCAAGTGAACCCGTATAGTGTGGACCCGGATTTCTGGCTGAATGTCATGCAAGACGGTGAAGTAGATTTCTCGTAGTGAAAGCGTTCCGACCGACTTCCGCCGGCATACGCACGTTTTCTATATACCCACCGCTCAAATAGGTCGGAACAAATAACAGGCAGGTTGCTTCCCGACACTGCAGTTCTGAATTATGTTGGTGGACAAGACCACGTGTCAGCAGACATAACCACACTATTCTGACCGCATTTATAACCGTATTCAAAAGCACACTATCTGATACTCGCAGATTCTTGCAGTATCAGCCGTATTAAATCAAGTAATTATCGACTTGCCCACAAGCAGCGCGCTTGATGTATAGTTGAGACATTCACTTAATTTGCTTCTCAAGAAGCTCGAACTGATAAAAAAGAAAGAAAAAGAACGTGCTTATGGTGTTTAGATACGGATGGTGTTTCTTAGATACGGATCCCCCGCAAAAGAAAAAAGTAAAAAGAAAAATAAAGTGCGGCCGCGTCATACTCCCTATCTGGAGCATCCGCGCCGCCAAAAGCTACCCGGGGCCTTTCAAGGCTACCTAATTTCATCATCGTGGGCGCAGCGCGCGGTATGCATGCCTGGCTGACTGCGCCCGCGAAACCATTTTTCCAGTTTCGCCCGAACAGCGCATTGCGTCGAGGAGGGCACCGGAGGAAAGAATCGGCACCGCATATATGCGGTGCGGCCATTGCTCGCGAAGTCGGTGAACGCGGAGAGCGCCGGAAACAAGGTCGGAGCAGCGCGCCCGTGGGCAGCCAGCCGCCCCTGCAGCATCACGCGGGGCGGACAATCGGATACGAGCCGCTCTGATTCGCCCTTTGACGTGGCGGGGAAAACGACGCCGGCATCGCTCGCGCTGCGGGCGCGAAGACGCCCCGATCTCTCGCATCGCTGCGCGAGAGAGGCGGTACAGCTTCGCCCTGGCCTTGTACGTACACACACACAAGCTGCGCGTGCTGTCTGCTTGCCGCGCCCGCCTTCAATGCACGCGGAACTAATGCTTGTACTTGCGAGCCGCAATGACGCGGCAGGTCAAGATCCGCGCAAAGGGAGGAAAGAAACTAGAATACGAAATGTCGTGACATCATTCCTTTATTTGCGAAATGAACTATCCTAGATATTCGTTCGAGCGAACTGTTGCAACAACGCCATTCCACCACCAAACAACAGAAAGAAGAAGAAGAAGAAAAAAAAAAAAAAAAGGCGGGGGGGGGGGGGGGGATACTGTATAAGGTGATTCATTCGAGCTATTTTGGTTTTGTGAAGTGAGTGATAGACGTGCCTTCGGGAGTAGCGCTTCGACCGTATATCGGCGGAGCGTATGCATGGGGCATGACAAAGGCATGCGTGGTATTCTTCCACCCTGTTTGCCGCGCAGGGTATACGGTCGAAATAAAGTACCAACTCGCTCAAACCGCCACACTGTTGAAGCGCCTTCAATCTTAAAATTGTATGTAGACTATTTCGCGTAGATATTTCTTCAGTTCTGGACCATGGACCCTGCCGTTAAAGACTAAGCTAGCAGTTATACGCGAAGGGGCCACGCTTTCGCGCAATTGTGAAATGACTTGCGGGTTAGTATAAGCAAACGTAACTGGCAAGGAGTAGGCAGCATGTGCGTTAGCAAATACTGAGGAGTAACCAGTGCATTTGAAAAGCTTTTGTATTCAATACGCACCGAAACGAATGGATAATGTACTTAATGAAAGGGCAAATTTAGAACAAAACACATACACCGAAGAGTTCACAGTTCTTAAAAATCGCCTGTGGCATAAGCACATATCTACCCATTGAGCTGGATTACTCGAAGAGGCCACATTACGTACACTGAAAATCAGTTTTCAAAATTGACTAAGGAATTTCGCTAATCTAGTTTTTTGCTAATTACTTTAGCGCACATATTGCAACATACGAATTGAAGCCAGCGATATCACAAGGCACATCCACTGCAAACGACTTTTGAAAGTAGCACCAGTTTTTAGATAAGCGCTGTGAAACTTGCGGTAAAATTGCACTGTTATTCCGTTTTAACGGAACGCCTTGAAGCTAAACAATTACTGGAACACCAATGCATTTCGTTGCAAACATTTGTAACGCATATCTCGAAATAGCGTCATCCTCAGAATTCGTTCTAAGCGGGTATGACTTTCGAAGTCATCGTCTACAATACGTAAATTGCAATATGTGTCGTAAGGCAATTAGTTTAAATTTGTTAACTAGTGAAATATTCATTTTGATTTATCGGCCGAATGATGTCCGCCGCTGAGAGTAATCCATCTCATGAAGTAGAATAGTGCTACTAGCACGGGTGATGTATAAAATTCTGTCAAAGATTAAAAAAAAAAAAAAAAAAAACCTATGCAGCACGCACACCTGAGCCTTGGCGCCAGTGCTGCCAACCTCGGCAGCCAGTTGTCCCCTAACTTGGATGAAAACTTCCCTAGATTTAGCAAAATGTGGCTGTTTAGTTTGTCAATATCATTTCAGTAATTATACACTTTTGTTTGTGTTATGCAAAAAGGCTCCAAATTTTATATTTAGATTTAGATTTCTAAGCTCCTTTCAAGCTATTTTCAAATAATGTGACTGGACTCAAGTTGAAATGATGTCCCAGTTAAAATTGTTATGCCAACAACGCGGCCACTTTCGTGAAGTCGTATTCAACAAAAGGCGTCAGCAAGTGTATACTTTGTTGTTGACCATAGTTGTTTTGCACATAAAACAAAGTGGCAAGTCCATCAGTGTAGACGTTTGGGCTTGTTGGTGTAAGATGTTTTCAGATTTTCTTCTTGTAGCGAAAAAAAACCCGGACGTAGAAGAAGAACGGAGACACACACAGGCGCTAACTTCCAACAACAGTTGCAATTAAGTTAGCGCCTGTAAGCAGAAACAAAGCGCCTTCTAACGGCGCGAAGCGACGAGATCAGCAAGAGTAGCGCATGCGCAGCAAGTTCATTCGAAGCGCAAGTTTCGTCTGCTAGGCTCTTTCGACCAGCAGATAGCAGGAGCTTCGGCCCCTGGCTTGCGTTTTATTATTTTTTTAAATCGTGTACTGCTCTAGTGCGTATGCGCAGGAAAATAATGAACAAAACGTGCAAAGCTGTAGTGCAACTGTACCATAGGGGCAAGAAAGAGTAGCGCAAGCGGGGTTTATCAACTATTTCTCCTGTATTGCGCTCTTCATTCTTTATCTTAGGGTGCATGTGGACTGCAGCGGTATATCTTAAAAAAAAAAAAAAAAAAAAAAGGCGCGTCCGGATTCACGCACACTTGTGTCTCCGATAAGCAGGGAAGCTCTCATTGAGCTAATCGCGATAGGGGCGGTGTCATGCCTGTGGGAATTAAGAGCCTAGCAGACGAAACTTGCGCTTCGAGTGAACTTGGTGCGCACGCGCTACTCTTGCTCACGCGAGCGTCGACCGCACGGCGTGTCAGTGGTCTTGTAGCGGTGAGGGTCACTCCTGAAGCGAACAGCGCAGCAGAATGCATTAGAACTAGACTGCACCTTGCACGACCGCACACAAAGTTGCCAATCCCGCCGCTACAAGTCCGCTTGACACGCCGTCCGGTCGACGCTATAGCTTGATATTGTTAAAAATTGCATCGGGGTGCATGAAAGTAGCCGTGGGGGAATGTCGATTTGCTCTACCACTGCAGATTAGTGGCTGCAGTGGTAAACCTGAGAGCAGACAAACTTCGTGCCAACCGTCCACAATTTATACCGTGTTATGCAGAAACGGTTCCGGCCGAAGAATGTTTCACCATGTATTCGGATGCAAGCAGTGGTTAATCCCAGTCAGCAGCTTTCAAGTTTGGAATTGTGCCTAAGCTATTTACAAACGTAAAGTAAATGGAGAAAATTGGTCTGTAGCTTTCTTCAGGCACTGTTTCTCTCGCTTTATAAAATTATAAACTTATAAAATTATAAACTAAAAGCCACGCGCTCCCGTGTCCACGCTCAAAAAGATCAACATATAATACACAGCGCTCGCGTTTCATGCTGATGTTACAGATTGTGCGACAATTAGGTGTGGGACAATTTATTTCAATTAGGGGGTTTGCCTATATGTAGTAGAGAACTATTATCAAAAAAAGTGGCATCAAACAAACGCATGCAGCCCTGCGACGCAATTACTGCAGCAGTTGAGCTTGCGCAATTGTCCGTTAGCCAGCGGTCATAATGCCCTATGCCTAATATCGGGAGTACTATAGGGCACAGCCGCAGCAGGTGACGAGTGTCTGCCGCAGGAGCCGGGCACGTGTCACGTTAGTTACACGATCAAGGCAGCAAGTAATCACCACTGCTGCACTCGCATCAACCATGTATAGCACCGAGCGCGACGACGCGGTCAATGCACGAACTCTTTTGGATAACAGTAGGTTCTCCAAGTCACGTATACAAGCGTGCGACCGAAGCTTCCTACGTGACTGCACTCGCGATATTCACCAGAATGTCACGGGCAATTGTGTATGCCGAAAAAAAAAAAGATTTAAAAACGTGATCAGGTAACGGCCACAGTTCAAGTAACTGAGAAAAGCGACGGGATGCAAATGAGGGCGGAAAATAAAGACAAAACAGCATAGACATGCCGGGAACGAATCCAGAGACGATGCGCAGGAGAGCGAAAATCGGCGACCGCGTCGACCGAGCGAAATCATATATACGTATATACACGACAGAAAAACGAACGTCCAAAGGAACGGAAGGCGGTGGGAGTCCGGGCAGCGAACGGCGCCGGTCAACTGAACAGAAAGTGAGTGAATACGGCGAGGTATAAAAGGCCAAGTGAACAAGGGCGAATGGCAGGGAAAAAAAAAAAAAAAAAGACGATAAATGTAGGGAAATGGGTGCAGCTAGCTAGTGCACACGAGCAGACAAGAGTGCCACAGCGAGAAGGCGTTTCAGAATATACTCACCTCGAGCGATGCTCGTGCCGACTATGCCTGGAAAGACACAAACGGCGAGTTTCGCAGTCAGCACTGATTCACAAAAGGTGCAGACGCGGTCGACAATATATCGACGGCAACGATCAGATAAGATCCTTGTACACAACCTCGCAATCAGTTGGCGCGATATACGCCCTGTACACATAATAGGGTGCAAGCAGCGACGCCCTCTCAGAGTATCGGAACTATCGGCTGTAATCGCGCTCCGAAAGCACTCGTCGCTGAGTGGCACATAAATTTCGCTGTTACAACGCGTAGTTCCGGTCGCGGTCATAAAAATCACGGCGCCAAGTATTTGTTGGTGTATACAGATAGCATGTCAAACACCGCGAAGTCAGCTTCCGCCTTGTATGCGATATTCTATTTAATGCGCTACATATGTGACCACACAATTTACCACGTACACACTGCGATTCTCTGTTTAGATTAAGCAGTATTCAAAAACGCGAAGAGGAGTTTGCTAATCGCACTTCGCGCTTGACCGCTAAACATGTACAGTGGGGAAAGAAGATGTACGGAGAAACCATGCGGTCCACTTATTTTACCATTGTTTTACGTTAGCAGCTGAAATATTCAACAATCAGTATACGCGGACTCGATCAAGTTTTCTAATAAATGTTTGACACGTCCAAGGCAAGTTTTCTTGCCTTGTATACGCTCCTCAATGTTCCTGCGCCTGCCTGGCAGACATTCGTCTCATGCCTGCTCCGGAACCTTTCTGTCCATCAGGAAGATAACCGTTTAGCAGCGCCCAATTTTGAAGCTTCTCGTCATTGTAGCCTCCAACTGTACCAAATCTACGGAAGTGTACTAAGCCATAGCCTATACGTTTCAACTACAATGTTCGAGCGACCAGTATATCCAAGGCTCGAAGAGCGCCACAAAACAAGGGTGTTCTTGGCAGTCAGTTGGCGTATAACTGTGTAACCGCGTATAGGAGCGGCAACTACATGAAGCGTATTTCCGGCGTATTTAGGGCGCGGCGCCGCCGTGTCTCATTCCACGCTGCGCGATGCCCTTGCCGTAAATCAGGGATGAGTGAACAACCACGTGGAGGCGGAAAGCGGCAGCCACCAAGAACGAATTTCATTCGCGAATGCAGAGCGGACAACGCTCCCCGGAGCGAGAGAAGCGGCAACGCTGCCTCAAATGCGTTCCATGCGGTCTAGACGTGGCCCTAACGCGGTCCGGCAAAGTAAACGAACAATACACATGGCTAACAACGAACGTATACCCCCAAGAGTGAACGGGAGAGCGATTTTCTTTCCGCTTGAGTTTGACAAAATTTTGATAACTTCGCATACACTCCAGTATTTTGGTTCTCGACCGAAAAAATTAAATGAGCCGTCGATCAGCCTCGTGGAGGCCGTGTTCTGTTCATGCATGCTGGCTCCACCGCGCGCTGACCTGTACGTCAGCAATGAGATCGCGCCACGAAAGAAGCGCGAACACGCGATACGATTCAAGCACCACACGGAAGACACTCACCCGGGCCTGTAGTACACTCGCTCCGGCGTTTCATAAATACGATCTAGCACGTGCACCAGCTTGGTGTGCGCCTCCGCGTTTCTCGGCCGCATGTTGACGAAAGGATCGACGACCCCCCCGTGAAAAATACTACAGCGAGGGTTCGCTCGAGAGCGGACGGGAAATCGCGAGGGCAGATTAGGAAGGCGACGGTCGGCGGCGGCCACTGGCCGCGGACGGCGCGCTACACTTTCTTCCACGCGTCGAGCGGGGGGGCCTCGCTCTGTGCCGCCTCGCTAGACACACGCGCGGACGCTCTTTCGATAGCACAGTCATCGTCGCCTGGTTGTTGTCTCGGGTGCAGGGGGGCGCGTCAGCGCTCTCTCTGATCGACGCATCCGTATTCGGTGACCGCGCGTAATAGCGCCTGCCTGGCTGCCGCGTGACGTCAGTCGGGAACGGAGTGTATACGTATACACCGCCGTTACACTCGGGAAGTGCAGTAGTCGATGGGCGTCACTCGTGCACGTCTATATAGTATACCTATACGCCGCGGTATGCCGTGAGTGGTCGATACAGGCCGGTCATTTTTAGTGGTCTCGGCCGCGTGTTGTACTCGAGTCACGAGTCTCTCAATGAAAAGCAACCGCCTCCCCCCTGTCCCATAAAAAGATCCCTCGTGTTCTTGGACGTAATGCGCCTTACAGAGAGGAGAGATATAGAATATCGTTATTACGGCCTTTAGATGACATTCTCTCGCTTACAGGTCTTTCCACTATAGTTCCCAGAGGTACCCAATCCAAAAAAATCAAACAGGCGTGCTTATGTTTTAAGAGCGTTCCAAGTTATAACGCCGTATAGCTCGCCAACAAAGCCGCAACAAAGCGATTTTTTTTCTTTTTTCGGTAGAAAGAAACGGTCGTTTCAGTACGGTGCTGAATCGACCGAAGCTAAACTGGTCACAGACGATGTCGCCAAGAGCGACGTCGTAAATGTCGAAGTTTATGCAGCTGTTGTCTGCATGGCGGCAAGAAACTTTTTTTCCTCCATGGTAGCGCGCCGCCGTTATGAAAGCGTTGCGGTTTTAACACTTTCGCAATGTTTCGCACAGTGGCGCTTATGTATACGTCGGATTATTTCGCTCTCAAAAGCTGGCCACAACGCCAAGCGTTGTGTAGTGCAGTTATGGAACTTCCGTGTCAAACGCCAAACATGATAACACCCAAAAGCTTTCTGTCGAAAAGCTAAAAGTGCGGGGTAGCAAACCAGAAGCTCTTTCGGTTAACTTCCCTGCCTTTCCCACCCCACTTTTCTTTAAAATAAACTAGTTCGCGCTCCGTATATCTGGGACGCTAGCAGCATTCGTGAGGTCTTTCTTAGTCACGCGGAACAAATTCTACAGTTTGGTCCACCGTAGAAGCGAACATCCGGTTAGTATTGCCACACCGATTACATTCGATATATTTCACGAAGGTCCGCGGTCTAACTTTAGTAGGGATGCCTACATCGCCCGTCATATTAGCCATTATTTTAAATAAAAGGTTCTAAAAATCTTGCAGTTATATTGGCTATATTACCATATAGGTGTTCCCTCTTAATTGCAAGATTCAGGAGGGAGGTAGGGGTCGCATACTGCGCCAGGGCGGCAACTTCCTGTTCTGGCAAGGGTGCGTCTTTAGGAGCTCCGAGTCGGACAGGCATAACTGGAAATCGCTGGGAGAGATATTCATCCTATACAGTGGACATATATAGTTAGCTGATGATGAGATCTCTATAACAGTGGGCGCACACTGAGAAAGCGCCCGCCGGTAATGCGTTCGTGACGTATGTATCCTGTGGCGACCATGAACTGCCATGACGACAAGAGATGAGAGAATTCCAAAGCGTAATGCAAACTACAGAGAGAAAAAAAAATAAGGCACATGTCAGCGTAACAGACAGCACGTCACTCAGGGATGACATCCCTTCCCGTTCCCCGCTGTGTGGAATTAGCTTTGGCACTGGCCTTGAAAGCCTTCCCGTTACATTTCGCCGTCAGGAAAGGATGACGCACGCCTATAGTGCAACACTGAGCGCTCTTGATGCGGGAGTCGCTTTAGCGAGTTTTCAGGAAGCGTGTCATGGAGGCTGAGGTTTGATGCCGCGTATCGTGGCAAGAAATGTGCTCCGGTGTCATACGATCATGGAGGTATTACTTGGAAATCTACACTTACAATAGCAGAGCAGCAAGCGGAAATGGCCAAATATTGATTACCGTCAGACTAATTAAGCGAGTAAAGTGGAAGTGGTGTTCCCACTGTGTGGATGGTGCAACGTGAACTCGCTCGAAGCTGCATGGCGAGTTGACAGCTTTTTTTTTTTTTTTAGTATAATCTCGCAAAATTCAGGACAGCTGGCAACCACTCGCAACATGGCCATATATAAGGAAGGCATGAATGTTAATCAGTCAAGAGCCCGGTTGGCTACCCTATGCTGTGGGCAGGGAGAAGGGGACAGAGGAAGGAAAGAAACTATAGGAGGTAGCATAACGTAACGCAGCCAGCCTTTGCAAGCCAACCCTCCGTGAAGCCGTCCCCTTTGCTTTTTTTTTTTTCTTTTTTTTTTCTCTGTCTCTCTCCGTGCCTCTAAATGTCGGGCCTGAGCTCGGCGGACTCGGAACTGTGTGCTTGGTTCCCGCTGTTAGGTTAAGTGAGCTAGTTAAGTTCTAGTGGTTTGCCAACCGCTCTGTGCACATTTTCACCAGCCGAACGCCGCATCCACAGATGATGTTAGGCCCGTGCCCAACAAGCGCACACATTTTTCAGGAACTTGCGCTTGTTAGCACAAGAGTAACTTTTAGGGGTCATGAAGTGGTATTGTTGGCCAGATTTAGGGCAGATTGTGTACGTACATTGGAGTGCATGTAAATACAGACGAATGCGAACATGTCCGGCCACACTGACATTAGAACGATATTTATGGAAACTCTGTTATTGTATTTTTCTTGTGACGGTTTACTCCTCGTCTGCAGTTTGTGACTTCTATGGCACCTTGCCTGTTTGCAACTTTTTGATATTTTATTAGTATTCGTATACTTAATTTTAGTTCGCTAATTAGATGAGACATTGCGATAGCTTGATGTAACCATCTAAACAGCAGTCTGATCACATGCAGCGCATGTCTTCGTCTATTCTAGTGCGACAAAGGAGTACCATGTTCAGGAATTCTAGACATTGCCCCTTCGGCCATCTGTCGAACTTCACCGCAATGTGTCAACGTAACTCAATGGGCAGCATTTCAAAAAAAAATGATATTTCAAAAGATCGGCCCAATTTCAGTTAGCAACATAACATACGCATTTACTGTAGTTAGTCGTGACTTCCCTACTGCGTCCTAGCAGTGTTTTGGTGAAAGTTCGGCCGATCTTCTGAAATATTTCTTTTGAACATGCCGCCCACAGAGTTACGCTAGTGCATTGCGGTGAAGTTCAGATGGCCGATGGGGCACAATGTCCAAGATTACTGGGTACGCCGGCACCATTATCCGGGGCTAACATATCCGTATACGCGCACCCCTGCCACTTATAAGTTATATAATCAATCAATCAATCAATCAATCAATCAATCAATCAATCAATCATATATTTACCGTGCCCAGGAACAACCCTAAATTCTGAGTGCTGGAGCACGCATACATTAACAAAAACTGCAGGGGAATATAAATTAAACACACAAATACAATAAAAAGAATTGTGAGGAGTGCCTACAACAAAGCGCAAGGTAAATACAAAAGAAAAAGGGGGAGACGGTAACTTGAACAATATGTGAAACTAAGACAACAACGGAAAGCTCGGAAAAGAAAGAGTTGTGAAAAATATCAAGGTCATTAAAGTGGGCGTTATAAAGACTCTGTATTGTGTGGACGGTTGAGTGTTGGTGATGACGGGCAGGAACATGGAAAGGCCTATGTTCTCTGGTGATCTTGCGCGGAAGGCGAAACATAGAACTGAGGAGTTCGGGGCACGTGAGGATACCGTGAAGGAGTTTGAAAAGAAACAGCCGGTCAGCGCGATTACGTCGGCAGCGAAGTAAGGGCAATGACAATAAACGAACAGCGCTAGAGCAAGGCCCAGAGTCCGTGTTAGCAAAGCGGTGATGATATATGCTTAGATGCTTTTTCTGGACCCGATATATAATGTCACTGTTAGACCTAGAAATGCAATTCCAGACGACCGACGCGTATTCGAGTTGAGGATGACAGATTGTTCTGTACAACTTGCGGAACGGTGTAGGAGAATTGAATTCTCTCGATAGTTTGCAGAGCCAAGAGTGCGCATACCCCGCATTGCAACGCGTTTAGTGTGAGCTGAAAAGTGTAAGGTTGTATCAAAAAGTACACCGAGATCATTGATCTCACGGACCTTGCACAATGGTACAGAATCTACTGAATAAGAAATGCTTGCTGTTTTGCGCGTGAAAGTCTAACTTTGGTCTTAGCAGCATTCAAGGTGAGGTTATTATCTGTGCACCATTTAGAAAAAGAAAACAGGTCAGACTGCAGGATGCGACAGTCAACAGTGTGAATTGCCTTAAACATCGTGATGTCATCGGCATGTAGAAGGAATGAAGAATGCCGAATGGTTGGAAAGACCGTCATTAATAAAAATTAAAAAAGAAGTGGTCCTAACACTGATCCTTGAGGGACGCCGCTAGTTGCCAAGTAAGAAGAAGACGTTTGGCCGTTGACGTTAAGAAAACATGATCTATCAATAACTCCGTAAGAGATTTACAATTGACGAGTCAACACCAAATTGCGTAAGCTTGATGAGAAGCAGTGAGTGGCTGACCACATCAAAAACTTTGCTGAGGTCGCAATACGTGGTGTCTACTTGCCCCCTTTTATAATAATAATAATAATAATAATAATAATAATAATAATAATAATAATAATAATAATAATAATAATAATAATAATAATAATAATAATAATAATAATAATAATAATAATAATCGCATCGCTATGACTTCTTTGACGTGGTTTTTCCATCAAAATAAAGCCCGGGCTGTATTTTTTATTTTTTTTTTGTCTCATCTTCTCGGGCAGGATTTTCACAACCGTTCTCGCCAGTTGCCATATACTACTGGAACTTTATTTGCCTCACAGGAGATCTTCGCACAAGCACGTTCATGCAAGCACGTGAAAGCAAAGTCATTTGTTAACGTGAAGCAATGCCATCTGTTAGCTTTTTTTTTTTTAGCGGACTAAGCACTTTAACCCACTTTCTTGGCGCCATTAGCGCAAGGAAATCAGATGCTCTCCTCACGCCAAGCCTGCGATTGCGCGGCCTGGTGCAGCGCTTCGCGGAACTCGACCCTGAGCTGTCGTCACGCTAGAGCACGTATATATATGCCATTACGCGTAGTTTCCGAGTGGCTTTTTTTATAAATCAAACTAGCTGTTTGCATGCAGCAGATTTCACAGCTTCAAAGCTACACGCCACTGTTTAACGGACGCTAAGGCGAAGGCCTCCGGAGTATATAATTATGGCTATACCCCAGGGTTCTCAAACGCGTGCACCGGAACATCGGCGCACTTGGGTGTTTTTGCATGGTGCTAGCATCGGAATGCGGTCACAACGGTGGACAGTCTAACCATACACCCTCCAGCTCATGAAGCACGAGACGCCATTGCCGATGGTACGAAGATGAGTATTTTACAGTTGCACGAAATACATAGCAAAATGGCTTTTTTTTATGTCAACTTTAACAGAAGGTCGAAAGAAGTCTACTGCAGAATTCTTGACGATTTCAATCAAGTCCACGTAACAGGTAAACAAACGCCTTGCGAACGGTGAAAAATACATGACGTACGTAATTGAAGTAAGTCTCGAGTTGGTAAAACGAATGCAGCTGGCAGACTGCGCTCCGAGCAGTTGCCGAGAAGTTTTGTGACCGTACGTAAGTAAAAACGCACAAAACTATGTTCCTCGCATATACTAGTGCAGTCTGAAAATACGAACACCGGGATGAAGAGGAGGGGGGGGGGGGGGGGGGGGGGCGCTCCGTGACCATGGCTGCGACAATATTCAAGTTTTGTTCCCAGCATATATTCCGCCGTCCGTAATCTTTTTACGCTACCTGTACGTAACAGCATGTTTGACACGATGACTGGCGCTGAATAAAATTGTACTGCACTGTAACGTCGACGCTCCGTTCACACCTAACGAAAAATAACCGAGGCATTCAAGGCCCGCGTGACTGCTATTGAACGTAAGAGCGGCGGTTACCTAAAATTGTGAAACACACACACACACACACACACACACACACACACACACACACACACACACACACACACACACACACATATATATATATATATATATATATATATATATATATATATATATATCGTTAGAGCGCATAAACCGCTCGCGGACTCCGTTTCATAGAAACCGTGAATTATCGACCGCTTACTTCTTCAAAGCGAAAATAAGCGAAGGGGTTATATGAACTTTCTTCTGCCTCCCACGAAACAAGTAAAAAAAAAAAAAAAAAGAAAAAGAAAGCTGGGGGCAAGAGAACGCTTTGGCTTACAAGTCCTGAAGCCAGTCGTCCATTTCCGAGGCAGGACGATAGTGAACCGTCTCGAGAGGTCGCATCTGCAGATCCATGTTTCCGCGCCGCAGCATGCTGTAACGCAATTTCTTCGACGCCGTCACTGCTGAGAATGACCGGAGAATCGCGTATACAGAAGAAGCCGGGAGCGTGCGGGCTCCTGCCCGATTCGGGGCGCGTCCACTTGACCGTTCACGACACGGCGCAACAGCGCATCGCGGTCGCCGTGCCAGACGTGCAAGTGGCGGCATTGAAAAAGCAGACGCACGCGGAATTTGGAGAACGCAGCATCACGTGGCTCGTATTTCACTCACACGCAAACACGCGCGACGGCCACGCGCGCGCCTATGTAGGATATACACACCGGCGGTCGTGCTCGTTACTTGACGAGTTCGCCGTCTGCGACCTCGCCTGTTGTTTAGCCAGAAGCGCGAATTTTCATTCTCGCCACTTTCAAGCGGTGGGAACGTGCGTGAATAGAGGGTTGCGTCGAGCATGAAGTCCGGTCTGCCGTGTCAACCCTGTAATGCAGAACAGTTCCACATCAAGGAAAAATTGGAAGAACTCGTACTAACCTTTATATTTGACCACGGAGTTCGTTTGTACGAAAACAAAAACGACGTAGCAAACGACTCCGGTTGATTTTGACTACCTTGAATGTTTGAAACGCGCACTGAAGTATCAGTACTCAGGCGTCATTGACCTTAAAGCACTTGCCGACGCTGGACACCGAAGCCGCGGGCTTGTGCAAAACGTAGAAATGCTATATCTTAAGCCATTTCGGAGGGTAAAGTACCGTACCAGGATAAGCTCGATACTCATATAGCTTGATACCCTTTTTTTTTAATTCAAACACTGCGGCAACTCCGCTTTTTTTTTTTTTCAGCTTATGCCAGTGTTGAATATTGAATATAGAGACAAATCACGGCGCCAATGGTATCAGCGTGACGTCAGAAAACTCGCGGTAACCTTCACAAATTGGAATCGTTTCCGAGCAAGCAAAGTCTGTAAAGTTTCCATGCTGCAGGTTTCCGGCACGCCTTCGAAGGCAATGCAATATGTTTTACAATGATAAACCATTAATTGTCAACTATTGCTCAAGTAATACGATAAGTAATGTATGTGCTATGAACTTGTGTTAAGCTATATTCCTTTAATGAAATGCACTTTACTTTCACTTCTATTTGCTTTCCTGCAAGTATCAAGAAACGGATGCTGGATATATCTTCAGATGTTATATAGACATGCATAGGCTGCAGTCTTTGTTAGGTGCATTGTGTAATTCTGATATGTGTGCCCTTTTTGCTGTATAGCAGCTGGGAGCCACAGAACTTCAGTTGTTGCTGTTTTTCGCTTGTGGTCTGCTCGGTAACCTTTTAATACACCGAAAGAAGCTTAAAACTAAATTTTAACTAGGTTCAAGCAAGCTTTTAAAATGGCGATAGTGAGATTTAGAAATAGCGCACCCAAACGTACCTCCTTGCGTACCCAAAGCTATAATGAACTGCCGATCTATCGACGCCTCATTTCTTTGGCACAATAACGCACCGTGATGGTTATGAGGTACCTTATCTGCCATTCGATGCAGCGAGAGAGCCCTTCGAAGTTGACACGAAACAATGATTCCGGGGAAAAAATTGGGCAGGGTGCAGTGAGTGAACAGCACAGCCCGAGGGCGACGCCATATAGCGGTAGAAACTGCGTCTCTGAAGTAAAGACTGTACCATTTGAATGCAGCTTTGTCGACTTGGACTGACATGCACAGATCAGAAATAGGAGTCTTCACACTTCGCTTAATCGCCCGCCTTCTCCGGTATTCGGTCATCGCAAGTAACAATAGGAAATATGTACTCGGCAGTCATTGATATGGACGGCAAATTAAACACTTCTGCCGTCAGCCTGATGACGGCTCGCAAACGTACAGTTTGCTGCTCTAGTCACAACCTCGTTCCGCACAATTTTCATTCACAACAAGTTAAAAGAAAATAAAAAAATGGTCCGGAATATAGCGAACAGAAACGACAATCGGCGATGCGAGACGGATTGCGCATTACGGAACAGATTTCTCCCACCAGCAAATAAATGGCTTCGAAAGGAAAACACGGCGCATCCAAACGGTGCAGAGATGATGCTCACCGACAGACCGCACGGCAGTAGCAGTTTTACGACGTGCTGCGGAAAGCCTGGGGATATCTTTATGCGGCCCTCCCAGGTCCTCCGGCTTGTGGGCCCTTTCTGGTGATGCGAAGGCTACTACTCCAACGGGTGAAAATGTCCAGAGGTGTCCAGTAGGCGCTCAAGAAACAGAGGAGCATGGACGACGGCACAGGAAGAACGTGCAGCACGGGCCAGAATGAAGTACTACGGCCACCTAACCGGCTGTCTCGCGTAGAGTTGGCCGCTCGAAGCGGCGCGGGCGCGCGTTGGCCCAAGCCAGAAGTTGCGGCGCCGAGCGAACGAGACGGTGACGCTGCAAGCCGGCGCGGCCGTCGAGGGCGAGAAGCAACGATGCGCAAGAGAGAGACGGCGGTGCTGGACGGTCGCCAGAGGCAAGAAGAGGAGGCCTCCCGACAGCATGTCCCAGCACTCTCCTTTCTGGCGCTGACGATGGGGCCTTCTTCGCGCCCTTGACACCACCCGCGTTCCTTCGTCGCGAACTTTTTGGTTGCGGACGGGCCCATGCAAGCACGGCTGCTGCTCGGTCTCTTGTTCTTCGAAACGCCTAAACGCGCCCGGTGCTGCTTTTGCTTGAGAGCTTGCGCGTATGCTCAAGGTGCGCAAACGCGAGAGATGGCTGTTCCGCAGAAAGCTTTCGCGCAGTCGGTCTTCGCTAGCACACACGTGACATACATGCTGTGACAATGGAAAACCTATATCGTGAGGTTGTTTAACGTGTACCCAATGCGCGGAACACGAGCGTTCTTTGCATTCCGTCCCGATCAGAATGCGGCTGCCGCGGCAGGGATCGAACCCGCGTGGCCGCGTGCTCGGTTGGGGAATGCCATAGCCACTGAGCTACCACGGCGGGTTCTGAGAGAAATGAGAAGAGACGCTCGTGGGGAGGAGGGAGAGGGCGATACGCATTTATTGAACGAGAGGAGCGGCGAATGAGCACTGCATGAACCAACTGAACGCGAAAAAACGTCGCTGAGGCCTGTTGGTGGCTTCATAGGAACTTTCGCTGCACCTAAAGATCCTGCATGATATTAAAACACACTCAATGGAATGTTACACGCAGGGAAAATGGCGCCGGTTCCGTTCATTTTTTCTCGGTATACACTATCGTTTTCTTTTCCCCATTCCGTCCCCGTAGAATGAGGTCGCTACGGCCGGACATCGAACTCGCGACCTATATACCGCACAGCAACAGAACGCCTAATGTTTTAGCCACCGCAGGGAGTGAATCGCAAAAACACTTTAAAGGTGTATGTATGGCTACATCACCTATTGAGGAACATTCGTACGTCACAAAGAAATCAAGGGATCCGCCGCATCACAATTCCTAGCCCGTTGTGCGGATTGCCGCTTTTTCGAAGCAACAAAGTGCCCCATGCAATGAAGAGTTCCATCGTTACCACCACCGCGCACCTACAAATAACAATGATTCGATTATAAGGGGTATCAATGCAGAATCACGAGAGCACAACACGTCGTCAAGGGACGTACGCAGAGTTTCTGAAAGCTTTGGATCTGAAGTGCAGCGGGCAAATATATCACAGAAAAAACAACGTGACGCATCGCAATAACAAATGTTGCGATTGTTCACAATTTTCTGAGTTATCACGCTGCGCACGTCCGAAATACGAATAAGGTGGAGGGGAAATGGTGTGTGCACACAAAGACCCGTCAACGCAAAGCTCGCACAAGACAAAACAGGCACGAGTGCCAGCTAAGGGGCCCTCGTACGCTCTTAGCAGCGGTCCTCGTAATTATACTTCCTCGCATCGTGACGAAGAGGCGCGATGCTCTTAGCTCGCACGCTGCAGACATACAAAAACCCCGGGGCAAGGCCATGGGCCGCTTCTCATATTGCGGTCGGCCTTGTCACTCGTGTCGTATGTGTGTGCGCATGCGTCTGTGTGCGTGCGTGTGTGTGTGTGTTTGCGTGCGCGCGTGCGTGCGTTGTGTGTGTGTGTGTGCGTGTGTTTGCGTGCGTGTGCGTGCGTGTGCGTGTGTTTGCGTGCGTGTTTGCGTGCGTGCGCGCGTGCGCGCCAGGGAGTCATGCAGACTTTTGCGATGCTCGCAGCACGAGATACCACCGGTTGTTCTAACAGCTGCGCGTTATGTTAAAAACGGGCCTGGACTCGGAACACCGACAGCGTCAAATGTAGGTCAGTGCCGACCCTGTGTATATGTCTGTGTTTTTATATACAATAAGGCCACTGATATCTTCGGCGCGCGCTAAATATTCATGAAGCCATACTGTATACGCTTATTCTAGAAAATTCACGCGACGACGAGTTTCTTGAGAACACGTCAACGCTTCCCGTGTATTCCACTTTAGAGGCTGATATAGCGCCTGTCTATACAAAATGTCAGCTCAGAAATTGCCGTGAAGCTTGCGGCATGCAACGATACGTCATGCGCGTCTTATCTCAATCGATTAAGCATTCGTCTCACGGTCGATTTATTGTTAGTAGCTTACCGACAGGTAAAATACTGACAAAGCTGGCGTGATCGCACATTTCGATCAACGGCGCGAAACAACGAAGCACACAGGGAAGAAATCAGAACAGGCGCCGAATCTGCTGAGACTTGTTACAAAAAGCTTGCCAAAATTCGCACTGAACTGAATAAAAAAGGGGAAGATATTTGTGTTGACTAAAATTAAAATTAGTGTATAGTTCAGTAAAGTTCACTGCGGTGAATATAGGCCAGGGGTTCGTGAAAGAGACCTGCCTCTAAGAATTTTTTAAAACAATTATCGGCACTACAGTGCCATGGTGGAGAGTACATTACGAGCATCCTATATAGCATTCTTTCTATGCACTTTTTGTTCTTCCCTCATTTTTTATTTTATTTTAAGGCGGGGATATGCGTGTTTCACAGCGAACCGAATAACAGCAACACTGTAAGGCTGTCCGAATTTAGGACTTCTTCCGAACTGCTCGAAAACACACAAGATAACACACGTGCCGATCGATCGAGAAAAATAAAAGTTCAGTAAACCGTACCAATTTGCCCATAGATGAAGCTATTTTTAGCTTAGTACTATTGCCTTGCGCGGATGAAAAGGCGTGACACTGCGCGTTCCCAGCACGGTGCAGGGTCGCACGCAATTAGCAGGACGCAGCGCACGTGCGTCTGTGCATCTCGCTGTACAAGACAGCCGCAAGCGCGCGGAGGCTGCAGGCAGATAAAGGGCGGAGTGGCCGACTCGCCATTGCATTACAATGGCAGCTTCGGTGCATTATGCACGCGCGCCGCGTGCTGCAACACGCTCAAAGAACGATGCCTCCTTTTTAACGGACCGCGTTCATTAGCAAAGGCTTCCCGCCCGACCGCGCGGGCCGTTATTGTACACGGCCCATGAAGATGTCCGCTCATGAATTGGTAACCCCCTTTTTTGCTGAAGCCATAATAGAGCCACTTTCTCGACGGCAAAGCGTCCCGGACAGCATCGCAACAAATGGTCGGCGAGTGCTTCCTAATGTTTCCGCGATCCGGGCGTGGCTTGAGGTATGCGCGGTGATGTCCAAAGGCTGAATTCACAGTGTCCGCTCACCCGTGCCGCGTCCACTCGCAATGCTCCGATGAAAGCGTTGTTGATAGACGGACATAAAAACATGAATGCCTTTTAAAGAGGAAGACTTACTGGCACAAGGCGTATCACCGCATTCTTGTACATGATTTGTCCTTGATCTGCGCCTTTACAGTATGGTCGCAGAAGGGTGAATAAACGCAACATGCTTAACCTCGAAACCACCGAACCACGAGGCCATGCAGGTTTAGATTCATTCATTCATTCATTTACTTATTTTATTGCTCTCTCGAGGCGAACAGGACAATGTCTGCGACCAAAGTTACACAAACACTGCAACCCGAAGAAAAATCTAGAATACCTATCTAGAATACCTTGGGCAGTTGGCGTGGGCGGTCGAGATGAAAGCAACTCGGCGGCTACGGAGCAGCCACCCAGAGAGATGCTTTACGGAAACGAAGAAAAAAGAGAGGAAAACGCTCATAGCCACTTGCACTATATAGCGTGCACGAACTTCCGCCACAGCGTGTTTATACAGAGGCGTATATACAGCTCCGAGATGCGGCTTCAGAAGGGGATATGAACTCACGACAGCGATCCCGCGCCGCGTACACTGAACGCACCATATTCCGTGGACGTACTACACGGTATAGTATATACACAGGAGCAGAGCGAATGTGCTTTACTGCCAGCGGTCGACGATGCGCTACTCGTGACCGCGTATATACGGACGACGCAGACATGGCTCGCGGTGTACGAGAGCGGCGGTGTATATACGCCCATACAGCGCGAGCTCGGTGTATGATACCTCCACGGACGTTGGGGCGAGACAGAGAGCGAGGGAAAGCTCGAATGACTCCATTTATATTTTTCCGTCCCAAGTTCAAGCTCGCGGCAGCGAGAGAGACCTTGGCTGCTTCCGCATTCAAGTCCAATGCCAAATGCACGCACTGGTCGGGTTTTCTAAGCGGGCGTCTTCCTCCTCCTCTTCGGCGGTCCGTGCGCGAGCGTGCGGTGGCGAAGAGCAAGCGAGCGCGGGTGCGATCCTGCGGCCAAGTCGGAGCCGCGCACGATGCGCCAAGAGTGCGTGTGCCGCACCGTGCGAGACAAACACTTTACTTTCTCGAAAGGGCGTAATTATATGCGAAAGTCAAGGACACGTCATTTTTCCTAGCGTTCGCAGGGCGTCTCCGTGCATCGACAATAAGTGCTTTAACGAAGGGACAAATTTTTCGTTTCGACACGGCGTCCTGGAACGCACCCACGCTTGTTGTATGCGCACCATTGTGAACCTAAATTGATGTATTTCATATAGCATGCTATATATGCATGGAAAGCTGCAGCTGCACGAGGTCGCGGGATCGAATCCCGGCCGCGCCGGCGCATTTCGATGGGGGCGAATTGCGAAAACGCCCGTGCCATGAGCTTTGGGGGCACGGAATCTCCCACTATACGGCGTGGCTCGTAATAAAATCGTGGTTTCCGCACGTAAAAACCCCAGAATTCAAATCTGCAGCTTTACGCATCTAAAAGATGAGAAAGAAGACCCCAGGAAAGGATTTGCATCTATGTGAATTCGGCTAGCCGCGCCAATGTGTTGCACGCAGCTATAACTGTATACGGTGAAATAACACCGCAAGGCCAAAGTACATGCACAATGCCCTTCGTGCCCATGAACGGTTCGTAAGAATGGACGTCGCGGCCAGTCGTAGGATGGAAGCAAGTAAGGCAGACTCGAAAGAATTATACGTATCTTGCTCAAAGTCTTGTCAACCCGTTCCGGATTTATTGAGATTCAGGGATTTTTCAGAATTATGTTTTAGCATCGTCATTTTATCTGGTATATCTGAAGTTGTCCCTAACGCGCACAGCCATATGTTTAAAGAATCAGCAAAGCTTCCGCACAGTTCCTGCGCTGCAGTAGCCTAACCGGCAGGCGATTTGCACTGCACCACGCTCACTTCCAATCGGCCATACGCGCGACGAATTCGTAGCAGCAACGTTATCAGTCTCACGTGCGTTGGAACTCTGCCTAAAGTTTTGACAGGGTCTATGTATGGGATCGTTCGGTATACTGTACGGATTATCCGTGAATGAGGCGCCGTAACCTGCACGCAAATTCGGCGATGATTTGCTTTGCTTCACTGGCTAGCAGAACGTCTCGTCGTCTTTCCGGAACCATGCTATTTAGCGTCACTTGTGTGATAATTCAGCGCGATCAGGAATCGCATTATGCTTTCGTCATTTGCAGTTCCCCAGCATGATGACGTGCACGAGTTTACCGCAACCCCCCCCCCCCCCCCCTTGCCCATTCATTCATCACAATACAAAGATGATTTCATTTGATCGCCTGCGTACTGCGTTCATTCGTGCTCGTACTACATTATCAGCGGTCATATTCACCATTACCATTATGGTCGTCCGTAACAGGTATATTTGATTAGCTGAGGAATAAGGTGGTGAGGTCGTAAGCATTTGCTTCCCGCTACTCTATTTCACTCCTATATGGGATTATTAAATATATTTGAACATTACGCTGATGGGCATGTTAAACAAAGGTATAGTAGTGGCGGACGCAATGTCAATTAAGCGTGAAGTCCAAGAAAATAGTTGAAACGCATGCGCAATTTCAGTATTTTGAGGCTATAAGTAACACGTAACAAAGAGATTCAGCACAACACATGATGCCGTCTTTGCAATGTCTGGAGGAGACCACGCGGTGCGGTAATATTCCCTAAAGAGCGCGCATGATTCCCCATTGATCTAAACAAGATGCACAGTTGTCTCTGGTGGACACAAAGCTGGCAGTTAGTAGCACAAGTGAGATGTCCACATCTGGTTCACCACAAGCACATAACGATTCAGCGCGCCTTACTTTACGTAGGAAGTTGTTGGTGATGGTCTCACCTAGCCGAAGTCGACGAAACAATTAAGGTTTCCACGCCTCGACGGTAAGTTAAAAGAAAGTCTCAATTACAGTTCAGGGTACAATTCATACATAGTCTGTTTTCGTCGTGTCATATCGCACCATGTTCTTGAAGACCATTCAGTGGAAAGTTTCTTTACAATGTGTGTGATGTCATGGCCGAACAAAGAAGTAATCCACTTGTCGGCGCGTGTTCATGGGCCGGTTTTGTCATTCCGTCCGCCTATAGTCGTTCCCGGATAAATCCAAGTGGCTGGGTATACTCGCTGAAATGCATCACTCATCTGAATGCGGCCGCCGCGGTGGGGAATCGAACGCACGACATCGTGTTCAGCAGCGCCATGCATAGCCCCAATATATCCACGGCGGCGGGCCGATGGGATGTATATTATAAGGCGCTTTGACGATTTAAGCAGATCACGCGTATAGACAAGAGTGAGAATGCGAGCGATAGTCTCCGCACAATGGTGGGACTATGTAAGCGACAAATGAAGAAATACGATCATGCTCCTGGGTAACGCACGACGCGGCTCCACCCTGTACCGCACAGAACTGCGAGACCGGGCCCCATCCACGCCCACTCGGGTATAATGGAGGAAGCAATGGGAGATCGTAATTCGTGACGGCCATTGTGATGTCGCTTTCCATCATGCGACCTTCCACGCGTCCTTATATACTACCGGAAGCGACGTGGGAACACTTTCGTGTCGGCACCGGAAGGTCCCTATACGCGATTGTCTTCCGCTCCGCAAGCATTTCTCGCATAACGCATAAAAGCCGATCTCTCAACCCTCTCGCGCCTGGTGTTTGCAGTGCCACGCTTTCGGCAAACAACGTTTCCAGAAAGGCGAAATAGCCCTGCGCTCGCCGAAAATTAGTTAGCCTTTTCATCGTAGCACATGTGTTTGGAGAATTAAGTATCGGTCTTATTTGTGAGAATGCTCTCGGGCCTACACTTATAATAGAACGCAATGGAGTCCCATGGCTTATTCGCGGCGTGACACGCGCCCCACAGCTCCACAGCAATCGCTCGACAGATATACGCGCCGTGCATACACTTGACTCAGAAACGTATAAGTTTAATAAACATATCGTGCACATATATGCGCGCATAGGTTCACAAGAATCATCACCATCTTCAGCATCAGCGTATATTTATGTCCACTGCAGGACGTAGGCCTCTCCCTGCGATCTCCAATTACCCCTGTCTTGCGCTAGCTGATTCCAACTTGCGCCTGCGAACTTCATCACTCCACCCAGTTTTCTGCCATTCTCGACTGCGCTTCCCTTCTCTTGGCATCCATTCTGTAACTCTAATGGTCGACCGGTTATCCATCCTACGCATTACATGGCCTGCCCAGCTCCACTTTTTCCACTTAATGTCAACTAGAATATCGGCTATCCACGTTTGTTCTCTGATCCACACCGCTCTCTTCCCGTCTCTTAACGTTAGACCTAACATTTTTCGTTCCATCCCTCTTTGTGCGGTCCTTAACTTATTCTCGAGCTTCTTTGTTAACTTCAAAGTTTCTGCCCCACATGTTAGCCCCGGTAGAATGCAATGATTGTACACTTTTCTTTTCAATGACAGTGGTAATCTCCCAGTCAGGATCAAGAATATGGAACGCCAACTAGCCTAGCAAATGCAACTGAGTTGCACCATTGGATAACGACGGGTGAACTGAGTGCATGCTACAGAAGGAGTTGCATATTCTTCGCCCTTTTCACACGCCAACGAAAATTCCGAGGTGGCGTTCGGCGTGGGGGGTGGGGTGGGAGAGCTTACATAACGTCGTTACTACACGAGAGACTTCCTGTCTGTAGCATTCCACGAGCGGCGGCGGCTTGAGAACGGCTAGCGAGTGGAATAGAACGCTGGCACATCAACGGGTCAGAGAAGTATAGCTGTGGGAGGGCAACGCCGAGACAGCGCACAGTATACGGTGGCGACCCCTCGCTCTCCGTGCCACGAATGCCAAGCGGGCGAAGGTCAGGATGCGAGCGCGTACACAATGCTAATTCACCGTCCAACGCCGCGCGCTCCCGCGGATGCAGACGAGCGTGTCGTCGACGGGTCCGTCCCGCGCGCAGTATACGCAACTCAGCCTCCCGGCGAGTCGTGTGTGGGAAAGGAAAAGAGGTCCCGGGCATCTTCAACGGCGCGGTGTGGTGTGGTGGTGGTTGGCGCTCGTATGCGGGTGGGTATGTGGGCCACACACACGTGACCACAGCTCATCGAGCGGAGTCTTCGCATGCGCACCGCGACGCCGGTCGTGGGATAGGGCAGGGCGCGAAAGTCAGCTTCGGATGCAGACGCTTCGGAACCTTATGTAATACGAGAATGGCACGCATTTTTTTTAGCAGCACGGGGGATGAATGAAACTTCAGGACTGCTTCACTATAGTTTTCTCAAATACAGTTAATAATAATAATAATAATAATAATAATAATAATAATAATAATAATAATAATAATAATAATAATAATAATAATAATAATAATAATAATAATAATGAAAGCTGTAATCGTTGTCATTTGCCTTCTTCATGCTTGCGCGGACAGATTCTTTTGATATATTTTCTTTTCTCTTTATGCTTTCGCCAGTGCAGACTATATCTGGTCAATCTGTTTGCCCTTCGTCTCTTATTTTCTCTCTCTCGCAGTAAGGTTGCGGGCGGAGCAAAATTTGAAGCCGCGTAACTTAACATCCCATTGTTTGATTTGTGTCAGGTATGCATACGCGACCTACTTCAAATAGGTTCCGTGTTTTTGTTTAGAGGAGAGAAAGTTAGTCCCCTAATGAAACATTTTCCTGCCCATGTTCTAAAAAAGAAAAAAAAAATTGTGGAGTTTTACGTGCCAAAACCACGATCTCATTACGAGGCACGCCGGAATAATTTGGACCACCGGGGTTCTTTAACGTGCATATAAATCCAAGTACACGGGTGTTTTCGCATTTCGCCCCCACCAAAATGCGGCCGCCGTGGCCGGGATACGATACCGCGACCTCGTGTTTATAGCAGCCCAATTACACCATAGCCACCAAGCAACCACGGCGGGTCTCCTGTTCTAAGAAAGATCGCTGCGGTGTGCAAGACGGTGCAAGGTAGTGTTGGTGGCGGTGTGCGTTCTTTTTTACAGCGCCAGCTTTTTAAAGCACTTCCAACTAAAACCTGTCCTATGCTTTTCCGTCCACTGAACGTGTAACGTGACGTCAGTGTCAGCCTCATGAGCCTTTGCGACTTTCCGAGGTCGCCACGGGCAGACACGTAAATGCATCGAAGTGAAACTTTGCAGGAACCGAGCAGAACTTGCATATATACTGATGAGATACGTGTTACGTGCTTGGTACAATCCTGAAGTCCGTAATTATTTACCACATTCTCAATGAAACTTTACAAAGCCGGCGGCCTTCACAGAGAGCCTTCGTAAGTTTCTTATGGTCTTCATGCGAACTTCTGCACTCTTGAGAGATCCCTGCGGAGACTCCATGGAGTATCGGCTAAATATCGTATTCAAGAAATTCGTGCTAGTCCTCTAGTCTTTTTTAGAGCGACTGAAAGTTGGTAAGGGTGGAATGATAATGGGTACCAAAGTTAAATTGAAGTAAACGTCGTTTCAGAAGATGTAAAAAAGCACAATATTTTTGTACAATAGTCGGCAAAACAGACTTAGAAAGCGAGGTTTCTTGCACAGTACCGCCGGCCCAACTAGAGCGGCCCAAACCCGAGGTTCGACTGCACTACAATCACTGCGAGCAGCAAAACGGAGGTCATTGAAAGAAGCGTCTTCGACGGCAGCAGCGCGTGCTCCAAGGTCTTTCACCTAAGTTCGCGTTCACATATACGATTTGCTCAATGTGGCCGCACAGAGCAAAGCACGCGCACGCGAGATGCTTTATCGGCTCAATTAAGCCAGCGTCCGCGCTTACGCGCACACCGTTGCCTTATCGATCGCGGAACCAGCGGGGACCCGGCCGCCAGCTTGTGGGATGGGGGGGATAGGGAGCGCTGAAACGGACGTGGAAGGAAGAGCGAAATTTACGAGCGCTAAATACCGGCCTCATTATGCCGGGGCCTCATTAAGCGCACGTCAGAGCGGCAGGATCTCGGTGGGAATAGAACGGAAGGAAGAAGATGCGGAGGAAGACGCCGAAGAAGAAAAAGGTGGGAGGCGAGATACCCACACTGAACGCAGGGGGTGACGGAAGGCAAAATGAGGAACGACTCCGGTGGAGAGGAGCGGGAGGCGGGACTCCCATAGATGTGCATTGCGCGCCTGGATTAATGAAGCATTTAGGCCTGAGCACGACGACCAGCTCCGTATATATACACGGGTTGATTGCGAGTCTCGTGATTGAAACAACGGAGACTTATCGCGAGTGCTTGCATGGGGCTCTTCTCGTTAATTGTTCCCGTCTGTAGAGAGGGCACTGAGTTTCGATAATGAGTCCGCATGTCGACTGCAGATTGCTCTCACTTCTGACTGGTCTCACTTCGTCACTGCTTTGTTTCGGGCGCGCAGTGCAGTCTCAACTCACACCGCAGACAGACAGAAAGAGAAATAGTGAGAGAGAGCACCTAACGGGCTCCCAGCCAGGTCACGTCTCCGCGCGACAAATCTGCATGCAACCTTGTCGACATCGTGCGCAAGCGCGTCGACCACTGCACAACCTGATACACTGTAGTCGGGAAACTATTACTGCGTGCGTGCCCACACACGCGCCCACGAAGGTGGGCGAGGTATGTAGTACGTTACAGCAACAGCTGAGCAGAGAAAGGACGTGCAAATGTGCAAACGGCACATGCATAAGGTGAATAAGGAGTTTATTCGGGCGAAGGGAAACCTTGTACTCAATACAGAACTTTCCGACTCAGGAAATAATAATTTAATACGGTTTATCAAATAAATAGGGTGTTTATGGCCAGCTTTTATAGCCAATTTGCGGCACGCTCTTCCTCTGGCCGCACCAAACTGCTGCCCTCGGTAGAAGCCGCCTGTACTTGCTCTTTTAAAACCGCAACCTATAATTTAGACTGACTTAACGGTCTCCTATATATGAAGTGCGTCTAATTGCCATAGTTTCCTCACAACCCCGTTAAGGTCATTAGAAATTAAAATTAAATTCTGAGATTTTCCGTGCCAAAACCACTACATGATTATGAGGCACGCCGTACTGGGGGACTCCGGGTTAATTTTGACGACCTATAGGGTTCTTTAGAGTGCACACACTGCACGGTACACGGGTGTTCTTTGCATTTCGCCCCCATCGAAATGCGGCCGCCGCAGCCGGGTCCGGATTCGATCCCCGCAGCCTCGGGCTGAGCAGGTCAACACCAAAGCCACTATACAGCTGCGCCACCACGGCGGGTAAAGGTCATGCCCTATACCACGATCGAAAGAAGACGAGGAGAGCTCTGCATGCAAGGCAGCCGTATACAAACAAACAGCAACGCGAGCGCGTGCATATAATAACGAAAGCAAAATCCCTCTTCTTCGCCAGAAAAACGAGCAGGACGAGTTACGCGAGGACAAGAAGTCTTCCGGAAAAAGACCAACGTCCCCTAATCACCCACCTTCATCGCGGAAAGCAAGCAAGCAAGCAAGCAAGAGCCAGCAGGTCACGAACTATAGCGTGGCGGTTCGGTGTGCACGTCGGAGAAGTTTATACCGGGCGGACGAGAAGCTCCCGTCGCGGGAACCATGCACGGCGATATGTATACGTGCGAGCTATGTGACCTTACGGCGTAAAACAGCGCTGCCAGAGAGGTCCACTCGGCCGGCCTCAGGAAAAGGCCATAGGAAAGGCCACGGGGCCAAGGTTGCCAACGGCGAACACCTTGCCGCCGCCGCACGCACCAGCTCATGAAGCTCGCTTGCAAACGAATCGCTCCGCGCAACGCCGTCCCCCGAGCAACAAACGTCGCCTGAGCTGCCGCGCATGCCCGCGCGACAATGTCCGAGTTATAGTATACCGCGCAGAGGACGTGCGAAAATAGGCCTACGCCCCGTGGGCCCTTTGTTAGCGGCATGCTATACACCTTTGAAATGAAAATGAGACGAAGCGATCGCTGATAGCGACGCAGTCGCCGTACGTGTCAAGGACAGTTCGCCAGAGCTGGCCGATATATAAAGCTGCATCTCATGGGCAGGACCTTGCACGGGCAATCAAAAGTAAAGAAAAACAAATACGTGTCGCAACAGCGCGGAATGCTCCCTTGTTAATGTTTATAGTTGGGTGCGTTTATATATGGACCGCTGTAGCACCGTGTCACTGGCGAGATTAGACGCACTTTGATATATAAGCGGTTGCGCGGGTAATTGCGTAAGCGGTGTTTTTGTCCCCAACTATGCATGCAGCGCATTCTGTGCTCACGTATATCCAAAAACACGTTAATGAGCAGCTGCATGGGGCACGGTTCTTGACGAATGAATTTCTCGGTAAACTGAGACTATAATTTAATTTTAGTTATACATATAGCGCGAAGCAGCTCGTTTGGGAATAAAGGCCCATGATGTGGCACACAGAAACACCTTGGGCAAGTAGAGATCTCTGGCTAAGAAGAGAGAGGATTAAACTCCTGTGCGGTCTAGAAGACCGTCATAGCGGACTACTATTGGCTTTCGGCACTACAGTGGTCGTATAGATGTATCACCCATGGGAGCACGCCCTTTCATCCACGACGTGAACTATCGCACATCACCTTATTTTCTCCGAACCGCAGACAAAGCGCATCTTTTCCTAAACATATCTGATGTTCACTGTGTCGCTGGCGAGCAAGGGGGTTGGAGCGCGCGATACACCATCAAACATTGCTGATGCGTCGGTTTTGGCCGAGTTCTACAGTATTAGCGTATTCTACAGTATTGGGTGACAACATTTCCTTCGGAATCTTTCTAACCTGCATGCATCTCCGAAACGCGGGCATGCAATAACGCTACCGTTTGGTTGTTACCAGCGTCTTTAGCCCTTGGCCGCCAGTCTTCTTTAGCGTATACACATCGCACGACTTTAAGTGAATCGACTGTAGCGTATATTACGCCAATACGCTACAATATATAGACTCATGTGATAACACTCGGGAGTGAATACCGTCGGTGAGCTAATATAACTTGCTGTCCAGTGTACTGGTATACGTACTAGGGGATGAAGTGCACTCTGAAAGGTTCACAAATCCCCGTTTTTGTGATTCTGGGTCCCGTAATGAGGTTATACTCTTGCATCCGCAAAACAAGAAAGCTTTAGTATTGGAACGATTCTTGTCCTGACCCTTTGAAGGTCCGGAGTATAATACGAATAACCCGAGGGCCTCGCTACACATCGTGGGCTAGGTTCAACATTACGAGTCTGCTGAACCCACAACGCCGTCACATTCACTTTTATAACATGGTTAAAATCTGTTAGAATCTAGCAAAGAACCAGCCACTACCGGCTCAAAAACGGACAATTGGATTCAACCGGTGGCTTGTTCTCACCTCGGGAGTCAACTCCAAACCAGAGCATAGTGTGCGTACTTATGACGTCTCTCTTGTCCGGCCACGCATGCAGTCTGTGTACACAGGCGCATTGGGCGCGCACACATGAAGCATGTATACGCAGCAGTCGGGCGGAAACGTGGACAGGACCTATAATCTGCCGCCGCGCCGTTCGGCAGGCTCACTACTACACGGGTCCCAGAGGACCGGAAATGCAATTACTTGGAAAACACAAGCCGACAAGAAAAGCGACGACGACGCAACGTTCACGCTCGGCTGAGTGCGAAGTGATGATGCTGGCGTGGCGGTGACGCCGCGGCGCCCGCGGAGGAACCTCGTTTTCGGGCGCGCGGCGGCGTTTGCTGCAGAGACGCCGGAATGGACCAGCGGGCAAGGCTGGAAACGGCCATACGGAACGATGCTTTCCGTTTCAACCGGCAGCATGTTAACTTACAGGGCTAAATGGCCTTCTTGGAAGCCAGTGGAAGCAGAAGGTGCTGTTATACAATATGGAACCATAGTTTCATCTTGCTCTTTCTTTTTTAAGAATTTGGTTTACGTATAACAGAACACACAAAGAGGGAAAATTTTCAAAAAAAAAAAAAAAAGCATCGATGTCGGCATGCGCGGCTGAGCTGTGTCACTTGGTGAAATCACATGTAATGACGCTGTCGAGATTCCCTCCACCCTGCGTTCTCTTTTTTCATGCGTCCCGTCACCGGCTTACATGTCCTATCCTTCGCGCTTTTTAGACTTCGATATGTGCCAGCTAGTCCACGTCAACAGTGTTATGCAACTGTGAACCTGAATTCACCCGTGTTGTCCCTTTCTTGCTCACCGCATCAATGTACGTGCGTGTGCGTTTGCGTCCGTGCGTGGCGTGCGTGCATGTTATTACAAGTACAATCTATTACAAGTAGTGTACACGTTAAACGTGTGTATACGTTATACTGATTGATTCACGGGGTTTAACGTAACAAAACAACACTAGGGCTACTATAGACGCCGTAGCGAAAGGCTCCGGATTGGTTTTGACTACCTGGGGCTCTTTTGTGCATCTGAATTTAAGTGCATGAGCTCCTTTGCATTTTGTCGCCGCATCCGAAATTCGGTCACCGCGGCCGGTAATAGAACCCGTGACCTTGTGCTCAGGAGCAGAACGCCGTTGCCACTCCGCCACCGCGGCCGGTATGTGCTACTGTATCTGTCAGTTAAAGTGTCGCTGAGTTACTACGGTAATGTTTTCTAATCCGGACTGTATACCCTTTATACTGAATAGCAATGTACTCTATACATGAGCGTGGAGAAAAATGGGAGTAGCCGGTACGTGCCGCATAGAGTAACCGACACACACACACACACACACACACACACACACACACACACACACACACACACACACACACACACACACACACACACACACACACACACACACCTTAGGTGAACAAACGTTTATCTGGCTTTAAGGAACCAGTGTGTGTGCGTGCGTGTGCGCGTGTGTGCGTGTGCGTATAACAATAACTAAAGAGTCTTAATGCAATGCAACAAAATTACACCATGAGCTATACCCATGTATCGCCACAATGGCCGACAGACATGGCTGTGCCACGTCTGTAGATGCGGCTAAAGACAATCGGAGAACCTAAATGCGCAAGTGCACTCGTTCCAGCGAGTACACAATGACGACCCGTTTACGTCGTATACGATCGACGGCACGGCGGAAAGCCTCTACAGCAGCTGTCGGCCGGAAGAGCGCACGGACTCTCGGTATATTGGTCTCAACCGGTCATCAGAGACTGCAGAAGGGGGGCTCTGCTCCTATTTCTCGGATCTACGGCCCTGCGCAATGGGCTGTGACGATGCGACGCACTCTACCTCTCGTGTATGTGCGCACGCATTAGGCTTTCATTGCTTACTTGCTCGGTCGTCTATCCGATTACTTCGAGGACCGGACTCAGTCGTTAGTTCTCCTATATACCTTTCTCGCTGTCCTCACTCGCCTCCTTTTCACTGAACCTCCACAAGAAGCCAGTACACGCTTCACTTGTCTAAGCTATACGTGTGCGCCATTAGGATGTAACTTCTCTTGAGACTACTGAAGGTATATAGGTACGACGAAGGCAGGAGTCGTTAGAGAGCAAAACTACGGCTTTAATGGTTGACATACTTACTAACGATAGTATGCAGCCAGTAAAACGATAATAAGTTTGCTTAATAGGTCTTTTCTTTAACAGTTTGTAGAAGCTACAAGTCTACTGTACGAGCAGCGTCGGAGTTAGAACGACCGCGAATAACTGAACAGCAGCTTCCAAATCTTTCGCGCCGCCGCGCAAACTGCAGACTGCGTAAATATTGTACCCCCCACCCCCTCCACCTCCCAAAAGAATAATAACTTCGAGGTGATGCACGTGCCCGCTTCCTCACCCTCGACCCCAAAGGTTGGAGCAAGGTTCCCTGAGGAGAATCTGGGCAAGGATATCCCTCAGCCCCTGCTGTCACCCGACAGTGGAAGGGCTTCATCAAGGACAACGCCACGTGCCCCAAATGTATACGACCCTATAGCACTATAGACACCGCTGCATGTGTACCAACTGCTGTGGACTTGTCCAGGAACACGACTTATCCGGAAGCACCCGCTCAGACAGTACGCCTGACCTCTGCAGTGACCGGCGTGCATGTCTTCGGCACGTACGTGTATTAAAGATTACTCTCATTCCAGAGCATTACTGGTCTTCCTGCAGGATGCTGGGTTTCATCCATTTATATCATCATCATCAGCCTATTTTTATGTCCACTGCAGGACGAAGGCCTCTCTCTGCGATCTCGAATTAACCCTATCTTGCGCAATTGGGCTTTTTGTATCCATTTATATGGGGATGTTTTATTACGGACGTTTCTAAGGAAGCCATAGGGCAGCCTACCTCGAATTTTAAAAATCGTGTGTCATAGGGTTCCACAGTATTGTGCGTAGGGCATTGCGGGGCTGCTGAGAATGCTGGAAATTAGCGTTGTTTATTGTTGTATCGGTTTAAGGAATGTGCCACTTCTGTATGCCGTTGTCAGATGCAGTGATAGTGTCCTTGCTTATCTGCGCATGCGCCAGTGTATTTTGCGTGTAAATATATATTCATGTTCTTGCGTTGTACAGGTAAGTTGCCTGTATGCTGCCAGTGTACGCAGGGATAACAATAAAGTTCTTTTCTCTCTCTCTCTCTCTCTCTTGTCTCTTTTTAATCACCCAAATGGTTCTTGTGGTTGCAACATTTATGTGCCGAATTATGTAGTGATTTTAGGGCCCAAATTATCACTAACATTCTTTAAACAATTTCCCGCGCACCTACATGTCGAGTTCTGACTGTTTTCTTTCAATCACTGTCGCTGAATCAAAGTCGACAAGGTCTCAGATGGGTGGTTTGCTGGGCGAATTGGTAATGCATCCTTGACTTAGGCAGCGCTAAATAACATATATGGAGGAGAAAAATAACTTTTTTTTTTGGGGGGGGGGGGGGGCACGTGTTTTTCAGCGCGTCCATATATATTTTCATTAAATCCTCAGTTGATTGCCCTGCTTCGGTGTTTTCTTTCCCACCGTCTTCGTTATTTCGCGCTGCCGAAGTCAAGCAACAAGGTCTCAAAGGCAAACGACGAACTGGAAAAAAAAAAAAAAAGTTACGATTGCAACATGGTTGACGCAGTGTAACTTCTAAGCAAGGACGAGCTGACGAAAAATAAATAAAAATCCAGACAAACATCGCGCATTCTTTCTGCGTTTTCTGTGTGTCCCTTCCTTCGCAGAGAAGAGAAATAAATAAAAAGCGTGTGTATATTCAAAATTATCTGGCCAATATGTTCGGGCAGTTGCGTACCTTGAGATAATAAAACACCATGCCCGCGTAGAGTTTCGGCCGTTTTCTTGCACTGATCGTTCCGTCCTATAGTATATATTTAGGATCGTGCATTCGTACACGCCTTATTACCTCCTCACCCCTAAATATCCTGGTTGCTAGGTTGATGTCCTCCTCTCTCACACACACACAAGCACACGCGAGCAAGCACTTAATAGGTGCGGAACAGGTCTCAACCGCGTGTGGAGAGAGGGAAAAACGGAAGTTAGCCAGTGCGTAAGGCTATAGGATGGCAGAACGCATAAAGTGACCATAAAAATAACGGCACACGACAAAACAACAAACACGCAAATAAAGGCACATCTATTAAATATACAGCCTCCGTGCTGCGCTCTATACGTTTGAGGGCGGTGCAATCAATAGGCGGCATACCGCGCCCTTGGATATACGTGTTTACCTCTCCCATCGACTTCTGTGCTCGATCACGCGTATAGGTCGCTAAAGGCCGCGATACCTCGACACCCTTTCTTCGGCCACACTCGCAACAGAAAAACGGTTGCTATGGCAACGCAGGTAATGTAAACATGGTGTAGATGCCGTGTTTACATACTCTTACACAAGGTCTCATGAGGTATATAGTATACACAGTGCCTTTATGAAAGGCAACGCTCCTGGGCGCATGGCCTACGCTGCGCTGCGCTGTTTATAGCGCCGCCGCAAACAGGTGATTATAGAAACGCTCGACAGCAGATCGGCGGTTAGAAGAATGACGAACGCCAAGCCGCAGCTATGCGGCTGAGTAATAAAATAATAAAAAAAACACTCAACGCGGCACCTGAAGTTGCCAACATCTGCTGCAACAGTTGTTGCATCTGCACAGCTTATATTGCAGTCGTATCGTGGCGGCACGATAAGCAGCCACTGCGAATCGCAGGCTATAGACGAGATCACGTGTCCCCTTTCGTATACAGACCCTTCTGCACACCTTATGGATACTGACCTAAAGCATTAAAAATAAATTAAGGCGTCTGGTTATAGGCACGCCTTATAACGGGGGATTCCGGATTAATTTTGAGCACCTTAGGTTCTCTAACGTGTACATACATCTAAGTGCACAATTTTTTTTTTTTTTTTTTGTTATTTCGCCCCCATTGAAATGAGGTGCCGGGGCCGAACCTGCGACGTCGAGCTCAGCAGTGCAACGCCATCACTGGGCTACCGCGGCGCGCGTCCGCATAGTAAATCTTTTACTATACGTTTTCACATTTGAAAATGCACATAGCTGCGATCTTCGCATGCATGTCACTCGCACGATATTCGTGGTCAAATGAATTTATGATCTACAAGAAGTGACGACTCGTCCGCGCTGCATCAAGAAGGTGCCAGCTTTACTAAAGCACAATAACTTTCTTTCCACGCTTGAGGTAACATTAAGCACGCGGATGCAGCGGGAAAATAATCGTAACCGGTATGGCGCAATGCGATAAGCTAGGCCGGATTCGAAAAAAAAAAAAAAAAAAGAAAGAATGCTACGTGCCTATAGGCTGTTCGTATACGTGGGAATATGCGTGAGCTCGATTTCTCCTGCATGTTTCGTGCCTCCTTTGTAAGCAAGCATTCAGATAGCAGTTTGCATTGTGTAAAACTGCTCCGAGTGTACGCGTATGCGTCGCCAACAACTTGATGAAATAACCCGGACGCATATGCGCGATTGCGACTTCGTGGCGTATAAGCTCATGACAATTACGAGACAAGAATGCCCTCGAAGGCGTCAACATTTTTTTTTTAATTTCATCTCATTAAACCGTTTGTGTCTGATATAACCTAAATAGGGCTTCCACGCTGCTCAAGGTCTCTCGAAAGCCCATGTTTACGTTTTGCGTATTTAAGCGACCAAAAGGAAGATGAAAAAAATATAAAGGGCAAAAAAAAAAAAAAAGGCAGTGTAGTTTTCCGCATACGGCATCGACGCTTTTTGCAACAAATTCTTAAGTCTGGAGATAGCTTAAGCTTACGGCTTTCAAACTTCTAAATTCCGATTGTCAGTTTGTGAATTAAGAATGGTGACAAATTATTTGAAGGCTGCATACTGCCTTAGGCACGTAACATGCCTTATCGGCGACAGGCTTTAAGGATGCGGTATGGTGAGGCTTCAACATAAACATTTGCGAAGCTTTAGGGATCGAGCGCCAATGGTATGAGGCCAGAAGTGTACAGACGATATGCCGTCAGATCGCACTGGACACTGACCTATGAAATCTCGATATAGTTGTCTTTCTCTGCGTCAGACGTCACCTGTAAACCGCAATTCCTATCAGGAACCATTGGATCATAAAAATGTTCCACTGACCGCACTAAGATCACCCGGCAGGGCACGCCATTGTGCAAAGGTCGTTCGGTTCGGTGAAGCGCCGAGACAAATTAGCGCTTTTTTACCTGCGCTCACGTATAAGCCAACACGTGTAAGAAAGTAGTCTATACCACATAAGCGATATTGAGGTCGCTGTGTGAAATACCAATGCAAGGTGACACACAAACGCCACGCCTACTGTGTTGTGTGTGTGTGTGTGTGTGTGGGGGGGGGGGGGGGGGCACACGAAAAACAGTGCCAGCGGTCGAATCGAAGGAGATAAGTACATATACAAAATATTTAAGTTTTCCTTTTCGCGCGTCGGCGATGTAAATGCCGCCCATTAGAGCACAAGCAAGTCTTCTTTACATTCTCATCATCGGGCTATATGCGTAACGGACCAATAAACACATTCCAAGCCGCCTGTTCAATTCCCTTCAAGACGTGATAGCATTCTAACTTTGCGTCAATTTTCTATATCCTTCGACACACCAAACTTAAGGCATCGATTTCGGGCGTAAGCGTTGCGTGAGACCGCACAGCACTCTGCACGGTATACATGCTCGTGCACGGTACGCGGTGCGGCTTTATTCTAGCCGCAATGCATGTACGCTGTTGAAGCTAACAAAGCCGCGAGGCGCTCGAATGACAGCTTAGGAATTATCATCATAAGCGAACCAGAACACTGCAATCAGCTCGCTGAAGACAGAACGTGCAATGGCAGAACGCAAGATGGAGAAGGAAGAAACGACAAAACCACTCACATCTCGGGGAGCGGTCGCACGGGCCTGAATTCCGACAGCCACAGCGTTTCGGAAGCCATTTCTCCTCAAACACCTTGTTTTGTTTTTGTTTGCGGCGTACTTTTCTTGTGGCAAGTAGCACTTCCACAGACGCACAGCTGTTGCCCCCGCTAGGACGGCAGCCACCGACGAGAGCAGCTGACGAGCATCGTGGGAAAGGGGGCGGGGAAGCGACGGACGCGAGAGTGCATGCGCTAAATCACGACAGAACGGTCCCAGAACGCATCCTCCCTTGTAGAGCGAGCGACGCCCATGCCCGATACAGGATTTATCGCCGATAAGACGGCGGCGATCCGCGCATGATTTAGAGTTCGCGGCTTCCCCCGCTATGCCAATAACACCCGGGACAACGTACGCCTTCGAGCACGGTGGTCGCCTTCGGACATGTCGCTCGAAAAGCGCGGGAATTTCGGCACACATCCGTTGAAGACATTGCAATGCTGCAACGGTGAACGTTTCGTGTGTTTTCGTGCAGTCATCGTCGTGCCAATGTCAAAGGGAACACTTAATCTGTGTTCGGACAACGATTCCCGCAAATGTGCGTCAGAACCTCGCTCACGCCATTTGCTGTATAGTTCTCGTGTTAATTGCAGAGTCCCCTAACGGAACTTTATTTCAGTGATCTCTCTAACAGCTAATACGCACGCACGCACGCACGCACGCACGCACACACACGCACGCACGCACGCACGCACGCACAACACACACACACACACACACACACACACACACACACACACACACACACACACACACACACACACACACACACACACACACACACACTCACTCACTCACTCACACACTCACTCACACTACACACACTACACACACTCACTACACTCACTCACTCACTCACTCACTCACTCACTCACTCACTCACGCACGCATAAACACACACACACACACACGCCCGCACGCACACGCACGCACACACACGCACACACACAGAGAGAGAGAGAGTAAATTGTACTCGACGAGGCTCCTTGTTAGATGAGGCTCCTGCCCAAAATCTCCGCCATCAACTACGGTCAGGGCCGACTTTCTGTGTTGTTGAATTCTTACTGCAGTGCAGGAGCCGTCATTGTGTTTAGTTCCGGTGTCTCAGATTCAAAGCCAGCAAGTGGTTGCATTTGGCTACGGCAGGAAAAAAAAAAAAAAAAGTCAGTACTCGCATTAAAAAAAAAAAAATGATGCAAGCTCGACTGGAGTTTTCGCTTTTGAAAAGCTGGGGGTCGTTAAACCCATCGTCTTTCCTGTTAGCCTCCCTTTACGGCTTCACTTGGACTGCACGAACTGCGCACGCGCGCCCTTATGTTACATGCAGTCTTCTCCTTCTCTGGCTTATTTTTGAATGCTTCTTATTTTGGGGGAATGAGACGGAGAAGTTGCCCCCCTTTCTGAGAGATCGTGACTCTGCGTGTTACATTCCGCGGTAGGCTGTGTAACTCTTCCGGGTCCCTTCTTTCATCTTTTCATCATAGTTCTTACTTATTTCATTCGTTGCCTGTTGGTATTATCTAACAAAGAAAAGTTCGATTCCCGTTTTCACATTCCCCGTACACGACAGCTCTCGTCGGCAACTGCAAAACAACGGTAAGTCATTACCCGAGCATGCGCGGCTCTCGAGGTCTCGGTTGTGACCTTGGGAAGCATTTCCGGCACATTGTGAAGAGCAATTTTAGAAGCATTCGAGTATTCACTACACCACGCCGTAAAAATGCTGCAGGAAATGGTGGTAAATATCTTGGTATAGCTCTATTTCCAAGCATCTAACCGTCAAAATGACGGCAGGCCGTCATTTTGTGTAGGCGTACACCACAACGTACTGCACACGGCAACCAACCGAATCGCGTTATCATCACGAGCAATTCTTCTTCTTCTTCTTTTTTTTAATGCGGTATTCGTGACGCTCTCTTTCTCTCCTTGTTCACGGTGTTAGAAATGTCTTGTCGATCAAATGACGCCGATGGCTTGTCAAAAATGATAAAATAATTATCGTTAACGTGACGGCTGGTTTTTACAGTGTACGCATTCGCAGCTGTTCGCTGTATCATCACGTGGTCACCATCATCATAATCATGATCGCGTCGTCGTCATCAGCATTCTCGTAATCAACATCGCGAATTGGCGAAATGAATGTCGTCGGCCATTCGCGGTTTAACATTCCTATACATATCAATCATGTTTTCGATCTTTCTCCCAGCGCTATCAGCTCGACAAACCTTTAAGGACATGACGTCGCGTTTAACGGCAGAGTTAGGAAAATGGGGCGTTTGACGACGTCGTTACAATATCTTTGTCCGTGTAATATGTGGTATATGCCGCGGATACTTGCTGATGAATTTGAAATCAGAGCGAAGAAAACAAATTGTGGTACTATATATAAGCAGAGATACTTAGTTTCTATTTGTATTCTGCGCACGGGCATGATGGGCCAAGGAATGAAAAGGTGAAGACTGCTGGCTGAAGTTCTCGGCCATTAATTGCACTGTAACCTCTTACTGTACATTTGTGACCGTTATTCCGCTATACGCCGCTCTTCTATGCAAGCAAAGTGAACAGAACGTTGCACATGCTGCACGCTATATTAGAACATATTAAGCGAGAAAGAAATCAAGGATACTAAAGGCAGGAAGGTCAACCAAACGAGCGTCCGGTTTGCTACCCCACACTAAGTGAAATATAAATATAAACAGGAAACATTACATGTGAAACTATGGCTGAGCGCAAGAAGTGCAGCTTATATATATTGTGAGACGTCGGCCGATGCGATGCCTTTATTTCCGAGCAGCCGCCCGAGTCAGAGACGAAGCACCGCACGAGACAAAAGATGATGATGAGTCGTATGTACAAATGACGACGACGATATGCACAAAATGCGCTCACAATATATATATATATATATATATATATATATATATATATATATATATATATATATATAAGCTGCACAAGTGTTCGCTGATACACCCTAGTAAAATCCGCCTCTTCGAGTAGACCAGCTCAGCATTGTGCTAACTAACTAGAATTGTGCTATCTGTCACAGGCAACCTTTAAGAATTTTTGAAAGTGTTCGCTGAAGAGACCAGCTCATGAACTAGAATTGTGCTATCTTAAAGGTTGCCTGTGGCAGATACAGACAGACAAAGAACTTTAATGGAGGTCCTGAGAAGCTCTGTTGCCCCCTCTCAGGGAGGCGACGAAGCCGCGGGCCGCACCCACGTCGGGACGGGGAGACCAAGCTCCAGCGCCGCATCGTGGGCTCTCTGGACAGCCCAAAATTGGCGTGAATGGTCGGAGCTCCGAAGAGCAGAGCTCCACTCCTCTGCAGTGCATCGATGCTGTGGCAGATAGCACAATTCTAGTTCATGAGCTGGTCTACTCGAAGAGGCGGATTTTACTTGCACAAGAAATTTAAATGCATAATCGAATGATTAACAAAAATTCACTACTTAAGTTTTTAACTAATTACCTGACGGCCCATATTGCAATTTACAAATTGTAGCCGTGGAGTTCCCAAGGCGGATCCACTTGGAACGAATTCTCGGGATGACACCAGTTCCGAGATATTAATTGCCGAACTTTGCGGACAAATGCATTGGCGTTCCAGTTAGTTTCTTAACAAAACGTCACTTTATGCATTGAAGCACAAAATTAAGTGGAACGCCAATGCATTTCTCCGCAAAGTTCGGGAATTAATATCTCGAAACTGGTGTCATCCTGAGAATTAATTCCAAGTTGAACCACCTTGCGAACTCCACGGTTACATTTTGTAAATTGCAATATGGACCACCAGGTAATTAGTTAAAAACCTGATTGATGAATTTTGGTTAATTAGTCGATTATGCATTTCAATTTTTGTGCAAGTAATGTCCGCCTCTTCTAGTAGACCAGCTCGTTAACTAGAATTGGGCTATCTGCCACAGGCAACCTTAAATAAATTGTGAAAGTGTTCGCTGAAACACCATGTATATATATATATATATATATATATATATATATATATATATATATATATATATATATATATATATATATATACAACGGGCGAATGATATGCTCAACGCATAGTACCACGGCCGTTCGATCGATTAAAACACGACGTGTTTTATTTTGATCGAGCGGCCGTGGTGATATAATTTACGAGTTAACCATCGTGCAGTAGCAAGCACATGCCAAGAGCGCTTGGCATCTGAGACGCGCGGCGAGGCACGTATACTATCTTTCCGGCAAGGACGACCCAGCCGGGGTCCTTGGATGGACGCGCGAGATATCACTCACAAGAGTGTGGAATGGCGCAATCATTAAACTTCCACGCCACGCGTACGCGGCAGTCCTCCCTGCGTGCACGCGTACACACTTGTGCACCTGCTTTGTACACAGCGTGAATTTACTCGAGCGCAAGAAAGACAGAAAAAATCAGATATGCGTGTTTTCTTCCTTTTGCTTTCCAGGCGTCGCTTCGTGGCATAGCTAGGCTGCTTGTCAAATATTTATGCCGGTTTTCCTTGGTAGGCAGATTTATAGCGCAACTGATAAACGAAAGGAAAGCTACAAGAATATATATGTGTTTACTTTTTATACTTTAATAATGGACGTTATTCTGCTTAACCTCCCTGCCTTCTTTCTGTCTTTCTATTTCTTCCTTCCTATATACTTTAATAATAATTATTATTATTATGGAGTGCGCCCGCACTTAGACCACATGGTTGTTCCTGGCCTCGACAAATAAATTATTGATTGATTGATTGATTGATTGATCATCTGCTCATCTGAAGAAACTCAAAAGAGCTACAGTACTCGTGTTGTCAGTGAAACAAAACACGTGAATTCTGCGTGTCTAGTATTACAAGAGTTTATATGATGGTTGACACGTGCCGTTCTCTTATGTTGAATTGTGTCCGCGACGAAGAGGTTCTGTTTCTAGCTACACAGCAAATAACGAAAGAAACGAGCGAGAAAGAAAAAAATCACCACCCTTCGCGGCAGGCACCTAAAGAAACGCAGTGCACTCAGTTCAGCAACGGTGGTAACGAGCGTGATGAAGGTTATAAATTAAATTGTGGGGTTTTACGTGCCTTACCCACGATCTGATTGATTATAAGGCACGCCGTATAGTGGGGGACTCCAGATTAATTTTGACCAGCTGGGGCTCTGTAACGTGCACGTAAATCTAATTACTAACGTGCACGTAAATCTAATTACTAACGCGCACGTAAATCTAAGCATACACGAGCGTTCTTGCATTTCGCCCCCATCGAAATACGGCCGCCGTGCACGGCCGGCGATCGTATATATACCCCGCGACCTCTGCCACGAAAGTTCGCTGTGGCTCATTAAACGTTTTCGCCTGACAGATTTCTCTACGAAGAGACACTACCGTAAACATGTACAGCGCAGAGAGTCCTCAAACTAAGTGTCCCATTCTACTCGCAATGCGGGATCCTAAAGCAGTTTTGTAATGCTTTCCTTATCTATATACAGTGACCGCGTACGATTGGGTTGTGCTGGTGGGTTGGCGCCTACAAGAAACCCGTTGTCTCCTTCAGCGCGACTTCGCGTGAGAACACGAGAGCGGAAGCTGCGAAGGCAGGCCCACGAGCTTTCCCCGTGGGAACGCCAGCGAACCCGACGACGACTTCCGCTATTTGCTCTCGCGCGCTCCTCACATCTTGTTCGCATTGTGCTGACGAATCGCCCCGCGCAGCTGCGATATCCCCGCATGCAAGTTTCTACATCGGCTGCAGGACGGGCACACGCAGTGTGCACAGCGCGAGATGTGTTTTTTTTTTTTTTTTTTCTGCGACTCGAGAAATGCATTATACAGTCATCCACTGAAGCTTACGGCATATAATACGCAGGATTTGCGAGGAAGCTGAACCCCCGCGAAGCCTGGGACTGCAGCCTCGAATGGAAATTTTCTTTGAGTGGTAGCCTATGCGACCTACGCAGCGATCCACAAAATTTGAAGCGTAATTTCGTGTTTTTATAATTTCCCAGGAATTCACATTTGTCGTGAAACCAGGTTGGGGTATTATGTAAGTGTCCACCTAGTGGACATACCCATTTCGTCTGCTGCTGAAGTTTTGATTGACGGAACTGCATGAGGTATATACGCGTGAGAAGGAGACAGGCGCCCCCAAGCCAATCAGCACTTCTGCAGTCGACGAAATGTATAGGACACTTACAGTGTCCCGTACACTTTTGTGACCGGCTGTACTACTCGCGTCGCATCGTACGTTGCTTCGATCATTGCTCATATAGTCACGCCATGTCCAACGGTGTGCAACAATCGGAGGCCGAAAACACCGCAACTCCGCAGTTTATAAATCTGAACAATGACCTTTCTTGGTTTTGCACCTGTAGCCCGCCCGCTCGCGTGATACAACGATGAACCGCGTATCGGCGTAATCGATGCCGGCTACATATGCAGGGGATAAAGTTCGTCACGCGAACCGCACGCGTCTTCCGTCTCTGGCTGCGCAAAACAACCGAATAAAATGAGCGTCGTATTGATCCCGCGCGCTTTATACTGCGAGCGACACGGTATTGAGCCAGCGAACACTGCTTTTTAAGTTCCACACCTTTCATTAGGAGAGAAATCGACTCCGTGCTTGTTTCTGTGGCTTCCAAGTTATTGTCGAGCATCAAAAGTACCGCAGAAGTATTAGATAGCCCATAACCCCCCCCCCCCCCCCCCCACACACACACACACACACACTTTTTTTTTTTTTTTTTTTTGAGGGAGGGAGGGAGGAGGAGGGTGCGGGCATGCTGTTTACGTTTTCTTAAGGCGCCACAGTTTCTAAATTGGCGTAGTCACCTATTAAACCTTTTTGGTATTCACATTTTTTGCCGTCGTGCGTGCCATAGGGTAAAGGGCAAATCATTTATACAGTCTACGTTCTTCAGGCTCTAAACACACAAGAGGGAGAGCTGCTTGCGTTCCAGCCTAATGGAGCAGGAACGAGCTCCTGTCCGCACCGCCGTCAGCGCTGCATCGCCATGCACGCGAAGATCGAGGGCAGGACGTACAGGGAGCTGCAGCTAGACGTCCGACAAGACAAGCGCATTGTCTTCGAGCACGCGACCCTGCCTATAGTCCACGGCCTGACCGAAAGGCCACGGCAACGATCCACGCGGCCACTTAACAGGTGCCCGGTGGGTTTCTGGGCGCAACGTGGGGAAGCAAGACAACCAGCTACTGCTGCATGCAAGGTCAGCCACTGCCCGCTCCGTGGAGAGCAGTCGAGAAACGCAATAAAGCATCTTTTGTCTTGCGTAATCGCTTCCTCGAGTTCGCGCTGTCACGGTCTGCTGCTTCGAGAGTGCGATCTGATGGGGTAAGTCGGCCCCAACTCAAGCGCAGGCAAAATTAAAAATAATAAATAATAATAAACGCGCGAGAAGACCAACATGCAAAAATATTCGCCGCGTGCATCTCGTTTGCGCAAAACCACCGCACGCGCGATATATATATAGGGCATGTTATAGTTTAGTTTTGGCGCCAGCATTGGTGTCAGGTATATGTGTTCTCGCAGTGTTTGCTGGAAGAGATCAGTCCGGATTTGAGCATTGAAGCATAAAGGCGTAAATAAAAAAAATATCTGCGTTATATATTTTTGACAGGCTGTCGCTTTTAATTTAAACGCCTTTCGTTCTTTGAGCGCGTAACGCGCTATAGAGCCGCGGCAGTACGTCTCGTCCAGGCCTGACCAACAACTCCTCCTAATATTGTCTGAATGTGTCTGTTAAGAAAACGCGGTAGCCGTGCCACATAGGTAGTCAAGACCATTGCATTATACTGTACAGTATTTCATTTTTTTCATTTCATTTAGTAGATTTCATTTTCATTCATTTCAGTAGATTTCATTTTTTTTCTAAGCCGGTGCTCTATTGCAAGTCAACGAAACGCATAACAGTGTCGACAATAACTATTTATGATACACCCATAGAACACATCAGGCTACGTAACCTGATGTGTTCTATGGGTGCATCATAAATAGTTATTGTCGACACTGTTATGCGTTTCGTTGACTTGCAATAGAGCACCGGCTTAGAAAAAAAAATGAAATCTACGCGTGCGTAAATGTCACCAAAGTATGTGCAAATCATTGTTTGCTTTTTCGCGTTTCATATCCTTTCATCTACTGCAATATGTATACACATATAGTAACAGCTATCAGGGCTAAGACCTTGAATACACGTCAACGAATATCTCGCTATTTGGTTTAAACTTCTACAAGTAAACAAAAACCGTACTTGCAGCCGTTGCATTGCAAGTACATCTACTATAACTCCAACGAACAATAGACGGACTGACGTCAATCGCCGCAAACAAAGCAAATAGGCGGCGATGCTCAGAACAGACGCAGAATTAAGGTGCCCGCGGTCCATGGAGCACGAGAATTCCACGTCGCCACTTACTTCCCGCCCCCATCTCCCATACAATATAGAAATCACAGGCCATTACACAACGACGTCCGCAACCCACGTGCAGGTGGAAATGCGTGGTTGCTGTACAGACCAGCGTGAACGGGACGGCTGCACCAGGCACCATGCAGCGTCAATCTAGCGTGACGGCCGGCCTCCCCCTACGGCTGTCAGCGGCGGCCGTCAAAGACAAGGACCTCGGACGACGACGGGCACTTCCTTGCGAAAGCACTGTCAGACATATACTGCATGCTGTCAACCAAAGCGGACCCTAGCTGTTCACGAGACAGAGTACACGACAGCGCAAAGGGCTCGGTGCGCCGCACACCGGGCCGTGTCCATTGACAAAGTCGGGCAGCTGGCACTGCAAGCCGCGCGTACCGCTATTTTCGCGCGGCTGATGTAAGAGGGACGGGGCACGCGGTTTCAAAGATAGAAAGAAAGGTCTGTGGCCGCATTACAGAAGAACACAGCGTAGGCGGCGGAGAAAAAGACAGGACGCTAATAAGTGGCCTGAAGAGCACGAAAGAGGAACGCAAGAAAAAAGGAAACGGTAAAGAAAGAAAGCAGAGCTAAGAAAGAAGACCAGGAAAAAGAAGAAGAAAAAGAAAAGAAGCTATACAGACGACTTGAGTTCACACTAGTCTCTCTCCTTAACCCTCACATGTGGCCCTTTTGCACCATCCTGCCAATGCGAAAGTCAGACGAGAATGGTATATGCGACGTTGTTTCCATTATTCCCGGGGTCTGTGAATGTCCTCATAAAATTCACCAAGGTTGAGCGCTGTGCTATAGCTTGTAGTCATCATAAAGCCATAGGAAGTGCGTATATACAGGAAGTATTCAAGCTCTTAGACTGGGAAGGCTTAGGAGTGAGGATCAACGGCGAATATCTCAGCAACCTTCGGTTTGCAGATGACATTGTCCTATTCAGCAACAATGGAGACGAATTACAGCAAATGATTGAGGACCTTAATCGAGAAAGTGTAAGAATTGGGTTGAAGATGAATATGCAGAAGACAAAGATAATGAGCCTGGCAAGGGAACAAGAGTTCCCAGCCAGCCTCTAGAGTCTGTAAAGGAGTACGTTTATCTAGGTCAATTACTCACAGGGGACCCTGATCATAAGAAAGAAATTTACAGAAGAATGAAATTGGGTTGGAGTGCATACGGCGGGAATTGCCAAATCCTGACTGGGAGCTTACCACTGTCGTTGAAAAGAAAAGTGTACAATCATTGCATTCTACCGGGGCTAACATATGGGGCAGAAACTTTGAGATTAACAGAGAAGCTCGAGAACAAGTTAAGGACCGCACAAAGAGCGATGGAACGAAAAATCTTAGGAGTAACGTTAAGAGACAGGAAGAGAGCGGTGTGGATCAGAGAACAAACGGGGATAGCCGATATTCTAGTTGACATTAAGTGGAAGAAATGGAGCTGGGCAAGCCATGTAATGCGTAGGATGGATAACCGGTGGACCATTAGGATTACAGATTGGATACCAAGAGAAGGAAAGCGCAGTCGAGGTCGGCAGAAAACTAGGTGGAGTGATGAAGTTAGGAAATTTGCAGGCGCAGGTTGGAATGTGCTAGCGCAAGGCAGGGGAAATTGGAGATCGCAGCGAGAGGCCTTCGTCCTGCTGGGGACATAAATATAGGCTGATGATGATGATGATGATGATGATGATGATGATGATGATGATGATGATGATGATGATGATGGTGTACAGTAACAAGCCAAATGAAAATGAGCTGCTCTTCAAGGCAGGAACCTACGCAATGGAAAGCTGAACACACAAAACACGTGCGCTCTCAGTTACTGGACGGTGTTCAACCAACACAGTCCACAATGCAGGGCAGCTTGCCAGGTCTGCTTTGAAACCATTGCGCACGTGAAAGGACATCGCCGAGCTGCAGGCTTCGTGTCAAATTTTCCGTACCACAACATGGCGAGTGAGATCTACCATTCCTCTCAATTAGGAAAAAAAAATAAAGCGAAAAAAAAGTGGTTTCGAAGCTCTTAACAATACATCGAACCAACCTATTACATCGAACCTATTAGAGAATATGTAGAGTCTCTCCAGATCAGACAATTCGCGAAATCACGGTTCTGCGTACACGAGACGTACTTTTAAATAGTATAAAATGTAGTCAAAAATCTCTTCCCCAAGTATTAACGTTAGTCTTTGAGCTAATATAGTTACTTGTGTGCTAATAGCTACTTGTGCGCACACCTTCCTCGTCGTTTACAGCAGATGCCTTTTATGAGTATTGCTGCACTCCAACGATGGGCTTTCTCCTATAAGCGACTGTAACGGAACTGCCGTTACAGGTAGCGCACATTCCCCCGTTTTCAGTTGGTGCGTTCTCGAACCGCCTCGAGCCTTCCAAACAGCCATCAACCGCAGCTTCGACTTTGATTCAGAACGGTCGATCTTCATTTCTCATTTGCACGTCGCCCACGAGGCGCACGCGACTTCTCCGCGCGGTTTCGCCGTATAGGTGTGACGCCCACGTGCACGTGTAAATCGATCTCGCACGCGGAGCATCGCCACCCCCCCCCCCCCCCCCCCCACGCACGCACGCACGCACAGAGAGAGAGAGAGAGAACTTTGTTCTCTATTTCCTGATTTCACTTAATCGTACATTGTATCGGAGTTGCGTGCAAGCCTACGCAAGCAAGCGTGCTTCGAAGGTCAAAAGGGTATACTGAATGCTCATCGGTGTCGCGTACATTTTCGTTCAACATATTTAATTGGCTTGCCGGCAAACCTAACAGATGCGCGAGACGTTTGGTTAATTCCGCGAATTCTCGAGCTTTGAATACCTCCGGGCGGCTCAGATTATAAGTAAGGATAAACCATTATCCCTGTTAATTGGATACGAACGCCTTTCGAAAGCGCGTTTCGACTGTTCCTGCAGAGACAAGTGCGCGAGGAGATGCAACATAGCTAGCTGCTTCTTGGCCTGGCAAACAATGCGGCCAACATAATTCGCCAGTTTTTCTTCTATTTCTATATGACAATATATAGATAAGGTGAACAGATCACGCTAAGGGCACATCATGTTAAAGACAGAACACAAGATGGAAGGAGATAATATTCATAACGACAGTTGGTTCCACGAGGCTACGGTGTTACGACCTTATATTGAATGCTCAATTTTGCAATTACCAATGCTGTTATATGTAACCTCAGGATTCGAATGGTGGTATAACAAGGTCTGAATCAACATAAGGTTGCCGGGGCAGCTGCTCATCGGTTGGAATTGTAGCCGGCTAGCTAACACGCATGCTTATGTATCACTGTCTTGTGAATACGTAGGCCGAAAAGCCTCTCTTAGAAGACGACGGGGGATGGTATCTCATCCTGCGGACCCGGTTGATAGTGTCCCAGGCGGCGGGAAATAGGAGGAGGCGAAATGAGATAACAAAATGCCCCAGGGACCTAGTTTTTCCAGCCATCTCCAATTACTTGCGATATCCCAAGGAGTGACGTACGGAAAGAATTCTTTCTGCCTCTTCAGCTCTTACATTTGCCTTATTTTTTGGGCACATTGTTCAGCAAAGAATCCGTGCAAACTAGCATATAGACTTTCAATTATATGTTCTAGGGTCTAGAAAGACTCAGTTCTAACAACCAGCCTGGCTCTTCGGTGTTTGTATACTAAGCGTCAATGGCAGTTGCCAAGAACTTAGGCAGAGACCTTGCACGCGTGCTTCTAGTTATACATAAGGATATATAAGCGACAGAGTCGAGACAAATCTTCCTTGCCAAGCACGAAGCATTCCGCGCCGGCTCGGAACTCACCTCAAGATTGCATCTGCCGCCAAAGGGGTCACTGTCGCTGACTCGAGCCAATAGCCACGCGCACTCAGGCACGTACCACGTCGTTCGTATATTTTGAGAAGGCGGAAAAGAGGCCTCGTCCCTGGCCGCTGCTCTCACAACTCGGCAGGGGACAAACAAAACTCAAGGCCACACACACCACACACACAATTTTCTTTTTCTTTCCTCGCTACGACGTCGCTGCCGTCCAAGGATGCTTCCTCTCGTTAAGAAGCTCAGGCGAGGCTCGGCGTCGCCGAGCCAGCGACGGCAGCAGCAGCAGCAGCAGCGGTAACAGGCGGGGTCAACGGTGCTGACAAGCAACGGTAACTAACCGTTTAGTGTAGAACGGTCGCAGGGCACAGGAGTAGCGATGAGGCGAGAAAAAAATAAAAGGCAGCTCGCGCGCGCGTCGCTCTTATTCCCGACAAGGCGCGGATGACAACAGCCGGGCGGCAACAGCGTCAGAGGGGGTGCAACACTCACACTTTGCCAGAGGTGGCGCGTGCGCGGTCACGAACTTGCCGTCGCGTCGACTTTTTGGGGTGCGCGAGCGCCGGGCCCTGGGAACCGAGTGGCCGTCGTCGTCGGGCGAACGTTCGTTCCGGCGGCGGCAGCGTCGGAGGCGCTGCGCTCTTGGCGGAGGTGCGCACCTTCTCTCCGCCGACGGGTCGGGAGAGGGCCGAGTGACACGGCCGCTGTAGAGGCCGGGAAGGAAGAAGCGCCTCCTCCGCTAAAGGAGTGGGCCCTCCGCAGCTTCTTCCTCGAACGAAGTACCAGCAACAGCAGTTGGGAATCTAGTAAGGTTAGTAGTTAGTTGTAGCAGTAGTTATAAGCAGTAGTAGTAGTTAGCAGTAACAGCTATAGTAGTGGTAGTAGTAGTAGCAGTAGTAGCAGTAGCTACTGTTGTAGCAGCAGGGCAGCGGTATACGAAAATAATGTCTGTACAGCGGGTGGAGTCGGTCAGCGGTGTCAAGGAAGTATGTCCATGTCACCGCTTCGGCCAGTACAGCGACCAGGAGCCTATAGCGATTCGTGAGGCTATGGTCCCGATCAAAGAACCCAGCGTGGAGCTGTTGGCGCTTCGGCTAGCGCACGGAAGCCGGGACCACCACCAGGGTTTTGGTGATGTTATTCAGTGGAGTTGATTGAGGCTACTATAACATGAAGATGAAACGGCGCAACTAAATGGGAAGAAAGGAGAAAACACGCACTAACCAATTGCAACCATTACCAAGATGTTGACGGTACTGCCCTAGCTATGCGGAAAAAAAAAAGAAATAAAAGGAAACGGGTTCATACACTGATTCAGAGGTATCGCCGAAAGTGTGAGTCGGTCTGTTGAGATAGAGTTGGCAAAAGCCAGAGACTGACTCCACGTTATTTGCAGATGGGACCGGGACCAAAACGAACATTGTCGTTCACGCGGTGTGTACATCTCGGGTGTCGTAATCGTGAATTCTCTGAGCCGTCGTAGGGATACGTCTAGAGGACGTTCGGCGCAGCAGAAAGCCGATTGACAATGAAAAAAAAAGAGAAAGAAACTAATAAAAAAGATCGTCTGTACATTCCATAAACAGTGGGAACGACTACCGTCAACAAAGGCGTTTCCCTCACCGGCAACGCGCCCGGCAATACAATAGTCGAAGCGGGCGTGGCGACAGCACCCTTGCATCCGGAGATGCCGCATCCGCCAACATCAACACGCGCTCACCGGCAGCCGGAGATGCCTACTTCAGCCGACAAGCGGGGAGGAAGGCGGCCAGCTAGGGCGTATGCGTGCAGGTTGGTGGAGGAGAGGGGAGGGAGAGATAGCCGACTCGCCGCCGGTTCCGGCATCACGAGCAACCTGTCCGCGGCACGGAGCCTCTTTTCACGGTGAATGCGAGAAGAGCACGAAGAGACGGAGGCGGCGCACGTATCACAACGACGCGTCCTCCGCAGATGCCAGCATTCCGCAGGATTATTTGTGGTTTTCCGCGCGGCCCCCTTTCCGACGTGTGCCGACGTCGTAGCGCACGTGGTGCGTCGTGCGTGTAAATTTAGTTCACTACAGTGTAAACACACCGGTACCGACGTGTCCGGTATGGTACGCGGAGCGAGAGACAAGAGAGACGCCCTTCCCCGCGAGAGCTCTGCTCCTTTCAGGCCGCTTAAAACAATACAAAAGGCCGGTGTCGTGTTAACTTCTAGCTCTTGTCCTTGCTCGTGGATTGAATTATGATCAACTCACGGCGCAGGTCGAATGTCGTGAACTTTGTGGCCCATGCAAGTCGTAAGGTCGACTATACGATGAAAACTCTGTTGGTGTTAGCACTTCAAGCCTGAGACTTCACTATGGAGGTCGCCTCATGTTAAAGCAGCGCGAGAGTTAGTCGAGACATCTCAACTCTTTGCTCTTCTTATCGCCTCTCGATCGAACTCTATCTATTATCCTGCTTCCTAACCTCCTGTCTTGAAGGAAACTCGGAAAAGTGCCACCTTCCCAAGCCTTATTAAGTCAATTTTCCACGTGCCACCTCCACAACATGCGTCCCTCATGGCCAATGGATGAGCATCGAAGTTACGTCTGACGTCTATACACTGAGAGCGAAGTAAACAGACGTTCGTTGCTACGTTCCCAATGATTGCCTGTTCTTCGCTCTCTGGCGTGTTGTACGTTTTATTTTGTTTTTGTAGATTATTGAGCTGTTCGTCCGATATTCGCGAGAGGCTGCAATATTATTGCATATTTGTTACATCTCGCAGTAAATGTCACTCTTTCTCTTTTTCATTCTTTATTGTTATTGCCCGACAGTTACAATATAGCTGTCGATCACCGTTTAATCTTGTTAAAGTAATAATGAACAAAGAGATATTCTAGCGCTCTTCTTCGTACCCCACGTGGATCACGCACCGTTCAAGGTAATTTATGACGTCATCACTCTGCCTCCTTAATTGACCTCACAGGAAAAATAAAGCGAAAGACCCTCAACGAATCGCATTCATTATACGGCAGTAAAATCCGGTAACCTGACACGGGACCGCCACCGCTATAGCTGTTTTCTCGAAAGGGACATCATCTCTGCGCGTGATTGCCAAGTCCAAAAGGCTGCATTGACGTGTCGGGCTCTGAAAAGGCCTGGACGCCAGCAACAGGCCTAACAAAAGCCCTCTTGCGGCGCCGAAGAAAGACGCGGACGTCCCGTAAATTTCACAACGCGTCGCTCGAGTCGCCCTTGGTGAGCTTTTATCAGCTGCCACGTCGTGCACATAAGCATGCGACAACAGGATGTTGCCCCCGAAAAGGAAGGCACGCAGCTGGTTTGCCTCGGCTGAACAGACAGTCCTTTTCCATCCACCGACCAGCGCCGATTTTTTTTTTTTTTTTTCCTGGTGCCCCGTCTGGCGTATATATGCGTGTTCTTGTTTGCGCTGCTTCACAAACGCAAGTGCAATCGAGATGACGCCTCGCGCGACTATACGCGTTGCGCGAACGTCTCTTGTCATGCGAGCGCGCGCCTTACTGCGGCGTCCTTACGTTATTCATCCATCATGCAACCGATCGTAGCAGTACAGCCCCGTGTCGCAACTGTCGCGTCAGTGCTCATTCGGAAAGAAGATGAAGACGAAGAAGATGAAAGAAGAGCTTTAAGTTGAAATAAATGGAAGCATCCAGCGTGAAGCTTGGATCTGCATATGTTTTCAGCTCCTCAACACCAACTTGCACTCGAAGCAAAATAAATATTTGTTTTCTCCATATGTATCTTCATTTGCGGAAACAAACCGACCACACTGAAACGAAAGATAACAGTGCTTGAACAGCAATTCACAGCAGCAGTATGACTTTTTTTGCCCGCACTAGGAAGTGTGGCATCGTTAACTGAAACCTATAGATTCGGTAAAAGAGCGTTACTGTGGATATCATGCACCAAAGAACAGCGCCACGAATTGGGTGTTCTTTTTGTAGACGAGTTATAGGGCGCAAGGAGCTGAAAACCGGAATATATAGTGTGCCTATGCGATACGGAAACACCCGACAGACAGAAACAGCATGCAGATTCACCGAGGATCGTTATTTTATTATCATATGAGTGTAAATAGAGGAAAGGGAAACGAGTACATTGCTTTCTAGGTGTATTAAAGTAAGAACGCATCAAGGAATGATTAAAGGACGGATAAGAATTACTCCAAGAGACAGGTCGTTCAGTTATGACGGATAATCACGAAGCTCTCCCCCGCCAACTCAGCACCATTAGTGGGACCAGAAAAAAGCTGCATGCCGCACCTTCGCTCGCAGGTTCGCAATCTGCGCCCCGTCTTCCCGCATACGCAGACCGTTAAGGGAACGCATCGTTCGCGAGTCCGCTCTAAATCTGCGGGAAACGCGTCTTCGCGAGACCAATTTGCATATATAACATCCCGCGCACCTACGACTTCTCACTTTCTTTCTATCTCCCTCTCTTCTTAAACTCTTTCCAACGATGCAGTAGCGAAGCTGGCCTAAGCTATATGACTATCCGAAACAGAAGCTGCAGTATCTCCATGTATGGGAGCACCAACGCATCTCGTCGTCTAAACGCCTTCGCGCTTCCCGCGTGTCACATGGCACGGACGCAACGCGCTTGAATGCCCGCGCAACGCTCACGAGCCTGCGCCCTGTCAATTAAGCCCGAGCCCTCGCCAGCTGTCGCAACACGATGCGCGTGCACAGGTGGAAGAAGGGGGGCGTCGCGCACATTAGTTTCTCGGAACGGCTCTCTTCGTCGCTCGCGACGGTGGAGCCTCGACACAGTCGCTGCAGCCGCCGCCGCTGCCACCATCGAGGCGTCGTTTCGATTCGAGGCGGTCCCGGCAGAGGAGCGAGCCCACGCCGTGCCACTCGTCATTGTCCCACGCACCTGCTTTCGCTTATATACCAACTCGCGTGAGCTCGTGCTTGTGTGCGTCTGTGCCTGTGCGCATGCACGCTGGTGTGTGTGTGTGTGTGCGCGCGCGCTAACGGGTGCGAACGTCGTCGGTTGGTTCCAGCGCGCTTTCCGCGGCCCGAAAGTCCCCACGCTCCCCCTCTTACTCCACCGAGATCCCCTCCCCCCACCACACACGCACGCACGCGCACCTAACCCCCCCCCCCCCCCCCCCCCTCCCGCTCTCGTTGCTCCACCGCCGTCGTGCGTGCGCTCGTCAAGGTAGAAGAAACAGCTGGTCGGCCATTTCCGCTGCGCTCGCGCCCTTAGGAATCCAGGTTAGCGCTACTTCGGTGGCAGCCGCGGAAAACGGGGTTCCGACTGACACCCGTGGCGTGTTTGCCGAGTCGCGCCCGACGTGGCAACGGCAGCGACACGCGCCCGCTCCTTGGGCAGAGGAGGGAGAATTTCGAGTGGGTTTCGCTCTGTCGACTCCTTGCGGAGATAAACGAAGGGCGATCATGGCCACCCCGGGCGCATATGCGCTACGCGCGCCGTTGCGTAAGCGAGTGGCCCAAGTCTAGACGCGTTTCCACACCCTTTTCGTTTCGTTTTGTTTTCTTCCCTTCTGATGATTCGGGTGCTTTCTGTTTCGCCATCTCAGCGCTCGCAAGCAACGAGACTCCTGCCTTAGGGAACTGAACTCTCCAAGAACTGAGTCAGGAGTTTCGACAGCAACAGCACATCTAAATAGGCAGCCTGGTGCCTCACACTAACGAAGACAGCGGCAAATTCGAGCGAAAGAAAGTAAACTTCGCGGTCCATATTTATTGATGTAATGTTTGCACCTAGGTCGCGCATATTTAGAGGCGCATAGCACGTACTTCATAATCTTTGCCATATCAAAGCAACCTGTCTAGGAAGGAAAAGTGCTTAGGAGCTTCTGTCCAAAATTCTAGTGTGGACAACGGGCCCCTTCTTCATTCGAAATTCGCATTCTCGTCTACCTCCGTGGCTTCCTTTTTCCCCTTTAGCTTTGTGTCCGCGTCAAGAGAACCTACGACCTAAAGGTTCTCTTTGTAGCCGCCTTGGTTAACGAAAATAGCCATTTACGGCTGCGCGTCGTGCATATAATGCGCGAATCTTGTTAACACTCGATCTCTTGCTTTATCTTCCTGTTCAGTACATTCATTCATTCATTCATTCATTAACCACAGCTACGGCACCTCTTTATTCCCTCAATGCAACTTCACTGCCTTGCATGCCTGCACTGCAACTGAGCATAGCATGCTTTGACGCCAAAGAAAAGAAGACGCTTCTTGCTTTTGTTTATTTCTAATAGGAAGGCCCTTTCTATTAGCAATAAACAACAACACAAAAAAAGCGTTCCCTTTCCAGGGCATGCGCACCAGCCGCATACGCAGGGAAAGGGAAGAGGGATTAAAGAAGAGCTGGTAAGCTGGTGGCACGTACGAAGTCTAGGATGCTCCGGACACAGGCGTCGGAGCTCTTCCATGTCCGGCATGCTTTTGAGCTGGGGTCTTTTTTCGCATCATACCACGTACGTTAAAAAAGATAACGCTGCGTTTTCTGTACGAGATAAATTCCTAAGCCCGTTCAGCGAATGCCACTCGCTCTAACATTACTGGGACCGACATTCGTGTTCGGACGGAGAAGGAGGAAAAGACGGAAGGGAAGGTAGAGGGGTCAACTAGATGCACGTCCGGTTTGCTACACTCATGGGGGAGGGTGATTAAGGGATGAAAAGAAAGAAATGACAGAAAGGGAAGAAAGTTGGAATCTGTGGCCGAATGCTTTCTTCTTTTTTTTTCTTTTTTTTTTTTTGAGTGGGTCCGCGACATTTGACGAGAAGGTCTTTTTTTTTTTTTATGCAGACCGAAGATGGCCCCACTGCCAACTATACTGTACATACGGTGGCGTCCCTATTCTCTTTAACATAACTATGGTCGGCCTTGCTGAAATTTTACCCAAGACAATTCACCTATCAATTTACGCTGACCATATCTGTCTGATTTTCTGGTTTTTTTGTTATTAAATGTTAATAATGTTAATAATAAAGTTAAATGTTAAATAGAGGTTGGCGCCTATATGTGGCCCCGGCTACTCCTCTTCTCTTACATGATAGTTGTCGTCGGAAAGTTGTCAACAATCACAAAACTGGACTAATAAACACATGGACGAACATTCACGCAGTAAGTCTTAACTGCAATATAAATAAATGTTCGCGCAACAGAAGAGTTCGTCTTTGGTCTTCTGCGGTGGCTGGTCTTCAAGTGCGCGCAAGGATTCAGTGGGTAGCCACCCTAACTTGTTCGCATCTCGTGTTTGGAAAGCACGCTTTGAATAGTATTCGATTCAGAGGATATCTAGATTTATTTCTGCATGTCTCTTTTTTATTAACTTTTTTTATTTGCAAATAATGCTGTCTCTATTTCGAGACATAGTAGGAGTGGGCAGACAATTTTAGTACAAATAGAAGAACAAACACTACGATTATACAAACAGATTAACAGGCGATATGGTTTGTCTTTTTTCCTCCTGTACTGTCGGGATTCACGTTTAGTACATTTAGTTCACCGATTCATTCTAAAGAGAGTTTTATACTCGTACGTGCTTATAAAAGCGTAAAGTAAGAGTGAGCGGGCCAAAACACATCGCGGGGCACCGAATAATAGCGGAAAAGAATAGGACACGTGTCGAACAATATTTTGAGAAAAGCTTGCACAGTACAACATATTGTAAAAAGGCCCCGCAAAGGTAAGCCTTTTAGTACGTACCACCCAAGAGTGTGGTAGCCGCTGGCCCGACGGCACCGCGGCAACACGGTTGACCACAACGCCACGACGAAGACCGTAAAAATGACGACGATAGAAGTTGACGGCATCATTCATGGCAACGACGTTGGAGGCAATATTACAACACGTGCGATAATGTCACACCGAACTCAAGTGTCGCGCAGCCAGCATCAAGTATAATTACTGAATTCACTTTAATAAGGACAATATAATTCTATTCATTTAAACATTTCAAGGTATAATCGAACTGCGAGTATAATCCACACGGAATCTAATCTAGCACTTGTACCGCTAGCTAACCGTCGCAATGTCGCCCGTATGTCGCTGTTGCATAAAATGCTCCATCATACAACCTCACACTGCGGCCGCAGTACATTTCAAACCGCGTTGATAACTCTAATAAGGAAGAAATTTATTCCTGCTACAATTTATTCCAGTGTTGTAGCCATAACCAACAACAACCTTTTTCGTGAAACATTAGCTAACATTGTATAGTCAGGAATATATTTATGCTATTACCACAAATCACTGTAGTTTCTTTTGATTTCCTCCCTATTGCTTTGTAACCACACCCCTTTTAAGCCGTATGACCCTGAGGGTATCATAACTAATTAACTAACTAACTAACTAACTAACTAACTAACTAACTAACTAACTAACTAACTAACTAACTGAATAACTATCTAAAGACGAGTAACATCCCGTGAAAACGAAAGAAAATAAAATAAGACACGAGAAAAGTGGTGGAGGACGCAAAAAATTAATGATTCAAATTCTAGATTTTTCGTGCCATAATAACTATCTTACTATGAGGCACACGCCGTTTTGGGGGATCCCGGTTTAATATTTTGACCACCTGGGGTTCTTTAACGTGCACCTAAATCTAAGTGACATGTGTGTGAGCGCCTTTAACTTCATGGTGCTTTCATCCTTGTTTATCTCTCTCTCTCTCTCTCTCTCTCTCTCTCTCTCTCTCATCTTTCTATTCTCCCTTTCCCTTCTCCCAGCGTGGTGTAGCCAACCGGACACTTTCCTGGTTAACATCCCTGTCTTCTCTCTTTCATTTCTCTCTACCTAAACCTAAGTAGACCTCCACGAGCGTTTTTGGATTGCGTGCCCGCCGGAGTGCGCCGCCGCGTCGGGATCGAGCACGCGACCTTGAGCTCAGCAGCGCAACGCACTGGTCCACTACGACAGGTTTGTGGATGCAAAGAAGCGAATAATTCTGCATATGAAGAACAAGAGAAGAACTATTGTCAGTATGAGTCCATTGATATGCATAGAGCGCTCCCGTCGGTGCCATACTGAGTCGCATGGGCATAAAAAAAAAAAAAAAAAAAAGTTATTGCGTTGGAACTGCTCGTATAAGAGCAGTTCCAATCGTGACGTCAGTTACATTCTTAGCGAAGGCGAGCTGCCAATGGCAATCAGTACTTACGAACGAAAAGCTTTGTGAATACGAGCCCTGCTGTTCTTACGATGTACTTACGAGGACCACGGAGTGTCTGTACAGTCTTCCGCGCAGTGCCGCTTAGGCGTAATATATGTCTCAAAAGCTAGTGCAGAGCAATATCAGTTTATTATCGTATAGCACGACGGATGGTAGAATAAAACGCGTCGGTCTTCGATCTCCTTACGTTCCTTGAGTCAGTTAAATCCTGCTGGCGCAACTTTCTTTTGATATTTATAAATCATCCCATAAAGAAAAAAGAAATGATGGGAGAAGAAAAATGAAGAGATAAGTGGTCAGGGAAACGAACGGAACCGTCATTTTAGAGTTACAGACCTATGTCATGTAAGACAGAGGTAACAGGGAAGATGTGGATATTCTCATTCGCAAGTGAATCGGTAAGTAGTGGGACACCGTTTATCGATTCGAGGATGTCTTTCTCGAATTAAGGTACACGTAATGGGCGGGGAAGCCCACCCTACGCTGACAAACGCATAAGTAGGGCAAACGTTCCTGTAATGCTTAAGTACCACGACGGCCACTAAGAAAAAAAAAAAAGAAAGTGAAAAAAAAATTAAGTGAGAGCAAATGAAGATTAGTCGGCTTAAGTAAAGTACAAGCACACGAACTTTTACAGAAATTTCTCACTTTTGATTTTGGATCTTCTAGGCCAGTATAAAAACATAACATAATAAATCACGATATATAACAAATGGAAGTAGCCATCGAAACTCGTTACGTTGTTTATAAGCAATCTCGCGTTTTTCCAAAGCGTACGAACTCTATCCACGCGAGGAGCAACGCACGAACATAGTTGGACGCGCCCGCGTTTCGATTTGAAGCGCTACGGGCGAGCTGGCACAAGCCTTGAGGAGCGCCGTACAGATGGCGCCAGGCGCGCGCTCATCTCCGGCTCTTCCCGATTCTCCCGCGCATTTCGAACGCCCGATTGCGCGCTTCCAGCGCGTTTCCGCGGGTTCTTGACCTTCCGCGCCCAGAAACAAGCAAGCATATTACAGTTCGTCTGAACGAGACGACCTGCAGAGAAGCTGATAGGAACAATGCCTATGCGCAGATTTATTTTTCCATTTATGATTCTCTCGGATCAAATATATTCAAACAATCCAGGAGAAACTACGTTACGCTACGTGCACACAGGAAAGTGTGGGGGAAAATGACGTGTCACCTTCGCTCTCACTGAGCAGACACTCTTAGCAAGGCGTCAAAATTGGTAACGCCGAGCCAATCGAACCATTGGTGCAACTGCAGTCGTCCGTTCAAGCAGCGCTTGTGCGGGCTGTGGTTTGTCAATACACGGCAGTGTGAACGGTGACAGGCCAGGAGGTGGGGGAATAGACACGGTGGCATGGCGGCGTGCTCGACGTTCATAGAACAGTATATACCACACGCACGGCAAAGCTGTTGCACGTGCAGATTTGTTCAAAGGAGGGTGCGTGCCTTTGCGCGCCGTTCTCAAGATGCGGAGCTCAAAGAGACTCTCTATCGTTCGCACACTGCAACTTCATGACTTCCGAGTTCAGGACACGGCAAATCTGCGCCGCAAGCTGAGAAAGCCGAGACGTTATCTGCCGTAATCTCGTCGGAAGAGCGTTTACAGTTGTGCTCACACTTGTGCTTAACGCACATGAGTTTTTTTTTCTGTTTCTCTTGCGTGCTATAAGCTATAGAGATATACTATAGCTATGGAAAGATTCACATATTGCGAACTTCGGCTGCTTATAATCTATTTGTGTGAATTTGGCGATGAAGAATGAGAAAGGGCAAAATGAAAATAAATAATTAATAAAACAAGGGGTGAAACTGCCGCTACGACATTGCATCGTGGCCAAATGACAATTTCCTCCCTTCTGCGATAACAGCGCCTAACAGCAGCATCAAGCTCCCCCATAGAACTCAGAACATCGCTATTAAATTTGACTGAGTTTCTATAGCCTGTGCAATGTGTTCCGAACAAAAGCGCAAAGCAGTTCGAATAAGAGAGATTAATATTTATGATAGACGGACAGGATGAACTCCACTGATGGGCCGGCTACGTACTCCACAGGTTTAACGCTCTTTTACCGATGAAAGAGCGTTAAAGAGAGGGGGATAGCGAAAATTCGATAAAACATGTAAATATACGAAACGACAAAAACACGTAATTATAGTAATTACGCGGTATACGCATTATGGAGACTCTGCTCATTGCTACATAATCTGTCAACACTAAATGCGCTGCACTATGTATGACAACCCATCTGCAATATGTCTCAGCGAACGTACTGTGCGGCACATGCACTCAAGGAGGTGGGGTGCACTATGTAGTACGTTACGCTATGCGCACTAAACCTGTCGCCAGTCCAAGTTAAACGAAAGAAACTAAAAGATCAGAAAACTCGCAACGCAATAACGGCTATTCACACTCTCGCTCGTTCGGGGCGGTCGCACAGGGAGCCCCGCAACGGTGAAGTCCGGCAACTGCGTAGCAAGGACGAAAACGAAACGAACATGATAAACGATGACGCGTCGGCCGAAGAGAGAAGAGGAATTAGACACGGCGTAGCCACGAAAGCTGCGAAACCAGCCCGTGACGTCGGGAAGCGTTCGGCAGCGGCGTCAAAACGTTACGGACGGGTTGGCCCGGCTCGACCCCTAGGGCTATATTGGGCGCCCAGTATGAAAGGCTGCAGCGGTGGGCCGCGCGAACAGGGGTCGGGGCCACGTCGTGAGCGGCGCAGGAGAGGAGGACGAATAAGAGGAGGAGGAGGAGGGAGAGCTCTTCCTGACCGTCGCTTGCCGCATGGAGGACAGAGCGGAGTCTTGTTGCGTGTGTATGAGCGACGGACACGTGCCACCCGGCAGTCTATTATTCAAACGCTTCGCTGACGCCGGCTCTAAACAAGGCACCTATTCAACAACAGGCACACACACACACGCCGGCGATTACCTAGGTACGCCTTTCCGCGTGCGCTGCCGTCGCTTTCCCTCCCCGCGCGCGGCAATTAAGGGTGGCTCGCGCCGAAGACATACGGATGCCGGGTGTTGGTGTCGTCGGTGACGTCACGCGTTGCGAACGGTGGCTTCGCCTGTGCGGAGGTTTTGGGAGTGGTCGGTGACGTCATTCACGTGAGGCGTACAACGCGAGTCGAGGATTTAATTAAAAGCTTTGCAGAAAACCTTGGCTGGGTATGAACGTACACAGCAGCCGCCAGGTCAACGCCCGTGTGTTTGACAAGGATTAATCACGAATGGAGATAAACAGAATAATAATAACGAAAGAGACATGTATGTCACATAACTAGGATTTTGTCTAATTTGCCGGCGCTAAATCGCCAACACTAATTTTCTGTTGACCCCTCTGCGATTTAATAAGGCTTGCGGCGAATTGCGACAAATCAGGAAGAACACGCTTAATCTTTGTTAGTTTTATAGTGGTGTCACACACGGCCAGTTTAGATCGTGATCGATACAGATTCGGATCGAAATTCTCGACCGCGAGTGGCTCGATCGTGGTCTAAAGTGGCCGTGTGACACCGGTATTATATTGTGTGGCGTACCTGTTATTTTGCCATATAATACTTTCCGGCTACGACAGGACAAAATTAAAGATGAATAGCTCACTATAGGCATAATGATTATTAAATTTCGTGCACTACATATAATAAATGCTCTAGATCTGTTATTAGCTATATGGTCAGCTTGCGTCAGTATATCATGCGCAGCTTCTCTGACTGTATGCGCCATTTACTGCTAACAATACTCTCCTATTACTAATCTCAGCATTTCTCGCCATCACCTTACATGATGCGTAATTACGCTTTCTCCGTAACAGTCAAAGAGTCCATAAACTTCCTGGTGACGCGCAGTCTGTCAATAACCTTAGCATTTTAACCAACTGTTTACTGTCTACTGGATCCGCTTAACACGCCTGTACAACGTGAGAAATCCAAATAGCGGCTAATATTCTATACGTTCTACTCAAGCCTACTTGTATGTTCACATGTTTCATCAGTCATTACGTACCGAGTATCCATAAATTGTCTGCATGCAGGCAAATGAATAAACTAAGAAAGACAATGGGCAGACAAAAGAACATTCTAATCTATTTTTATAAAGGTGCAGCGTCAACAGAGCCGCGCTGAGCGCACCACGACGGCATTCGACGCACCTGAGCCGTTCTCGACGCCCCGTCGCAGGCGCCGCCGAGGTGCTCGCCCAGTCATTGTCCTGCACGACGGCCCCTTTCGTGCCACAAGAGGCCCGGAATTAGACGGACGGCGTCAACAGTTCACGAACTCGCCGGGGCGCTGCCCCCGGGCGGCCGGAGCGCGCTCGGCAAGGCGCCAGAAACTGCCAAGCAAAGGAGCAAAGCTTGCACCTCGATCCAGCACGACTTTCGTGTTCGCGGCGCGGCCAGCTAGTGTTTTAGGGGCACCGGCATAAACGGGAGCCGCCGGCTTTTTCGACACGAACGGCTCACGCCTGCCCGCCCGGCGATGGACGGCGACTCACGGTCAGTCGGCTGGCGAATGGTGAGTGTCAAGAAAACAAAACAAAGAAAGTTGGCAAATAGCGTAGGAGAACGAGAAGTAACGTTGTAGCGCGGGCAAAGGGGGAGGGTCCCAGGTTTATACACAACGGGGCCAACGAGTGTTTCCACGCGAGAGGCCACGCGTGCCAACCGGGATTGGCGAGTCGCTTTCACCCTCACTACTATAACTGCGCGTGTCTCAGACACTGGCAGGTGGTTTTCCGAGCAGATTTGCTTTCTTTTCTTTTATTTCTGCCTCTCTGTCTTTTCTTCGAGACTAAGTGCAATGCTCGTTGCGCAGGCGATGTCCAATGGACCGAGCGACCTTGCAAGGCAACAGCCCGCGGCGGTGGTTCTCAGGGAGCAGCGAGAGGACCGATAAAGGCGCCCGAGACCGGCGCTGGCCTGCCGGATAGCTGCACCGCGTGCACACGCGACAAGGCGCACCTCCTCTCCCATCCATGTCTCCTCCTCTTCCTTCTCCGCAGTGTGTTTCGTTAACGGGGACGGCCCGGTTCCGCCGAAGGATACGAAAAATAAGTAAACAAACGTTACGTGGAGAGAATGGCGGGTCGCGTTTGATAGCGCGCAGAAATCTGGCTAGGCTGGGGGAAGCTCGTTTCGACACTACAGCTGCAGTCTCGCTCGCATACGCAGCGCAGGCAGCAGCGGTGGAACGGCACTGAAGTCGTACGTACGTACGTGCGTGCTCCGTGCGGTGTAACCAACCAGACAGAAACCGCGCAGTTGCAGAGTCGCAGCGTAGCGAAGGAAACAGCAGCAGGATAAAACGTAGAGAGCAACGCGCTGCTCGATGGCGGTTCATGTGTACCGTTCGCGCGAAACGTGCGCTCTTCATAGACCATTTGCGTCATTAAGACAAATTGACAAAGGGCCGGGTCGCCCGTGGATCGCCCATCATGACTCAGCGGCACTTGAAACGACGTGGACTGCAGCTGTCCGCGTGGCACAGTTCTGCGCCGCTGAGTCACGTGACGCGCGAACCGCGGACTGCGTTGCCGATTTAGTTCGCGCTATACACGCGTCACGTGACAGCGAGTCGTCATTTAGGCCCGGCAGTGAGATTGATATTATGAAACGCAAATATATGCACACCGCACACAGAACACACATAACAACACGCGACATAAAAAAAAAAAACTAAAATATCTCATTGTCAGCAATGGTCCCCTTCACTCATCTGCAGGCATGTCGCGTGAATAAAGTATTTCCGTAACACGTACTACACCTGCCTGCACGGACACCAACTTCAGAATCAACCGGTTACGCCACAACCTTCATTCGTTCAACAAGGCTCCACGTTCTCCCATCCTCACCAAAGTGCTGCGCGCACGTGTACGGACGTTGTTTACATTATAGTTGATGACAGTTCGCGAGACGTGCTCAGTCGAACTTTTGACTAAGCGCTAATGAAAAGGCTATAATACTTGCTCTGACTATTTGTTGACACTTAAAGAGCATCAGAAGACTTATGGCAACATAAATAGCATTGTTTCATTTGCTGCGAAATCCCCCCCCCCCCCCCCACACACACACAAAAAAGAAGGAAAAAAAAAAGAAAAAAAAGAAAAAAAGTGTAAATGAGGTTTTGCTACGAACATTCAAGTTTAAAGAAAAAAAAAAATATGCATCTTTCTGAAACGCCCATAGGAACGCTGAAGCAGGCTTCCCGGCAAGCAGTTGTGAAGTGGGAAAAAGCCATCAAAAAGGGGGAAGGAAGCCTGTGCGATGTCACGCTCACAGGCATGACAGCAAAACTTGTTCAGCCCTCGCTAGCTGTCTCCCATGCCATTCTTCAGTGGAGTGCAACAGTGCTCTACAACATGCATAGGACACGCGGCACGTTTAGCAGGAGGAGGAGGAGGAGAGAAAGAGAAGGCAGGGATGTTAACCAGAAATGCGTCTCGTTGGCTATACCCTATATACTCTGGGGGACGGGAAAGAGGGAATAGAGGAATAGAATAGAAAGGGGAGGGAGGATGCGGTGAGCTCGCGCACGCACGCGGAAGGCCTGAGCAATTCAAAGGCGTTCACATAGGCCAGTCGTCCTCAAGCAAGACAACAGTGCCTTCACAGCTTTGTGGGCTGATGAGCGATGGGGACGGTCGTCAAGGAGCACCTGCACGGACAACGGTCGATCGTCAAGTCGTCGCAATGCGTTCGATAAAGTTTGTCTTTCCGACTGAAATCGATCGCAGTGACACAATAAATGTTCTATAGTTCTCTTCGCTGCCGCAGACGTCGCACGTGGCACTTTCGGTCATTCCAATCAAAGCACAGTACGCCTTCGTGAAAGCCACTCCCAACCACAGCCGGTATAGAAGCAATGCCTCACGTCGGTGAATCCCGGGTGGAGGTTGGAGTTGGAGCGAAGGGTTCAGTTCGTGTAGCCTCGTGCGCCTTAGTGTTCCACTCTGTTAAAGAGAGCTTGCGTGCCAGGTGACGAAGCTGCCTTCCAGCGTCTGTCCTGGAAAGAGGCACGTTTTGCAACTGCACCACATCCACAAGTTTCCGAAAGCAGCTCGGCCCAGTTATATCACAAGCGACAAACTTTTCAGCTCATCTATATGCTTCCGCACGTGAACCAAACGTCTCAGCTGCCCTTAAAAAGACGTCCGGGTATACACCACTATATAGGCTTAAAGAGCTAGGACGAAGATGCAGCATTTGTTCTGAACTTGGGCATTCGTTTGCCTTTTAACATAAGCGCATCTGTACGTTGCTACAAAGAAACGTCGTCAGGTCGACCCCCAACTTACATCTTCGTTTGCCTTACAGCGAGCGTTTACTTCCTTCCCGATGTCCAAGGACGCTTTGTAATAGGTACAAATTACAAAATAGGTAATAGGATGCCTTACTTGCGTGTTTTTCCTTACAGATCGTTGGTTTCTCTCTATCTTTTATCGCGCGCGTTATCCCGTCGAATTTTCAGCCATATTTTTCAGATTTTACAAGCTCGCCCTCTCCCCTTTCGCTTCATTCTTTAATGGTCCCTTGCGGTATATGGGTCAAATGAGTGAATAAAACCACCCCAACCCGATGCTCGCAGAGTTCCATCATCATCTGGTAGCCAAACGCAATCCTCGGCTTGCTGTGCTGTCCACCGATGCACGAAAACTCGTGACCGCGGGTGGGCAGTGGGTCAGGTGACGCCCCGGGCAGTGTCGCGATCCCGTGACCGCCGGGCAGGACACAGACGAGCACGCATTCAGCCGGGGACAGGGCTCGCGTGACCGTGTCAGTGCCGCCCAGGCGGATATTGACGATTCGAGAGCTAGCGACCCTTGTCGAGAACGAGGCGGAATCGAATCGCCAGCGCTGAGCCAATTAAGCGCGCGCGGCCGGATGATCGCGCTTTCATCAGAGAGAAAAAAAAATGCCGCGGAACGAAACGATGATTGCGCCGGCGTTGTGAAAGAGTAAGCATCTCGGAGCACCGGGAGCCTCCTGCGACAGCCGAGGACTGATCTGCACTGCCGTGTGCACGTACCTTAATTGTTTATAAGCTGGGCGTGCATATATCGTATCGGGCAAAAGTTAATACGAGTTCGTAACGTATATGTTTTCTACAAGTGAGTGTCGCATACTTCGTAGATTAGCTATAGCTGCGCTCAAGGTGAAGGGAAACATGGAGAACGAACACGACAGGTGGCTATAACAAATAAATAAATGTCTAAATTTCTCATCATGCGAGTGTTTCAACGAGTTTATTTTCTACTTATCACGAAATTACCGGCCATTTATAAAGCACCACCTCTGAAAGTAACGAGTCGAGTATGTACTACAGAGCGCATGCGCCAAACGAGCGCCCCTGTGGGTTCTCAGCAAACGTGTATAACAGCTCTGTCGCGAAGTTCGAACGACGTATTTGCTAACTTCATATAAACAAACAGCAATAGTTGTCCTACAATAAGAAAAGGAGGACACGTGCGCCAGTGAACCGAGAAATCTCAGTAAACTTAGTATTTTATTCAGTTCCTCTCCTCGTTTTTACTCACGCGAGAAATATACTTGTCTCGGCATCGTACGGAATCTCAAAGAACCAGAAAAGAAAGTTATCTTGTCGCGCTTTTGTCGCACACATCAGCGGAGGCATCAGATTGTTTTCCACTCAACGCGGATCTTTCGATTGTGCGGAGCGAAATATAATCCCTCTCGAGAAGCATTTGGCAATCATTAGCGACGTCTTTGTTCCGCGTCCTAGCTGGCTGGCTGGCTGGATTGTTACTTCCATGGCGGGAAATCGGTCGCGCGGTTCCGCCGCCTCGCCTGTCATCGGATTCCGATATGAGGATACGTTGCGGGAGAAGGCCCGGCTGCAGCGAGGGCTGCTACCGCTTTCTGGGAACAAGAAGAGCCGTTCGAAGACACCAGACGAAAGAGGGAGCGGCGGGACGGGTGTCCCAGAAGCTATAGCATATAGGAGCTATGTAGCTGGGGGGGGGGGGGGGGGGGGGGGGGCTGAGGGGTGTGTGTGTGTGTGTGTGAGATGGAGCCTCCACACGCCTGGCGTGCGGTCCCAGCCAGCCAGGCCGGCCGCCTTGCCGAAACGCATGGCTTGAACTCCGCGGCGTCTGGGAACGATCAAACTCTCCTTCCTTCCTCTCTCTCTTTCTCTCCCTCGTTTTAGAAGAAGACGAAAGAGGATGAGGAGGAGGGCGCGGAGAGGGAGCAGTAGGGGGAGGCGTTCCCACTGAACAACCGCAACGCCGCAGGCGAAAACCGCAAGAAACAAACGCCGCAAGCGGTCTTCGACAGCGGCCCAGTACGATATAGAGACGTGCTCCCACGGCCTCCTCGGGGTTCATCTGCGCTCCCTTCGTACAGGGGGCTTTGCAAGACGACCAGATGTGAATGGCCATCGCAGCGACAGCAGAGAGCGATACAGACTGCGAGCATGCCCGCGTCCGCACTGAAAGAGCGGGCGAGGGACGCGCGTGCACTTGAAGACTGAAAAGCCGTTCGTTTCATGGCACGCAGTTCGTCCTTGCGCGATCCTCGAGCAGTGACAGCTGATCTTTTGCATAAGAGCGCCACTCTCTGACGCGCTGTTGCCGCCGCGGCCTTCCGACGAGAGTTGCCTTGTATATGCAGCGCGCAAATTACTGTCTGGCTCGAGACAGACAGTAATGGCTCAGATTCTATCGACACTGATGCAAGGGGCGGGACACGTCCACCGACGCGTGTATCTTTATCAATCTTCTCTGACGACAATGACGAAAAGTGCGAGGCCGCTGCATCTATGCATGGCTCGCGCGCGTAGGCGACTTCGCGTGTGGCAGCTGACACAGTCGCCCTTTAGCGTTCCGCTATATATAAGAAAAGTGCTAATAGAGCACAGATGCTAGAATCAATTCTGTATCGTAATCGTGAGCCTGATCGCAATCGTATAATTTGGTATCTACGCGTCTAATGAGCGTCATCAAGCGAAGGTGAAAAGTGCTAATGAGGACTCCAGTTAACCTCGATCCTGACGTTTTCTATTGCCATTTTCCTTTTTCTCTCTGCCCCTTGCTATCTTACATCTAAAAAAAAATATTACGTCTGAAAGAAATCGATATGTGGCAGCTTTACGAAAGATGCGGCAAGAAGCGCAACACCACTTTGATAATACAGGAAGCCATTAGCGGCTTATCATGTATATATAACTCCGTCACACTGATGCTACTCCAACTCATTGGTGTTTCTCCAAGCACCATCCCATTAATGAAGCTCTCAATGACGCTGTTAACTTAGCTATTTCAGCGCTAAGCTTAATAACTTCATTTGACTACTACATGCATGGGGTCAGAATTAGTGGGCCAGATCTCCTCCTGGTTACATTTTTGGAATGGTAACCTCTGTCTGCAACTAGACAGAGCCCCTTTAAAGTGTATGTAACCGCTGAGCCACATACTCAACAATCCCTCTTTACAGGCACGGTGCACTGCACGCACTTGCGACGTACACGTCCCTGGTTCCGAGAAAAATAAAACATGGGTAACTCTCGGTACTGTGCACTGTTTCGAGCAAGTGATCGAACGCCATTCTCGAGCACACGCAAGCGTACACCATGCGCTTCCGAACAAGTACAGCCGACCGTCTCTTTCTATACCTTACGTTTGGAACGAGTAAGCTGCGGAGGCCACATCGGCTACGTACGAGTCCCACAACCCCCTCTATGGCGTGGATAATCACGTGAACCGCATCCCTGACCACACGCACGCATGCACACGGAACCGCGCGCGGACGCTTCGGTAACTTGCGGTGTCCATGCATGAGGCAAAAAATAATAAAGAGTAGAAACACAAAGGAGAGAAATCTGGCCGCTGCTTCCGCGATGCGAAGTCACCCAGAAACGCACGGAATCCGCAACGCATCGTCGGCATGTGGGACTCACATGCAGCGTGCGCGCCGTCCGTTACGCCGCGCGTTCGTGTAACGTTTTATTTGAGCGCAGAGACAGCGGAATGCGTCGTGGCCGTATATACGATAGAGCTTGTCCTTCGCTTCTCCCCCTCCACTCCACCTTCTGCGCATGTAGTTGCAGGGCACGCCGCTGAGACAAAGGGTATACCGCGTTTGTTCGCGCACATGCAGGACGCCTCGACCGAAGGCATGCATGCATGCGTCAGCACGCCAGAGGCGTCTCGATCGGATCAGACAGTATTCGACATGCCTGCCCTTTCATTCCCTCCTTGTTTCATAAACCGCGGTAATTAACAAATGAGTCGAATTGTCGTTTAGGTTAGCTAAACATACGCCACACTGGGCACACATTGATTTTCCCCGAGTTCACCCGACACGGTGTCCGTTGTTTTCTCTGCTTCAATTCCGGAATTCTGACTCGAGATATAACGGTCGGCTTCGGAGACATAAAACTGTCCCAGCGCTTTCAGCATCTATATGTTCAATTCCCAGCTCAACTACTGCTTAGCGCTAAGCTAAGTGCGACGTCAGTTAAGTCTATAGACGGTGCTACACGGCAACTTGGATTAAGCTATATATCACGGACAAAGCTATCGAGAAATATACGTACGAGTGGAAGAGTCCCGCGTACGCTTTCATCTGTTATCCTTGCATTTAGAAATTTCGGAGATGGTATTTTATGTGTGTGCTCACAGTTGAATTATAAAATTAGAGAAGCGAGTGACTGAGAAATGCCTGAATTAGATAATAAAGTGGCAGAGAGCACATATTTTAAATGACGTCTAAAACGACGTTAGCTGACTTGACGATGACCCCAGTGGTTTCGCGAGTTTTCCGAAGACACGGAGTCAGTCATTCAGTCAGTCAATTTATTACCAAGTAAATAAATAAATAAATAAATAAATAAATAAATAAATAAATAAATAAATAAATAAATAAATAAATAAATAAATCGTTATTATGAATACAACAGTAGTGATACACAGGAGAATATGCAGAAGGAGGTCCAGAGCTTACAAGCCGCAGGCGGGATCTCCTATGTATACAAAACACTGTGTTGTATCTACGGAGCTTTGTATAATGTCAATGATGACATGGTGACGATAGTACTTCCTTTGGCACGACATGTGGAAGGAGAAATCCAGAGAGCTGAAGGAACCCGTCGCACCGTCCACACGTGTACAATGTATATAGTCTTCCAACGAAGGATACCGTATCTTATTAGGTGCACGGCATCAAGATATGCTCACGCGTACCCGTTATAGCCCGTAGAAACCGGGGTACCCACTGAGGCGTTACACGAATGGGGCGAGGAAGCGAATCAGCGGCGAGGATATATGAAGCCCTGGGAGAGAGAGCCAACGCGCGCACACACACACCGGTCCCGCCAGGTCCGTCCCATTTGACAAGTGGAGCAGTCGCTCTGCTGCTGCCGCATGCAGAAGACGAAGACGACGACTGACAGACAGGCCGCGGAGTCGGCCGACGCCTGCCGCAAACTCGGCGGGCACGCGGGTCTCGGAAAGGAAGTCGAGAATGTTTGCCCGCCGATATCCCACGCTTCTTGGTTTTCATGCGGGCTGCCTGGCGCTATACACAGAGCGTGTTTGCTCGGGCCCGTTATACTTCTTGGGTTTGTGCGCAGCGCGCATTGTGACTGCCTATCTAGGAGAGGCGACCGCGGTATACGTTATATTTACTACGAGTGCCGCACGCGCTGCTGAGGCTGTCACGCGGCTGCGAGCCGAAGGACGGCTTCGCCGAGAGAGAAGAACGAGAGAAACAATCGGGCCGTTCTAGCGGCGCGTACTCGAGACAGAGGCACGACGTGCGCGGGTTATGTAGGGCGTGCGCGGTGCATGCAGTACCGGGTGACAAAAGAAATAATGAAAACGTATACATGCTGCCGTGAGCGGCATCGTTCGCTTCGTTTGGCTTTAACATATACGCATATTAAAATGCCAAAGACAGGACTGCTCAGGCGCAGTGGTTTTCGAAGCGGCGGGCCAGCTACGTCAGCGATCAACTATATATGGCCTCGTCGCTAAATACGAACTTCAACACAACCAGCTTGTGGGATAACCGTGTCGCTGCAGATTGTCGCGGTTGCCCACAGCTGGCCATGGCTACGGACTGTCGTATAGAAGGATACCTGTACAAGGTGAACGTGTGATTGTCCACAGCTATATATGGCCACCAACAGCCAATATTCTCGTCATCTTAATTCTAATGAATGATAACTACATCTATTGATACATGTGCAAGTACACATCAGTCAAGAACCGTGATCAGTTCACACAGCACCTTTCGCCTAAACTGCGTGCTCGCCAAGAAACCGCTATTTGAAGGGAGTAACCCAGCGATCTCAAGATAAAAACGATTACTTACGATTTTAGAGCTATAATGCTTGATAACGACAAAATATGACAGCGAGAAAATGTAGAAACATGTAATGCGATATTAAATGTTGCGCTACACGCAATATACAAGGGAGAAGGAGACCGCGATCGAGGTAATAATTTTTGGCATATGAATTAAAAAAGCTAATACATCACGGCTGCTTCTGGCTAGACGCCAGAGTGACACAATTATTACTAAGCATGGTGACGTTTCTAGCTCTTAATTAGCGCAATGACTCGCGCGGCGTGATATTGTGTGCCGGCAAGAAAAGAGAACAGTAGGTCGAAATCTTTCGAAGGAGAAACAGAGAGATCGAGCAAGGATATTGAAAGACGCGCTTAGGGTTATTACACCTTCGCGGCGAGGAGAAAACACCGGAAGTGCGCGGATGACAAAAGAGGATATAAGGTGGCGACAAAACTCGTGGGGCATTGTTGCAATTAGAAAAGTAAAAAAAAAAATATATCGAGAAGGAAGGTCATAGCGTGGTTCGAAAGACCACAGTACCCCCCCCCCCCCCCCCCCCACCCACACACACACACACACAACTGCGTCCAATAATTCCCCTTCGTACCCCCTCCTTTCCTGTCAGGAATCTACCTGAAAGCCTGACAGGATATTGCCAGGCAGACGGGTATTTTCTTAAACAGATACCAAGGAACGCACGGTGACAAACGCAATTTATTTACGGCTGTGTGTGCAGCTGAGTCATTAGGTTGGAAACCACCATTTACTCATCGCATCCCGTCTGACTCGACACATTTCCCACACATCAGGGCTCCAGCAGTCGTTTGTAGGACAAGTCTGTATAGGCAATTTTCCAAATAGCTACGCCTTCCGCAGCGGAACGGCATTACAACGTAATGGAGGACCGGCCAATTTTCAAACCCGGCAGTGAAATGCAGGCTTCATATTCTGAAAATACGTTAGTAACGCCGCCGTGGTTTCCGTAGTGAAATCACGTGCTACCGCGCGTACGACGTAGAGCTCACGCGTTAGGGACTTCTTTTCGAATGACGACCATTCGTCACCATCAAACGGACATACGTGCAAAGTGGGGAAGAAAAATTTACAACATTTAATTCTTCAACATTCTTGTCAGCGGTTGCTCAAAAAATATAATAATAATAATTGTATAATGTCATTCGACCCGCCGCCGCTCATCTCTTAGGACATTTTTCATAGGGTTACTTCATGTTTTATTCATTTATCAGTTTATCGTTGTGGTGAAGTTGGTAACATATTGTGCTTGTTGCCAATATCTTCAAACCAGAATAAATAAATAAATAAATAAATAAATAAATAAATAAATAAATAAATAAATAAATAAATAAATAAATAAATAAATAAATAAATCATAATGTTAGTGTTCTGGTCTTCCCGTGATCTGTGCGTCACGATGCAATTATTGCGAATTTTGATAACGTCCTGTGGCTTCACGAATCGCTCACATGTTTGAAAGTCCTCTAGTATATATTGCAAGACGCGCACTTTTGCTTCGGAGTTTAATTACGATCAAATCTTTAGTTTTATCTTGCAGAAATATTTTATTCTTATTTGTTTTAAGCATCCCGGTTGGTCTTATTCGACTTCGATAACTTCTTGTGACTTCCCCAAGTAATCCGTATATATACCTTTCAAGTTAGCCTGCATGCAAACACAACACCCTCCGCATACCTGCTCGAGTGCGTCCCGATCTCACCTTTACTTTTTCTACTGTCAGTGCGGTCGCACTGGTCACAAAAACGTCACGAAAGAACAGGATCCATTTCCTATCTCATGACTGCTGTTCGCAGTAAAGTGGCTTGTTTGCTTGCGTAAAGCAGCTTAAGCTATCCGAGGGGGCAGTTAAGCTTGCGAGACCGCATATTCAGCTCTGGAACCTTCGATGCCATTATTCAAAACCCGAAGTATCCAGCTTAGAAAACCAGTTACGCCCGTTTCCCACGGGTGGTATAGCATCAGCAACAACACCAAAGAAAGTGGTTTTGAAACAGTTCCAATTTCACCGGCACGAACTACACAACTCGTGATACAGCTTCCCGTACTTATAAAAAGACTCGCAGAAGTTTTCCCTGACCATACACGTCAAGCACGCACGCACGTAGACCAGTGAGGTTGCTTTCCGGGCGAGTGGATTCGTGGCACTCATATAACCAGCCCAGCAAATTCCGCAAAAGGAGCATAGATAGGGAAGTGGACAGGACAAACCAAAATGTTTGCCTCGTTCACATTGTGTCGTTTCTTGTTCATGCTTATTACTGCGAGATACGCACGCGCACACACACAGCGCACCCGCATACAGCTATAGTCACAGCCCAGCAACGCCACGGCGGGCTCAAATGCGCCGCAGATCGAGACGTCACGCGAGCCGAAACACTCACGGAAGCGCGGCACATGCCGACGACGCTCGTTCGTTCGCACTGCGCTGCCTCGGCGTTAAGATGGGACGGCGCTCGCGGCGGCAGCCGACACACCGGCGAGGCATATTAAGCGGCGCAAGTAATTGTCAGGAGGACGATGCGAAAGCCATCGGGTCGGCAGCGCGAGGAGTCATGCCGGGCGGCATTTCCAGCCCCCAACAGGAATCGGGTCAACCGCGTGCCACAACCGTTTCTTCGGCGCGTATACGACCTCCGAGCGCCGGCCGTCGCATCGTTAGCATCGTTCTCTAAGAGAGCCTCCGCTTCGAACTCTCTCTCTCTCCGAACCTCCGAGGCGTCCTCGCTTCGCTTCCGCGGTGATCCTTTTCGTTTCGGCGGCGCCTCCCTCCTTTATTTCTCTTTCGAAAGTCGCACCGACGGCGTTTCAGCTCGGAAGCGTGCATGGTGGCCGAGAAAGCATCTTCCACTGTCGCATAACCACAGAGAAAAGAAGACTCCTCCTTGCCACAGAACGTTCCCTTTACCGCCTCATTCCTTTCAGACTCCTGCAGCGCTCCCTGCAGCGTCGTCGTTCGTTCGACTCGGTCTTTGCAGAGATTGGCGGCGGCAACACCTCGTCCTACTCCCCCCCGCTCTCTTGCCAGTGCGTGGCGGCCGTGATGCCGAGTCCTTTCTCTTCGAACGACAAGCGGAAGAAGAGAAAACGCCCTCTGGTAACGGGGAGGGGGGGAAGCAGACACCGTAACCCTTTTGCTTTCTCCGGCAGCTCGTTCCCGAGGCAGTTGCTGCTTCATCTTCACCGCAATCACGCGCGCGATACTGATCCCGATCTCCGCAACGAAAAAGACCCGCTTCGCGGGAAAGTAAGTAATAAGTAAATAAGAGAGAAAAAGAAAGAAAGAAAGCGACAGCGAGCATGTCTTCCGCCGCGAGCGTCTTTGCTGGTCGCGCTTTTGTCGAGCCTCTTATCTCTCTCTCTCGTCTCAGTGGGGCACGCGCATGTACCATACTCTAGCTATTGCGCATTTTTCGTGCAGCAGCGGGATATCCATCGCTTTTGTGTCGGAGGCACAGGCTTCTCCTTTCCCTTCTTCGTTCTTTCATTTCTATAGTTTTTCTTTTGCTTGTGCGTGTCTTTGTACGTGCCGTTGCACGCACTATTACGTAAAGCAGGTGCGCGGGATACATATCAGCAGATGCGTATCTCGAGTTAACGGGCGTCCATTTTGAAACGAATTGCATGTGATGTAATTGCTTGATAACAGACCTGGCGAAAGCTTCGATTTATCTCCCGGAGCGAGCGCATCTTCAAATCTTCAAGATAATGAAAGAATGAATGTAATCTCATTAAATGGGTATGTTATGCAGCCAAGACATGTAAACATCATCGAACGCTGCGTCCCTGTGCAGCATCGGCCTTTCCTCACCGCGAGGTTGCCCGAACTTTGCAAACGTTGCGTATTACGAAGTTTATGCGGCGAAGCTGAAAACACGCAGACTCGCACGTGGTGAAAGAAGGTGTGGGGACTAATCTCTACCTCCTCTGGTCCATGCAAGACAACGGTAAATCGGCATAAAGGAGACGGCCGTTACGAAAATCAACGACAAGCTATGTACACGGCAGCGAGCACACACGTTTCGGCAGTATACTGTAAGTTGTAAGAACTTGACAGGCCGTTACGAAGCATCGGCTCGCTACGAAAGAATCGCGCCGAGAACACGCAGTGACGTTATTTTTACCCGCAACGGCCGTCAAGAGCCGATGCTTCAGCGTGACCCCGTACTAATGGCGCGCAGCCTGTCCTCCACGCCTTGACGTATCCTGCTACGATCGCCGGCGCCTCTTGGCGCCGCGGTGTTTCTCTTCGCCCGCACTTGCCGTCTTGGAGAAGAGAGCGCGGTGCCACTATGCATGTCTAATCGGCGAGCCCACGCTGAGTGAATCTCCATTTTTGGTTTTCACTCCCCCCCTCTCTCTCAGAACCCGTTTGTGTCAACCCTTCCCACCGGAGTGCATAGATTGCGAAACGCAGTTTATGGCCGCACATTCTGTTCGCGCCTATACGGAGTCACGTTCTCCGCGGAAACGGTAAATGCAAATTACAGCGTTAAAAGAACGGGACTCGAGGATTAAAACGATACGAGTTCGCGTCGCTTCGTATGCGGAGCTGGAATTTACACCGAAGGTTTCGAAGATAGGTTGCAGCGCCGTCAACACGGGACGCGGTTAACACGGGTGTTTCTTTAACTGTCTGACAACCTACGCACCGCGTATGTTAGGACTGATTTCTAATTTTTGAGAGCATTCGAATCAAATTGGTTGGGTAACTGGCGTTTGGTGCTGGACAAGTTTGTTAACTTGACGTTAACGAGTGACAAATGGAGAAAATGTTTTGATATCTGCCCAAGATGGCGGCGCGCTCTTGGACCGTTTATAGCGGCAGCATCTTAACACTACGACCACAAGCTCCGTTAACAATATTGTGTTACCAATTATATAAAGCCAGTGACCATTGCTGGAATGGTAGAATGTTCGGCGCCTTATGCAACCATGATTACAAAGCGGTATTTACACATGTTGACGTTGTTGATCAATAACGTGCAAGTGTGCTGCGTTTAATCCTTTCGAGCTCAGTATACATAAGCGACGCCCAGTAGTTCGCAGCGCGCTTCGCCCATGCACTAAGAAATACAGCGTGTGCCCCGTAGTCAAGAAGGAATCGCAACAATGCGGCTACTTGCTGTGGACATTGCATTTCAGCAGATTTATTTCGGTTAGTTTAGCGACCGGTTAGTTTAGTGTCGGCTACGAATCCGCACGGTCTCGAACACACACACACACACACACACACACACACACACACACACACACACACCACACACACACGCACACAGCACACGCACACGCACACACACACACACACACACACACACACACACACACACACACACACACACACACACACACACACACACACACACACACACACACAAATAAAAAAAATAAGAGCAACTAGGGCACTGCTGCGATCCTTAGATACGTACTGAATGTGAGACCGTATATATCCACACGCATCGAACACTGTCAAAACACCACCTATAGACGTGACCTATACTGACCTGTCGTGTGTGCGCGCACATAACGTTTTGATATACTTCCATTTCTTTTTTCTTGATATATCTCCCTTTCCCTTCGCCGCCCATTTTCTATTTAGTGTATAGGTGAGCTAATTTAACAAAGAAGAATGCGGCCGTTAAACTTCCTTCGTTCTCAACTCACTCTGTTCTGCTCTGTTGCATGCATAACAGACTCTCTTTGAAATACGTACTGTTTGTGGTTGCTCTCTCCGTCAAAGGAACTCATTCTGCACAGTTTGCATGTATTGCCGATATACACTTTCGGAATATAGCCGGCTCTCGGGAGCACCAATTTCCTCGTATGAACATTACTTCAAAAAACAACGACACACAGGCGAAGCCACGGAGCTGTCCGTTATGCTAAACCTGTATCAGCAGCCTCTTTTTTTGCGACACCGACAATTGTACATCCTTTTCCCGTTGTTACTCAAGCCTTCTTCCGTCTGCAGCTTAAGTGATCGAAGAGCTGCAGATGAGGGCAAGACGCAAAAAGAATAGCAACAAAATAAACGCAACGAGAACAAAAAACAAACAAACAAAACAAACAAGAACGACGACTCTGGTCACGTGGCAACAGAGACAGAAATAACGTGCCCGCTCGGCGACGAGCTATATCACGCAAGAATGGGAACGCGGTGGTCACGAAAAGCGTGCCGTACGGGTCTAATCCGTCTGTTGTGCATATACCGGTTTGTACATAGCGGCCTTATAAATAGGTACGAGCGAATATATTGATTGCGACGGGGGAAAAAAAGATATAAATGAGAGCCAAGGAACCGGAAGTGAGGAAGATGACAGTTGACCCCCTGCCTGCGCGCGTTGTGTTCGGAACAAGCATCTACGTATATAAGCAGAGGAAGAAGAAAGAACACTGCGTCAGGGCGGAACAGGATCCAGGCTATAGATATATAGGGAACGAGAAACAAACGCGCCATCGCTGCCTGCAGGCTTATGTATAAGGTGTACGTGCTGTAAGTTAACTAACGAGCAGCACGTGTGAACCGCCGCTCAACGAAGAACGCATGCGCACACGACCCCACGTGCAAAAAAAAAAAAAAAAAAAAATTAGATAAGATAATCTAAGAAAAGGAAACTCGGTTTTTGTATAGTGCGCATAAAAATAACCGAGAAGGGCATCTCTCCCAACATGCGTCGGAAAGGCCAACATTCATTATTCTTTCTTTTTTTTCCAATTTTTTTTCTTCCCAGAAACGGATACGCGCGGCTTTTAACCTTGTTCCTAAGTCCGAAAAAAAGGTGGGCACGTTATCAAAGAAAGAAAGAAAGAAAGAAAGAAAGAAAGAAAGAAGGAAAGGAAGAAAGAAGGAAAGGAAGAAAGAAGGAAAGAACCAAAGAAAGAAAAAAAAGAGAATAAACGAGTAGTTCGGATTAGAGCACTGCACGGGCCGATTTTTGTGGCCCGGGCCCGGCCCGGGCCCGTTTTCACATTGGGCGGCCCGCCCGAGCCCGATCAAAACTTTTATGGCGAGACCCGGGCCCGGCCCGGGCCCGGAAATAATCTACGTTACCCGCCCGGCCCGGCCCGCCACCCCTTTACCTTAAGCCCGAGCCCGGCCCGAGCCCGACTCGAAACCGGCCCGAACCCGGCCCGAGACCGAAAAATACATGTTTTTCAGAGTTGAGAAGCCCGAGAATAACTCGCAGAAAGCCCGAGCCCGGCCCGGGCCCGCATCAAAAAATCCGAGCCCGGCCCGGGCCCGGGTCAAAAAGCACCCGCCGTGCCCGAGCCCGGCCCGAGCCCGTGAAAAAACTCCTCTACCCGGCCCGGCCCGGCCCACGGGCCGGGCCGGGCCCGGGCTTTCGGGTAAGCCCGAGCCCGTGCAGTGCTCTAGTTCGGATTACGACTGGCCTCGTTGAAAAAGGGTGCCTTGAAGAGACTGGGACACATGTAGGTATACATAAGAACAAGAGAGAGAATTATGCTGCGAACATTACCTTATGACCTTATGTATATATAGTGGGTCATAGAGAAACTGAAATGCACTTATATTTTAAACGTTCCGTTGTACTACGTACTATGCTAGAAATAAAAAAATAGAAAGGAAAATAAAATTACGATAGCCCCAACGCCCGCTATAGAGCCCTCCCGCAGAGTAGGCTTAGGCTATAGATGCGCGGCGGCCTTAAAATCTCCAAGAATATGACACGCCGAGAGCGGGTCGCCTGAATGCCATGTTATCGCGATTCCATGAGCCCCGTTGGATATTCGCCGCTGTGACAAACGACGCACGTCAGCGGAGACCTCGCATTAAACCTGGCAGGAACGTGCATCAGTCATGTATACGGGCGAAGCTTCTAATCCCGGACGGCGCTCGCTCGTGTATGGTCGCATCTGGCTCCATTCATCTAGTCTAAAGGGGGAGCGCTTGTATAAATCACACCGTGCTTTCAAAGTGCGCGCCGTGGTGCGCGACGCGAAGATGTAGACTTTCGGCAAATATTTCTCGGAGCGAGCTTTGCAGGGTGTGGCTCGCACGCGCCTTGTGCGGCGAAGGCAGATATACCTCGGGTCGCCCGCGCCGGTCGACGTATAGGCACCGACGCAAGCGTTAGACAATGCGGCCGTAGATCTCGTACATCCAGCGAATGCGTCTTATGCACGTACGCGGCTATAGGGGCTGCCTTCGAGGCGAGGCATCGCGAGGAACAACCCCGTCTTCTTCGTGTGTTGAGAACAACCGATACGCGTCCACCCCCCCCCCCCCCCCCCCCATTTGCCTTTTATTTGAAATTCCTTCTCGTAAGCATGCGGTTGCTGCTAGGCACCTTGTGTTATCGCTTTGATGTCTCTGAATAAATAGCCTTGTCACGGACATAGAATAAAACAATTGGCCCGCACCAGCTTCGGAACGCGCCCGGCACGGCCTTTTCTCGCTTCAGCTTGACCTGTCCTCGTAATATTTGCTCTGTATACTTGTGAAGGGCCAGGCAGATTAAAAAAAATAATAATAAAGCAGGGGATGAACCTTTGAGTTCTTATTGCCAACACCTTGCGTATGCGATCCGTACGATCTATGATAGCGATGTATAGTGCATGTGCGGTAACAAGACGTACGTTTTCTTTCAAAGATGGCTGCCTCAAAGCATAAGAGAATAAAATGCAACTGATATATGTCACATTACAGTACGAATAGATGGCGTGTAAATAAAGAAAAAATGGCCCCGCTACCCGCAGATTCTACGCCAAAATATCTTCTAAGTACAGAGGTTCATGGTCACGCCAATGCTATCTATAAGATCACCAGTGCTGCCCAAACACTGCATGTTATGGTCACCGAGCACAAGAGAACTATGGCGCAATTGTAACTGCAAGGCTCTAATTCTAAATCTACAGATTCTTGGCATGAGGTGACGGAAAAAAGTCCCCCGTGGACAACATGAAATCGGGATAACACAAATTTGCTTTCAATAGAGCATAACGGCTCAATGAATTCAATGAAAATAAAAGTGGTCTGGTTTGGAACGCGAAATCCTTTCGGTACATGCCACGAATGAATGCTCGCATGACGAGTGATGACTGCTTGAAAGTAAGTTCTTGCTCGTATTTCTCTATAACTCGGACCCGCAAGTTGCGGCACGTTGGCAAAAAATTCCTCAGAAGCAACACAACGACGGCAAAGAAATTGGCGCGTGGCTGAAAGACAGTCTTTGGCGGATCGTGTGTTCTTTGTATAACGTTCCTTACAGATTCAGCTTCTTTGTTAAGTTTATATCGTTGTAAACTATCTACCTTCCGCAAACCTTCGCATCTCTCTTATATGTATATTCTTTCCGCTCAACACTCTTTAATTCCCTCTTGCGCGAGGTATATTAGAAGTGACCACTTTATTGTGAGACACTTATATACTGTTCCATTGACATTCCTGATGAAATAACGAAATCTTATTCATTTCTCATTGAAATGGCCGACAACGCTCTTTACAATGCCTGTATTTGCGAGGAGGTGCTAGAACACATTCTGTGCGACTGTCCTGAATATAATGTTCTGAGACAGTCCCTGGCGTCCGTTGTAGCGCACCTTGACAATAGACCAATGTCAGTTGAAACGACTCTCACATGTCGTCGACAGAAGACATCGCAGCTGAAGGCGACGACGGGACTTCTTAGGTTTTTGAAAGAAACGGGCTTGGACAAGCAGCTGTACGTGACAGTGATGTCACGTACCACGCAAGAGTGACGGACTGTGACTGACGATGTGTGTGCTGTGCTATGTGCTCTCTCTCTCTCTCCTCCCCATCTTTCATTCTCCCCCATTCCGCTCCCATGTGTAGGGTAGCAAACCTGCCTTTCCTTATCCACTCTTTCCTTCCTTCCTGATGAAATAAACACTCCATCATCATCACAACCGTCAGCATTGTCGTCGTCGACGTCAGCTTAGCTTGTCAGTGATGACGCAAATTCCCAGATTAATTTTGAGAGTATAGGTTAGTGGGGCGCCTAAAACCATAAAACTCTTAGAGATCAAAAGAAAGGAAATAAGGCGGCGGTGCGTGAGCGTCTTCCGCATTACAGATTATTACGTGTACATGCCGCGTGCCCGTGCAGTCTCGTGTACTCCGAACGTTCGATCGCACGCGTCGCCCGCGGGTGCAAACTCGTAGCCTCCCTCAGTGTGTAATGCCCGTCATCAACCACCGCTCAGAGACACGTGATAGCAGCTTCGCAACGGCCTCTTACGCAGTCCGCATCGGCGAACTTGTGCTCCCCCCCCCCCCTTTTTTTTTTGTTACTTTTCTTTTTGGACGCAATTAAGCATAAGCGACAAAGGCAGTAAGAAAAGACAGCACATACAGAAGAAAAAGTGCACATAATGCATGACGTTGATTCAAAGGCCGAGAAAAGTACCGTGGTTAGGAAGGCAGTGTGGCAAGCAGTCTATAGCATACAGTATAGCACAGGGAGCACACGCTGTAGGCAAATAAATACTAGACTTGGTGCGGTATATTCCTGGATTCAAAGGGTGTAAGTGGGAGGAGGTCGCCTCCTATATACACAATGAATAAAAGGAGCCGCCGTTCAAGTATAGACCGTAAACTCTAAGCGCTACACACGTACCGGCACGTCTTAAGGCAGTGGTTTTTGCCGAAGAAGCACCCGGGCGTCCAAATAACAGTTTGCCGGACTCGAAGAAGGTATTCAAGGCGTTCGAATGAGCGCAGCTGAGCTGCATGCAGGCGTTAGTAAGCTTGTATACGCTTCCATTACCATACATGAGCATGTACCATTAGAAGAATTTAATATGAAGTGTGTGGGCTTCATTAGAGGCGAGGGGTGCTCCGAGAAAGATGCCGTTATCATCCGGAGGACCACTATGGCAGAGCGAAGCTTTATTTGCCTACCTCCGCGAGGTTTGGCGTGGCTGTGTTTCTCGCCGAAAAGGCTGTGCCCATCCCGAAGACTGTGTAATCGAAGGTGGTGATCTTGTGGGCCTAAACACGTGGGTGGGCCTATCATTATGAATTTATCGCATTACAGTCGCTCAGGTGTAACACGTGGGCCCAGTTTCCTTGCCTCGTTCTCTGTGTTTGACGTCGGTATCCTGCCGAGTACAAGCAGCAGCAGCTCGGAGAGCTCAAGACCAAAAAAAAAAAAAAAAAAATCTGTGACGTCAGCGTGCAGTAGTAGTTCAGAAAGGAAGCATTTGCGCAGTGGCACTGCTTATACGCCACAAATGGTGTTAGTAGAGTCCAATGCGACCGCAAAGTACATTTACCGACATCTCGATTGAGAGGTGCAATTGGTCAGGTCTTTGAAAGGGGTGTAGACGCTTCAAACGTTACGTTTCGTATATCTCAGTACATACGCCCCTACTTATTGCTATTACCGTTATTCTACCTGCACCGCGAGACCAACAGCGTATCGATATTAACTGAGGTTGCGATGGAAGCCGTCGCGGATATAGGTATGCTCAAATGTGAAGCAGCTGACGGTCATTCAGTTCGTTCAAAGAATAAAGAAGTCAACTTAATTCATTCTCGTGTAAATTGCTTCAACATCAGCAATGTTAACACATTCGTGACGTGAACATAGCATCTACATAACGCAAACATAACATCTGCAAAACGCTACATAGTATGTACATTATTGTAACGTCCCATAACGTCAACACATTCAGTATTAAAACAAACATGCATATACATCAAAGAAACTTCGCATCCATCCATTCGCGCAGTGCGTGGGATGTACATATCTTTTTCTCTTCGTTCTTTCTTTTCATAGGACAGGGCAGACGATCGAATATTTGTTCTGGCTAGCTTCTCCGTGTTTATTTTTGATATATATATCTCCCTTCTGGCGCTCATAAAAAAGGACCGAACCAACGCAATGTTTACAGCACGAAATAGGCAACATAAACGATATACATTGCAGTAAGCCATTATTTCACGAAATTGCCATAAGGGGTCTCTGTATTTCATCCAGAAACAAGTATAAGGGAGATGATAGCTGCAGTTGTCAGCCTGTATATAGGCGACGCAGACTACTCTAGATGAGAGCCGACAAATAAAGCGGGACGTGCACGCACGCACGCACACATTCCATGAGGTCACGGCTCCTGCACCGTGAATGTTAATACGCTCATTGACTATATAATGAAGGTGCATTTGGGTCAGCGTTTCCATAATATAGGGTACGCGTCTTCACCGTTGTGAATAGGAATAGCATCTGCTCTGCTATATTCGCCTCTGGAACATATTGAGATGCTAATTCTGTACAGAAAAATAAATATGCCCAGTGGGCTGCACAGTATACGTGACATACTGACATCCCAGAGCGTTCAGGAGCAAATGTCAAAACGTGTTATTTTCTTCGTTTAGAAATAGTTTTAAAAGTTATGCAGCGATGCACTGATATCCTTAGAACCATTTGCTACCCTATATAGACGTACAATAATACATACGTTCCTCACACGTATAACTCGTCCTGCTTACGCTGCCTCGGATGATCCCTGGGGCGCCACGCTTGGGTTACCGAACTAATTTTCACACTGCCTGCGAGACAACAGCATTGGTCGGTATCGGTGACATCTTAAGTTCCGCTCTGTACTGGATATGTGAAAATAAGGCTAACGATGCCTTCGCACAAGGAAAATATACACGTAGGGTGTTTCAGCGAACATTTTTGAAAATTTTTAAACATTGCCTGTGGCAGATAGCACAATTCTAGTCCATGAGCTGGTCTACTCGAAGAGGCGGACATTACTTGCACAAAAAACTGAAATGCATATCGACAAATTAAAAAAATACTAATTAGGTTTTTAACTAATTACCTCATGGCACATATTGCAATTTACAAATTCTAGTGGGTGAGACTGCAAGGATATCCACTTGAAAAACAAGTTTGTGGATGACACCATTTACGAAATATGCACCGTCAAACTTGCGGTAAAAATGCACTGACGTTCCACTTTCTTTCTCAACAAAACGTCGTTTTACGCATTCAAGCACAAAGGTAACTGGAACGCCAATTGACGCATTTCTCCGCAAAGTTCGGGAATTAATATATCGTAACTGGTGCACGTCACCCTGAAAATTCGTTCCAAGTAGATGCGCCTTGAGAACTCCGCGGCTAGAATTTGTAAATTGCAATATGTGCCATAATTTATTAGTTAAAACACAATTAGTGAATATTTGTTAATTAGTAGATCATCCATTTCAATTTTTGTGCAATGTCCGCCTCTTGAGTAGACCAGCTCATGAACTAGAATTGTGCTATCTGCCACAGGCAATTAAAAAAAAGCAAAAGAAAAAAAAATGTTTGAAAGCGTTCGCTGAAACACCCGGTAAGTGTGCCTCCTGGAACAAATACCCGTGAATTGTTATTTCTATCATATCCTATACATAATCCGAAAACCATTATATACTATTGTCGCTGCGGTCCATTTCAAACGATAATTAATAGGCCGCTGGTATAGGCTGCGTTAAGCCAACCGATCCTGCATGCGTACCGAGCTCATATAGCAGCGAAATATCCTCCATCTTCACTGCTGCCAAGCTTCTGAATACTTCTGAATTCTTTTCAGACGCCGACGCACGTTTTCAATGCACTATACGCTTATCGATTTCTCTCTCTCTCAATCCAGTTATGTCACAATCCGACTACTTCTCTTTTTTTTCCCGCCCATCACGTCTGCGGAAGCTTCCTGGTACGATTAGGAGCCATCTCTTGAAAGCTGTTCTCTTGCACGCGCTGCAACTACGCGCGCAGGTATACGTGACCCGGACAATCGCAGTATGCAGATCATTTCGTCATGGCGTAGTACAATGCGTACAACGCAGCTGGCAATGCTCCCGCGGATAAGAGAGACGAGGAATGGAGTCGTGCTGCCGCCTATACAGTATATAATATAGGCCGCGTGGCGGGATGCGCGGAGAACGCATGCCGAATAGAGAGAGGTATGCGCCGCCGGCGCTCAAGCGCTGAGCTTGGATGATCCCTGGGAACTTCACGTCGGAGATCAAGGAAGGACAAATCGGTGGGAGGGGGAAGAGGGGGGGGGGGGGAGAAAGGGGGGGGGGATGCGGTATATGTCAGCTGCACCGTATACGTTTCAAAAATTCTCAGACACGCGCACATCACTGCGCCGATGAAAACGTATAATGTATACGCTCGTATAATGACAATTCACGTAGCGCTGTAGCACGCCGGCGTCGTTCTGTAGCCAGTGGACTCCAAAAGGGATAAGGCGAGCGGCCATGAAAAGAGGTCGGCTTTCGTTCCCTGGGTTTCCAGATCGGCCTTTTCTTTTAGCTATTTCGCTATAGGTAAAAACGTGAGTCTACCCCTTCGACGTGCTCCGCCAGCTAGTACGTTATTGAAGAGCTGAAGAAGAAGCCGAGCTCGAAGCCAAGATCGCAGCCCACGCAAGATCTGATGTAATAGTTCAGCGGAAATCTGCTAGGTGGAGATAAGTAATTAAAGGGAAACTGAGACATCCACCCAAATGTATCAATTTGCTACAATGGAAACCCAACAGGGTTCCTCGAAAGAAAGCCTCGCAGTTGAAGAAAAATTCGTCCTGGTCCGGGACTCGAACCCGGGACCACCGCCTTTGCGGGGCAGCCGCTCTACCATCTGAGCTAACCAGGCGGCTAACAGATGGCAGGGCGAAGTCGAATTTGTCGACAACTCGAAGCAAAGGCAAGTGTATTGATGTAATAGTTCAGCGGAAATCCGCTAGGTGGAGATAAGGCGGTGGTCCCGGGTTCGAGTCCCGGACCAGGACGAATTTTTCTTCAACTGCGAGGCTTTCTTTCGAGGAACCCGGTTGGGTTTCCATTGCAGCAAATTGCTACATTTGGGTGGATGTCTCAGTTTCCTTTTAATTACTTATCTCCACCTAGCGGATTTCCGCTGAACTATTACATCAATACACTTGCCTTTGCTTCGAGTTGTCGACAAATTCGACTTCGCCCTGCCATCTGCTAGCCGCCTGGTTAGCTCAGATGGTAGAGCGGCTGCCCCGGAAAGGCGGTGGTCCCGGGTTCGAGTCCCGGACCAGGACGAATTTTTCTTCAACTGCGAGGCTTTCTTTCGAGGAACCCCGTTGGGTTTCCATTGTAGCAAATTGCGACATTTGGGTGGATGTCTCAGTTTCCCTTTAATCACGCAAGATCTGTATACTGTCTGGACTATCGCGAAGTGACGCCAGCACCCTTTGCCGTGTTGGACAAGCTTTACGCCTCACAAAACCTGTAAGCAGGAAAAAAGGGTGGAAGGAGGAATAGACGGAAAGACAGGGAGGTTAGCATGTTCTCAGACAGGCTGGCTACCCTGTGCCAGGGAAAGAGGGCAAGAGGAATAAAATATAATAAGCAGAACCTCATGTTATACTACAGAGGTACCTATATATATATATATATATATATATATATATATATATATATATATATATATATATATATAAGACACTGTGGATCTTCGTCCAGGAGGAACAAGAGCGGATATGCAGCACTTGCTGTACAGTTAGCAACTAGAGAAAGAAAGAATTCTATGCATGTGGTCAGAACAAGCCTTCTCTGGGAATCTCATGCAACACAAGCATTGAATTGGGCCTTCAGATTCTACTAACTATAGAGCGGATTGTACAAGGCCGTCCCCTCTTGGTGTGAACACCTAATTAATTTTCAAAAACTCATTAGTAGGTTCTATTTAGAAAAAAATGTCCACCGATTAATTTTTCATTAGCAGATATCCGGGTCTGTCTCAAAACCGGTGACTTGTTTCCATGAGTGGAATAAACCTTGAAAGTATGTGTGGGATTGAATGCCGTTGAGGCGTTCCCCTTCCACAACGTGGACGGCTCTGCATACGAAGAAAGACAACAGTACAAGAATCGAGAAAGCTGCGAGGTGGGAATGATCGGTTTATATGTATATATGGAAGCGTGACCTTCGGCGGCAGAGCTGCGGCCGTCCCGACGTTACCGGCCTAATTCCCTGCGCTTCTCCGCCTTCGCTCGAAGTATAGAACGGCAGCCGGCCGCGTCCTTTATGCATGCGCGATCAGACGTGTCATTTCGCGAAACCTGGCGCGCATGCACGCGTTGCGTCGAGGCACTGGCGATTACCCCCGCGTGCCTCTCTCGAACCGAAGGCGCGTATGTGCGAGCGGCAAGCCGTCGGAATATTTCGACCGAACTAACGGGCCCTCTTCTTTTACGTTCGCATTCTTGCTTGCCTGCATGCGTGCTTTCTGTCTTCCCTTCGGTTTCTCCCTCTATCTCTATTTCTTTTACGCTTACAACTGGGCGTTCTTCTTTGGCCTCGCTTGTGGCTCCGCTGTGTGTGTGTATGTCTACATCCAACCGGCCTGTCTTAACAGAAGCCTTGGCCGGCAGAAGATACAAGGTCGCAGTTCGCTCGATACGCGCGCCTCACCGCGGAACGATCTGATCTGAAGTGATAAAGTGTGGCGAAGTCCCACCAGCCACGGGTGGCGTTGATCGCTTGCGGAGACGGTGAATATAGAGGTGTTTTAATAAATTTTGGATATGTTTGCGTGCTACACTAGATGACAAGTGGGCGAGGGATGAGGTACACGCACCTATATATAGGCTTGCGTTCGGTAGAGAACTCCACGTCATGCAGGAGGTTACTCGTTCGGATCATCCCAGTCATGTGATGTCTTTTCTTCTAGTCCACTCCCCCTTTTTTAATCATCATTGAACACAAACAAGGGCATAGCATTAGCAGCCCTCGTACAAACGCTACAATTTTCCTATGATATATCATTGGCCTCGTTCGCCGTTTCTTCGGTATTACTTCGTTCGGGTACGCCGTTTTTCCTCTCTTCCACCCGCTAGAGCGCCATTTCTTTATTTTCCCCCTTTTTAACGTGCGCTTTTGCACGAATAACGTTTACGGGACACTGCCGGAAACCGCGACCCTATTAAGGAGAATAAGGAGAAAAAAGAAAAAGAAGTGGTTACCTCTCAATTTATAGCACTATATTGACAGAGTTGACATTTGGGCGAGAATTCACGAGCTACTATTCGAGACTTCGCGGCTACCACTTGCCAGCGCACTGTCGAGATTGCGGCTGCGAGCCAAACTTGTAGAATATGGCGATATATTCAAAAGAGAAGGCGATCGTGAGGCGGAGCACCATCGAGACATTTCTTATCGATCAGCCACTCTTTCATATACAATTTCAGACAACACACACACATACACACACACACACGCGCGCGACGCGCGCGCGCGCGCGCGGATATATCGCTTGAAGTAGAAGGGTGTCAACCATGATGTTGTTTCGTTCATCGCTCTTTTTCGCCTTATATTCTTTTAGCGGCAATTGTTGCATTACACTTTGGTAGTTCAGTATATATGAAACATTAGACTTCAAGCAAACTAAATTGAAATAAGTCTGCGCCCGTTTGTTCCATTCGTTTGCAGTTCGTAGGTACGTAGAAATGCGTATCCATGTAGTCTGTGATACACTGCAGAAACTGCAGTGATAAAAGACGTATGTGAATGAAGCGTGCGGGACTGTGTAGGTCTATACGCTGCGAGAAGACACTGCGCTTTCGCAGCTTCCGGTGCGTTACGTAAAGTGATATGGCCGACCGGCACGCGCATTTCCGCATACGACGTATACGTGACACAAGCACCATCATGCACGCGCATAAATGTGTCGTTCCTTTCTCGAAACTCTGCGCCGACTGGCATTCGTCTGGTGTCAGACCAGCATGGAGAAAGCAGCATTCACACTTGACGGTGCATTATACTTCATTCATCTGTCTTGCAGCACCCGCGCGTATACAGCAAACAAACGTCCATTTGCTGTATAGCATGTTAAGGTGGTGTCCCGTCGGCGACACGTCGTTATCTGTGCCCTATAGAGACAGTGGGGTGGGTGGGGGTTGTGCTTGGACGACACTCGTCTGCCTATTTGGATTGCGAGCTTACATGCGCACAGAGGCCACCCACGTTGAAGAGAAACCCATGTGCTTGTACCCCGTCCGTCTGACAGGGTGCACGTTCGTATGTGGCCGCGTCGCATCGCAGTGACAGGGCGCGGGCAACCCGACACTCAATGACGAGGACGGGGTGCGACCCCTCGGAACGCATATATAGCCCTCGAAGCTCAAGCAATGATGGACACAACTAGCCTTGCCAGTCAGCCAGCCTTAAGCGGTTCGTTGGAAGATAGAGACGACGGCGTTCAGCTAATGCTAAGTATACCTTGCATACGTTTAGTGCTTTATAACACGATCGAGATGTGTTCGAGGACAGCAAACAAAGGCAGAATTCCAGGCAGAATGCCTTCTGATTCTTGCTTGCGCGTGTTGCAGGCGTACCAATTGGCCTTCGAGGCTAACATTCTATGATCACGTGCAGGCGACTCAAGGGGTTCATACCAAGGTGCTTAACCTCACAAAAGGCGCAAACGTGTATTGAGAACTATAGCTTATAGGTATTAATTGCCCTTCTATGTCCTTATGCGAAATGGTCTGCATGGAATGTTTTTTTTTTTTTATTGATATGATATAAGGAGATGTTGACGCACAAATAAGGCGTCGGCTACTCCTTAGCTCTTGAATGGGTCTAACCTAGAATGTTCAGGGTTCAACATACAAGAATACATGTCCAATAACCTCATACAAGCAACGTTTGCACAGCAACACGACAACGTAAAGAAAACGAAAAAAAAAAAAACGTGGTACATAGAATGAAGAAGTTCAATCACTCCACGGCACTGCAGAAGAAAGTCTCAAGAATACAATTAATAATGGCACCTTACAATACAGTCTCTAATCAGCGGGTGGTGCAGACATCATGTAAATCATTATCACATATAGTCAGAACAGAATAATAAACATAACATAATCCACAAACACATATACATATACAGCGACATTGAAATAAAAGGAACATTATAAGCGTTAATAACGGCCAACAATGACGCTCTCTTCGAGAAATGTTGTTAACGCTTTTAGAGCGCTCTTTTGCAAGGCCATTGTTGACCAAGGGCCCAAAAGTTTCCTTAAACTGAAAGGTCTGCGGTCTAATGCCATTAACGTTTATTTAAGTCGGCGTCTTGGTGTGTCGTGATGTGGGCAATCTAAAAGGAGGTGATATATATCCTCATCTACAAATCCACAATCACATTCGGGGGTTTCCGCACGGCCAATTCTATGCAAGAAATGTTTTGTGTAGGCAGTGCCTAGCCTTAATCGATGAATAAGGGTTTCCATATTTCTGTCTAATGACAATGGAAATTTGAGTTCAATAAGCGGATCGATATGGTATAAATCAGAGCTCTTCGAATTCTGGCCAAACCACGTATTTCTACACATTTTGAAAGATGTTGCCCCTATAATGCAGCGTAATTCATTTTTTGATATTAGGAGCGAAATCGCATCATCTTTGAGGTGTGCGTGTCGTGCTGCTTCATCGGCTGCTGTGTTGCCAGGAATGTTACAATGTCCAGGTATCCACTGGAATCTTATTTCATGCTTCTCTTGGCTTGCCTTTGTGAGGTCTCTAAGTGTTTCATATATTATACTATCACTGATTGTTTTTGCTTTTGTGCTGCAGAGTGATATTAGTGCCGCCTGTAAATCGCTGAAAATTACCCATTTTTGCGCATCTCGTACTGAAGTTATAAATTTTACCGCACATATAGGATTGCGAACAGTTCAGTCGTTGTGGACGAAGTCGCACGAGATAACTTAAATGATTCTTGTTTATTGAGGTGCATATAAATCTGGTAAAGTGCTAGTTGTTGAGCAGCTTGAATGCACATGTTTCTTTTTCTGAATATGTCATCTACTGACAATTCGATTTTTGGACGAGTAAGCAGCCATGGAGGATATTCGACATCTGAGTTCCAAAATTAATTTCTTGGTAATATATGAAGATTTTCCTGAATTTATTTATGAACATAACTTTTATCTCGTTTCATTGTGTCTAGAGCCAATGGGTGATTTTTATTCTATGGTTGAAGACGAAAATAATGCCGGCATGTTTCTGTAGTTCTCATAACTGGAAACGGTGATTGGCGAGCCTCAGCTATTACAAGACGGCTAGAAGTCGCTCGTGGAACGCCTGGACATATGCGTAGACCTCTAGCTAAAAGTATTTCAAGTTGTTCTTCTGACGTGTGTGAAAGCCCATGCAAGATGGGCGCGGAATACGCAATTTTTTGTCGTATTAATGCATTGTAAACAGTCAACATGGTCGATACTGATCCACCCCATGATGTGCCAGCGAGTCTGCGAAGTACAGTCACTATCGCATTGACCTCGTTTGCGAGTTTTTTTATGTGGGGTGCCCAGGATAGTTGCCGATCAAGTATTATTCCAAGAAATCGATGCTGTTTGACTATCATTAGAGGTTGTCATTCCAGATTAAGAGTGAAATTTTTCAACTGCCTCCGAGTGAAGGGCACTACAGCTGTCTTAATTCACATGTGATAGCACCATTCCCCTCTCTCTCTCAAAAAGCGGGTAATAATATTTATGCCGTCTTGTAACGCCATCTGAAGTAATTGAACAAGAGTTACAGATGTCCAATTGCACACATCATCTGCATACAGTGAAAATCTCAACTGTGATGGCAGTCTTCTCGCTAAATCAGCCATGACGAAGTTAAAAAGAAAAGGGCTGAGTGCGCTTCCCTGTGGTACTCCCTGCTTGTCAACATGTTCAGCACTCTTTCCTTCGCTCGTCTGAACAAATATTTTGCGACCTGATAAAAATTCAGAAATCCATCGCAAGGACCTGCCGGACATTCCAAGTTCTAACATACTTAGCAGATCATGAACGTGACTAACAGTGTCAAACACCCTCTTGATGTCTAAGAATACTGCTATCGTCAAGTTGCCACATGCACGTTCGTGTTCCACACAGGTTAATATATCCAATATTGCATCCATTGTGCATCTCTGTTTTCTAAAACCATGGAATGTTCGTGTTCCACACAGGTTACTATATCCAATATTGCATCCATTGTGCATCTCTGTTTTCTAAAACCACGGAATGTTCATGTTCATGGAAAGCATGGAATGTTCATGTTCAATAAAAAAGTTGCTGCAGAACTCACCTGACGATGAATGTCAACGTTGACGAGATTGGCATTGAAGCAATGTATAGCGACACGCCATGTTGCCAACGCGCATCATGTACGAGGCGCGCGTATGCAGCCGGGCTCCACTGTCGCGCTTTCCTCTGGACACGCGGCGCCATCCAGCGGTGCCGCGGCGAACTCCGCGCGTGGCGCGTGTGTGAATATATATCCAGACAATATCTTCTGAATATATATGATGCGGGTTCGATTCCGCCCAGCACCGGCGAAATTTGAAAGGATATATTTGTCGTTGAAGAGCGGCACACACCCTTTGACCGCAAGTTGCCGACAAAGAGGTTCACATTGAAAAGCGTGCACATACCCAGCGTCGCATACACAGCGAGCCAAGTTTGTCCGACGGTTGATTTGGAATACGTTTCCCTAAGTACAGCAGCCCAATACTCTACCCATTAGAGAGAGAGAGAGAGAGAGAGAGAGAGAATAAACATCTGTATTATGTAAACGAAGCTTTGGAGAGGCGTCCTTGAGCTCGGGCCGCGTCCTGGGCCCTCGCAATCAGTCGTTGCTGACCTCCATTAGACCATTAGACCCAGTGGCCCAAGTTGGCGGGCAAAACGGTTTGAGACCGACAGATAGGCAGACACATAGTTACCGTAAGGTGGCGTGAAATACCCTAAGAATGCTAATCGCATTCGAAGGACGCTCTTGTCGAGCAAGTGGGCTAGGACAAGGTGAACCCTATAAACTTCGCAATAAAGCTTTCGCAATGCAATACTGTCGCTCACCCCCCACCCTCCACCTAACTTTTTCCAAAAGGCATAAATGGCCCGCCCCTGTAAAAGCCTCACCGCTGCACACTGCAGGAGGCTGACAAAGTGAATCATTCGGTTCCTGTCACTGCGGAAGCCAGTGTTACAGCGGCGAATCACATGCTCGAACAGAGGAATCGGGGCACATGCGGTGAGAGTGAGAGTAGCGCCGCTTCTCTACACGATCCAGACAATCTGCGGGTCAAAGTATTACGAGAGAAGGAGGAGTCGTCGCTGTGATTCCCCGCAGTGTATAACACGCGGGGTGCACCGCGGTGCATCTCCATTAGGTGTGGCGCGCACTCCTTCGTCACACAGACAAAAACGCGTATAGAAAACGACGCACGCGGACACTCACCGCCAGAGAGAGTCTTCGACGGAGCGTCGCTATTGCGTCACCCGCGACCGAATCGCGGCAGTGGCAGCTGGCCGTATAGCCACGGACAAAAGGCACGCGTAATGGGCGTGAGACAAAGGCTTGAGCGTGCATGGGCCGACGCTGGCGCATAGCAGCCCCGCTGATGGAGCTGAGTGCGCAGTGCCACCGAGAGCGAGGGCTTTTCCTTCCGGCCTTGTCGCTCGCATGCACCGATGTCGGCGACCGCATGCGTGCCGCACGGATGCACTGGTGAACCGCCCGTTGAGAGAGAGCGAGTTGGCGTGGCTTTACCTTTTCTCTCAAAAACTCGCGCGTAGTTTTGCCTTTCCCTCTCTCTCTCAACAATATATATATATATATATATATATATATATATATATGGACACGCTTACATCAGTCGATCGACGGACGGGTGGATAGATAGATAGATAGATAGATAGATAGATAGATAGATAGATAGATAGATAGATAGATAGATAGATAGATAGATAGATAGATAGATAGATAGATAGATAGATAGATAGATAGATAGATAGACGTTCCCTGAACACATGCGCGCACAAGGAAAGTGTAGTGTGGTCAATCACATAGGCTCGTTGATCTTAAAAAACGCAATAGCGCCTTCAGAAAAAGCTTCCCACGTAGAAGTGCTTAGCTCACTATATACACAAAGAGCGTCCTTACACACGAGAACCACATGTGTATAAATAACCGGAAGTGATGCGCGTGTGGTACTGCCTCGTATGCTGTCATTACATATTCCCGCCCGGCTGCAAATAATGTGCCGGAGGCAAGCGTGTTAGGGCCATGAGGTAAGGAAGCGCCCATATTACGTGCGGAAGACAATAGAACAAGGTGAAGCGCGTCAAGGGTATCGCCTGCTGCTTAGGTCGTAGCACTTATGCGCGTTAAAACAAGAGTAAAGAAGTCCAAGAGACTGCACGCATGTACTATAGTACATATACATTGCTCGAGACACACTTAACTGGCATGCATAAACGAAGAAAAGGCAACAATTCGGCTGAAGCATATGGTTCGTTGTGATTCGCTGACTGGGGCGTGTATTGGTACGCGTCATTAAAAGAACGCCACCGCGATGTGGTGAAATAAAAAATGAAAGTGCAAACAAAAGATATCAGCCCTTCTAATGATCGGGTCAAACTTTTAAGCTCCAGCTCTCGCGGGCGGTTACAAAATTGATACGTATACCCGCACAGAAGACATCCTTTAGGAATGCGGGAAATTGGCGTTGCCGAGCCAAGGCGCTTATCAGCTGCGCACGGCCTGGTAGCTCATTCTACGAAATTCCTGGGTTTTATTCTGGGTTTATACGCGCAAGTACCATGGCGCCGGCATTCAACAACAGAGTCACGCCGTCTGCGGACGTAATCAGATAAAGAAAAGAGAAATGAAAGTTGCGTGTCCTTCGCGTCAGTTGAACGACAAGTCCGATATACGCGCACTGAATGGCATAACGATCGGGGTCTGTTATCTCTAAATAGTCCGGCGCGAAATGCGGCTTCGACAGGGCGGTCCATGTCGCAATCGTTAACCGATTCACGAGAAAAGCAGCCGCTTCGTTCGCATTTTTTACGTCCACAAGATCCAACGCCGATTATATGTATGTATCAGCCTTCTCCGCCGGCAGGCTCAATTAAATAGAAACAGCTTCGACGCCTTTTCTGCCCCCTCGCTTCTTACGTATCCATCGCAAGACATCGCAGACCGATAACACATGATAAACAAGGAGCTCATTTTGTGCTGAAGCCTGCGGGCACGCTTCCGGTTGCATGTCCTTGGCACCTGACTTTGACAAGGAAACACGTTTTGTGCTGTACCGAATTATAGGCGATACATTTTTTTATACATTGACTCAATACAACGAATAAAACGTAGTTCTCTGCGGCGCAAGCACTTCATGGGTGCGCAGGCCCGAACGCTTCATTCCGAACGATGGTCTGTCTTGAAATGAAGGTTCCGAGAGATCTACTGGACTCTGGCGTGTCGCAGATCTCAGAACTTGAGACATGTGACTGTGCGAAACTATCCCATTTTTGTTATATTATATCCACCTTTTTTTTCTGTTTGTGTCTTGTTCAATTCTACTATTTTGGGCATGCATCAATGGCATTTACTCTTTGTGGTTGTCCGGGCATGCCAGCAGCTGCTCTTGGGGACAGCTTTAGCGTAAGGACTATTCAGTGAGCACTGGCAGTGGTCTCCTAGTCAGTGTGGTCGGAAAGAGCAGCATGCGCAGATTTCATGGAAGAGGACGTTCCGATAAAATAAAGTTTCCTTCGACTGGAATATCACCACATGCGATGGCAATGTCCGGTATAGTTCGGAGACTACGAAGATGAATTAGCCTTCGTAAGTCTCATATATGGATGCGCCGATGACCTGGCACGACAGTATAGAGAGCGTGGCACAAATATCGCGAGTTCCAAAGTGAAATAAAATACTAATTTAAAAATAATTCAAGTAATAAGTCAGTGCGTTCCCAGTGCATGTTTGCATAAGAATTATAATTAGGATTAATTTGGATGATAGTAAAAAAAAAGTTTTCGCTTGAATCGAACCATACCATATGTAAAGGTGGAGCACCGGATGCTTGACGCAAATGAGTTTAGCAAGTATATCTTTTTCTTAAGTTTGTTATAGAAACTCATGCCTCGTATACTTTAGCATGTGATATCGGCGGAAATGGCATTCGGTGTACGTATTTTACCATGTTCATGTTCTTATAGTGACCTGTCGCCAAGGCTTTAAAGCTGTTGGCTGCAGGCGCTGAAATAAACTTAAAACAATGCCGCTCGCAGCGCAAACAAGAACGGTACATATACTGTCCGAGCGCGGGTTCGCAGGGGCTGAGAGAAAGAGCGGTACAGAATTCGAGAGACGGAGAAAACGCGATCTCATCAGTCCGTCACGAGACGCCGTAAAACGGTCCATTTGATCCGCCCACCAGGGACGCACCTTTCCCGCGGCGCTGCCTTCGTTCTTACCGCCATTATTATTATTTTTTTTTCGCTGCTCACTCGGCGAGAATTGATCAATGCGCAGGCGAGGCGTGCGAGATCCGCCGGTGAGGTAGGTGATCGAGCGCCGCGCCATTTCCTTCAAGCGTGTTGCCTTAGCGTTGACGTGCATATACCGGCCGCACAAACTGTAGGCGCTCTCGATTTACGCTCTCGGCAGCGGCGAGAAAAAGCGAGAGAGTGTCTCGTCGAAGGTCGAGCCTGGCCCGAGGCGTCGCACTAGGTCGAGAGAAAGAGTGCAGTCCGAGGGATGATGGGCACGCGGTGAGCGAAAGGAGCGAACCCGGCTTTCCGGCGGCCGTAGCGAGCTCTCGAGTCGCCTCTGGGCTGACCAGCGCCGGTCGGTGGCTGCGTTCACGTGCACCCGCGTCCACGTGTCCCGGCTGGAGAACGTGAGGGAAGGAGAGCACGCGGAATTCCGCGGTGAGGCGACCGGAGAAACGGCGGGGCCGCCGGACACACCCCGGCCGTGCCCCACCGGCGGCACTGGCCCGGGGCAAGGCGAGGAGGCGACACCTCGATGGCGAGGCGGGCGGGCTTTTCTGCGAGCGCGGTGATCTCGTCGGTGGCAAAGCGGCGAGAACGCGTGGTGCTACCGCGTCCCAACGGACGTGCTCTAGCTTGCTTACAGTGAGAGTAGTGCTCAAAGAGCAAAACGGCCTTTTGAGCGCGAAAATGGAGGACGCAGTAAGGGGCTGGTGTAGTATACACTCGTGTGCCGTGTACCGTCTTTTCGCGCTGTGCCGCAGTGAAGCGCTGTTTCCAGAGTCAGCATGCATGTTCCATCTCTACTGAAGGAAACTGGTTGATGTGAAATGTGTGAGAGCGCAGTGTACTCAGTCGCTGAAAACTTTAACAGTGGCTCCAGGCGTGCTGTGCGTTCAATGCGCCGCCAATTGTAGTGGACAGCCACTTTACTTTCCAACCTCCTCCTTTTTTTCCCTTGAATTTTTGTTTGTGACTGTTTTCTCTTCCCCAATCTTTCCGCCTTTCATTTCCCCTTCCCCCAGTGCAGGGTAGCAAACCAGAATCTTTTCGGGTTAACCTCCCTGCCTCTCCCACCACGTCTCTCTCTCTCTTTCTCTCTCTCTCACTTTACACGCATCTAGCGTATATAATGCAAGAGGTGGATGTTCGTGACCAGCTCACATGCTTTCCGTTATCTTTAGAAACCATTATGCCTTGTGAAAAAGCGATGCGTAGTATACAAAGGCACAGTTTGTCTTCGTTTTTTTTTTTTTTTTGTTATTTCAACATAGCAGCTTTCACTGACTGTCTCCCACCATCTTCCTGTCAGCATTTGTCAGCAGTTACATGAGATATTTTTTTTTAAAGAAAGGACATCACAACCGTAGCCTCTGCATCTACCTGTTTTGGTTCCGAAATCAAATGGCCCGATAAGTATATGACTGACACCACCAACATTATGTCAAAGCTAGCAACGGCACCTATATACGCCATCGCTGGTACATGGCTGTATCGTCGTCCTCTGGGTTGTCCTTCACATTCGAATTATTCCTTGGCGCCTGCAGATTGATTGTTCACCACACGCGTAACTTCCACGCTAGCATACGCACGTTTTATAGCCACATAGTCCTTTACTTTTTTAACTGCATAGCTATATTTCTATATTGAGGTGCACAAAGCACAAAGAACGGCGACAAGGTCACGTTCACTTTTCTAGAAACGTTCGCGTATCTTAACCTATATATACCCACTCACTGATGCGACCCCGCTGGCTGAAAAAATGGATTCAAGTTGCGAGGTTGGTCCGAAAACAGTTTAAAAAAAATAAGCGCAAGCCTCTACATCTGGCCCCGCCGAAGTGATGGCGAGAGAACGTACTCCTTTTGCGTTGCGCGCCTCTGGCAGGAATATATGGATTACGTTTACGGCACTCAACCGGGCCCACAAATGGACGGCCACATGCACGCAGGTCACTGTGACATTCCAAGTGCGAGCGCTTTCCTTCAAAGGAAGAGGAGCTATAGAGGGCGCGACCTTTCGCACCTGGATATCTAGAAAGCACGTATACGCAAAGGTCCAGACGTAGTATATAGGCATCCTTTAGAGGAAAAGAAGAGGGGCAGAAAAGAAAAAATTCGAGGTCAGCGCGATTACAATGGGCGAAGCGCCAGCCGAGAGAAGACGAAGAATGAAAGCTTGGCACGCATTGAACTGCTTTGTGCGCTTAGTGCGCAGTCGCTCCAGCGAGCGCTTGCAGCCGACGTTCGATTGCCTTTTAACGCCATCTGAATGGTGGAATGTGCGCAGCATCTTTGCACTATGGCAAGGTATACAGTGAACAAGAGAAGTAAACTCCGGATTGTGCCGTTTTACGACGTCGTGCATACACACAAACGCACGCACGCAATTGCAAACAAATGCACACACACAACCCATGCAACACGAAACCAGCATTTTCGTTATAAAGCAGGGGGCTCGATCTGCATGAGGCGCTGTATAAAATCTGAAGTCCAAAGCAACTTTCAGCATATTGCCTACAAGAACGTGCGTCGAAATACTCGTACTGTACATCGGCGTTTCATGTATCGTTTTCTTCAAAAGTACTCCCGATACCCACTATAATTGACAAAGCAACTTAAAATGATTATGTATTTTGTGGCACATTTTGCAGGCATTTATCTCGAAAATGGCCTCAGTGTATAGCTACAAAATAGACACACTATAGACACACCTACAAAATAGACACACCAAGTCCAACTGCGTTCAATTGCAAAAGTGCCCGAAAGTGGTTAATGAAAAACATTTAATTCAATTTTGTTAAAGAAGCTATCGTATATATACAAAGTGACGGTTGTGCGAATAATTTCCTTCGCTTCGGCTAATCCAGCTGATGCGGCGGAACTACGCATTCTATCACAAACGACTTTTCTTTTTATATAGTCTGTTCGAGAAAGAAAACGAGCCGAATAACCAGGCTGAGTATGTCTGTATACGGCCATGAATGAGAGTCGCGCCGCGGAGCGGCTTCTTCATCCCTTTGAAATCCTTTAGTATACCTCAGGTGCTACTCAGGACTCTGTCGAATTGCGTCTTGAGCGCATCAGAGATGGCGTAGCCACCCATGTGAGCAAATTAGAACTGGTATCATGAAGGCTACATCCGGACACTTTAGACGTCTAAGCATGGCTGATGACTATAGCCTTTCTTTTCTCCGCGGACGCGGACTGTATGTATATAGCACTAAATAAAGTTGTTTTCTCTCTCTTTCTCAAAACTGGCAAGATGGCGTACTTGAGAATGTCCAATACCATGACCCAGGAAACTATCGAAAGATTACTAGAAGACGTCTTCATGTAGTATTAATGTATACCGTGAAGTTCCTATATATGCATGGGGCCAGTTCGAATCATGTAGCGGAGCATGCACGATCAAATTGCGCATGTTTATGTACAAAGTTTGATGAACAGTCACTTAATATATGAAAGTTACGCATCACTTGGTAAAATGCTTCTTTTTTTTTTTTTAAATTTCTGCATAGGCGAAGAGCAACGGCCGGCTGGTTTTTAAACAGGAATAGAGGACGACGCGTCGAGTATACGTTGAGCTCTTCGGAATTTTTTTGTTTTTTCTTTGAAGCTCTGTGAAGGAACTTTGCGCTTGCTCTGCATAAAAATTCGCGGAAACTTAAGGACAACGCGGGAACGTACGTATAATTTTATGAAGGCGCGATAGCGCTCCATCTACGTTGTGCATAACAGAATTTATTTCACCAAGAGCCTTGACTCATAATTTCGCGGGTCATTAGAAATTTAAAGGAGGCGCTGACATTAAGACACTCTGTATACATATTTGGCACATAGGTACACATAAAAGGCGTTGCTGCGCCACTGCCGCGGGGACATGTGTGCCCAGTGCAGGGCCGACCGTGCGGCGCATATATAATAGCCACCGCGATGGTAGAGAGGAGCGCGCAATAAAGGCCGCCCCTTGCCCGCTGGGAGATGCATCCACCGGAGAATCCGGTTCCGCGACTCGATCGCCAAGCGCTCCATGGAATACCGCTCCAAGCGGGCCACAGAGAGAAACGCCACTTAGGACGTGGCCGCCTCTCGGGGACGATCGACCCTTCGCGGAACGGCTATACAGCAGCCGACTCGGCTTTTTTTTTCGAGTCAAGTGCGCGCAGGCATCTCTCGATCAATGCAGAGAAACAATGCTAACAAAAAGCAAATGTGCACAGAACCGGTAGCTTACGTGCGTGGCCGCTGGCCCCTGTAGAAGAGATGCGGTTAGGACGTATAGTACGATCCGTTACGCATTATGTCTTTTTTTTTTTTTTTTTACTCGCTCAAACGTATACCTGTTTTCACGGCCGCGTTAACATCCGCCGTGCAAGTATCGTATTACTCGCGCATCTCAATAATCACAGCACTGAGTGCACATGAGTGCCATAAGAACTGTCGGTACATTACGTGTGCTTTTTTTTTTTTTCTGCAAACTTTGAATGCTGAGCATTGTTAGAATTCTCGAGGCATCGCATCAGCATCAGGCTACGAGTCCTGTATACACTGAATACGTATCCTTGCACATGACCATGCGTACGCGACCTGTGTTCGCATTGCCAACATGGACACGAAGAAAAACAACTAATACGGTTACTTTTGCGTAGAATACGTAACAATAACGAGGCTCAATCCATCTCCTAATCACTGGTCGACGGAATGATATTGCCCCTTAGTAGGCTGTTCGGCACCACGTTCCTCAGATTTAGACACATCAACCATTCTGGTAGCCGATTCATGAAGAAATGACTACGTCCTTTATAAATACCCTTTCTTACTGCATCAGACACTGCGCAAGGCCACGAACATAACTATACTATACGGTATAGATTGTCCCCGATTTCAAGTATGGCGAAAGTCATGAATGCACCGGCAAGGTTCCCCGAACGGGAGAGAAGCATATGTATAGTAAGACGAACGTAATGCATCTGAGCTAACGGAAATATGGTAAGCGATAACTTAGACGAGTGTGCAAATTGCCAGTCGATAATGCCCTTACTTTATACTGGCACTGATCAGTTAGCTTTTAGTACTCCCAATAAATTTATTTATTCATCGTCATTTTAATTTTATAAGATCAAATGCTACAGCAGTTATCTGATATGTGTATTTATATTTATGTTCCCGCCCTTTCTCCCAGTGTACTAGTTGTAGATGGTTCATGTGTTAATAGCCTTTTTTTTTTGTTAATAGCCCCCCCCCCCCTCCCGCCCCATTCCACATTGAGGCCCTAGTGCCATATGTCTGAATAAAGGGATTCAATCAATCAATCAATCAATCAATCAATCAATCAATCAATTGTTATTCCTTCTATATGTGGCGTTAGATATACACTTTTATGTATTACGAATATTGTTGATATATCATCATGTGCATTATGTATGTTGTACAAATTGTGTAGGAAATCTCATGCGACTCCCCCTAGCATGATGAATAAATAAATAAATAAATAAATAAATAAATAAATAAATAAATAAATAAATAAATAAATAAATAAATAAATAAATAAAACATATTCGTTCAGTTTCGTCGACTCATGCAAAGAAGGGCATACTATAGGACCACTCGTAAAGCTCGTTAACTGTAGAGAAAGAAGACTGCCAACATTTTTAAAACGCTGCAGCGTTCTTCGCGCAGGGCCGTCACACCTTCGCGGACGCCAGTTTTTGTCATTCGCACCAAGAGTGCCAAAAGCCGCGTAATCTTCTTTCATTTCCTTCTCCACCTATTTCTAATACTATACACCCGATGGCGTACGCCGAAGCAACTGATTCGCTCACCTCTGATACATCGCGTCGCTGCGACGTGCACGGTCTGTTTCGTCAAGGCTAACGCCCCTGCCGCGACAAGGAAGCAAAAGAAATATGTTCTGGGCTAATGAAACACTTATTATAATCTAAGGAAACTGGCTGTAAACGGTGTCTTGCCCGCGCTGCAGCGTGACGGAGACAGCGGGACGTCGTTCGCGCTGGATGAGTACATTTCGAAGGCATTTTTTTTTCTCGGCCATTTAGGTCGTGCTACGGCAAGTTGAACACGCTCGCGTTCGTTCGCCGTTTATTCGTAACCACGAACTGGAGCCCCCGAATATTACACACTAACGCTTCTGTCGAGCGAAATTGATTTTCCTTGTACTTACAGCGGAACGCTGTACGAGCACTGAGGCGTCCCGTCAACGTTTGAGACAACCGAAGGAACAGAACCATTTTTCATCGATACACGGGCAGGGGTACACTTTGTTTTCAATTGCGAGACTTCGTAGTGCCATAGTCCCTTAATAGCTTTTTCAAAAGTATTGAGGGACCATGGTAGTGCTGAAGCACACCTGTAGCAGAGATACGCTGCTACACCGTTTAAATTAAGAACGAAAAGTGAAAGGTCTCTACCGGTGGTAACGACGGGTGAGGAAGTGTCAGTAGAGCGTTTCAGTTTTGTGCGAACTTTCTTCGGGCTTGGCATATTCTCGAGAGTGAGCTTGCTTGATGAGCAAGCTCACTCTCGCCACTGAAGACAAAGCAGCTTTACAAAAGACACCGCTGTAGACATTCTACCAAGGGTTCTGTTGAAACGCATGCTTCAAGGCAGTGTCGTCTGCTAGATGCAACGGCGAAGAAGGGAGATGCAGGAATAAACTAGGAGGTGTGCGCATGCGTGCTGCATGTCATGCTTACCGAAGGGTAGTTCCTATTTTTTTTTTTTTTTCAGAGAACGTTCTCAAAACTCACTAGATTGAGCCTTCGGTTCTTGCAAACTGGACGGTAACCCTTGCTTATCGATAAACTATATAATAAACTACCTATTCCCGGGCAAATACTGTCCGAATCTCATAGAGTCACGAGCAGCTAACTATAGCTCGGGAACTGCAAACCCCTTTGCTTTTGCGCTTTTTTTTTCTTCTGGCTTACAAAGAATTCGCTCACAGTAAGACTGACGTTTTATTGCGATAGCAATTATATGGACACTTCAACCGGATTTCTGCCGTCGGCGTCGCCGTCATCGTCGCCGTGAGGTTCCCTATAGATAAAATCTTCGCCGCGTGCCGTATGCCCGAGCGGAAGCGTGCGGGGACGCGCGCTATCACGGAGAGCGAACGCACTCAATCTCCCACGCGCAAGCAAGGAAGCGGGAAGCCAGCGCCGGAGGGAGCGGGGGGGGGGGGGGGGGGGGGGGCACTTCCACTCTGTCAAGAACCGCGCTCGTCGCTCGCTCGCACCGTCTCTTATCTCCACACGGCTCTCACCTTTATGCGCCGTGCATTCGCCGCTCAGTTTCCGTTGAAGCGATAGACCGCACGTACCTTCGCCGCTGCGGCGTATCCGCTTGCTGCCAGAGTTTTGACGGTCGTTGTCTGCAGTCATTCAGTGTGATCTATTCATGTTTGTTTGTGCGCGCTCACACCACGCTTGTTCATTCAGTTCGTAATAGTCGGGCCACATTTTCCAACGCACGCTACACATGCAATGCTGCCCGGATCGGCAGTGCAGCGCTACAGGTGTGTCCCTTCGCACGCGCTGCCCACGGGAAGCGCTTCTCATCAACACCACCGTTTCACACGCGCCTTCTCGTGGTCATCGAGTCTCTCTTCATGTCGGTCTACTTACGCCGCAGCACACCTGCTTACTTAATCAGCTCATGTTTACTACAATTCATATTGCTGCCAAAGCCGCTCACCTTACTTCGTATGACATTGCTGTGTTGCTATCGCATTCATTGCTTCGCCCTTAGGGCGAAACTGCGACATTTTTTTGGTAATATGACAGCTGTAATTCACCAGTACAGCTTAACATTTCTCCTTATAGTTATAGTTTCAGGTTTTGATCCAGTAAATAGCAGATAAACGTGCACGTTCGGGTTTTTACGACTCCACAGTTCCGAAACGCGTGCATTCATGGTTTACGGACAGCATGCCAATACGAAACCTATTTTTTTTTTCCAAGTTTGCCTCACGTTATACAGACAACGACATGCCTACGGTTGTGGTTTATTCAGCGCTCCTGAACGGAGGCCGTGGTAGCGAGCAATTCAGGCGGCAAACGTATAGACCGCCATGAAATCAGCCCACAGTGCGGGAGCAAATCGACCGAGGTCAATTGCCCTCAAGTCACACCAGCTTCTAAAGCACCCCTGCAGCTCCGAAGATGCTTTCACTCCGTTTAATGAAACGACACGTTTGCTCCCCTTCCTCCGCATAATTGTATCTTTGCGGGAGGTATAGATGAGGATGCGGAGAGTAAGCGCAACTACAAGAATCGCTCAGGAAAAAAAAGAAAGAAAAGAAAAACGCGGAGCGATAGCGTCTGCCACAGCACCGAGTGGAGCGTGCGTGGGGGTCCGCGGACGTTCGGGCCAATGACGGCCAGCGGCGGCGTCAGGAGGCCAATGGGTCACGCCGAGCCGGCCCGATCGCGCTCCCACGAGGCGCATCTCGGCCGACTGCGGTGATTTACGAAGGCCTGTAAGCGTGTTTACTCGCCGACCGTGTATATAGGTGCGCGTGTTTGCGTTTGTGTGTGTGTGCGCGCGCCGCAGTAAACTCGGACACACGCGACCGGCGTTCGAAATAGAAACCTCTTCCCGCAAGTGAGGATGCACTCACTCTCTCTGCGGGCACTCGCGCTTACATCTCTCCGGGTACTTCTTAAATGAATGGAGTAATTAGAGGCCGGAATGTCGGTTTCGTTACAGCGCCGCACGCCGCCACCCATTCATCGCTGTATGTTGTGTCATCCGTGCGCGCGCCTTCTACGCCGCCTTGCTGCGTGGCCACTTGTGCACGTTCGCTGCATATCACTATGCGGCTTCATTAACATGAACACCTCTGCGTGGGTAATGAACTGCTTATTTATTATTTAGACTGAGTGACGCAGAAACAGAGAAAATGTTGGTGCAAGCGCAGCCGGAAGCCTTTCGCACGTTGAAAAAAAAAAAAAAAAGAAGAAGGAAAAAGATGAACCAGCCAATGGACTCTTGACGGAGAGATATAAAAGCCCTACTCTTATGTATAAACACCAGATAGCCCCTATCAATATGGAAGCGTATGCTCAAGTTCCTCAAAATCCTTGCCCTCTCTTGCTATGTTCTTTTGTCTCTCTCTTCTTTCTGTTACTAATATTTTCCTTGCTCTTCGTTTATATTATGACCTCATGGAATACATTAAGCGACCGGCGTGCAGTGTGACATCATACGAATACTGGCGTATCATTCCTCAACACCAGAACCTCAACGCATGGCAACAACTGACGCACTGGATTGCCACCCATGGAGGCCTGCCCCGCGGCCGGAACTGGGTTTACCTGGTCACGGCGTCAAGCGGCTTGTATACTTTCCACCTAACTTCGAGTGGGAGTGCTCTACCGTACAGGATCAGGTAAAGAAACGCAGAACTAGACACAGAACAAACGCACACAGCCAGCGAACAGGAAAGACCCCAAGCGGCCGAAAAGTACATATTGCCCCACGGCCAGTGCTTTTATTGACTCTACGCGCGTCGAAGCGTGAACGCGCGAATGCAGCAGCAAAATGACGCGCACCAGCGCTTTACCCAGAAACTAATCACCGCTGCCACGCTTTCACCTTCTTCCAGCCATTACAATACTGCCGATCGTTGAACTCTGGCCGCACGGCGTCGCGCAGTGAAGCGAACGAATGCGGGAAGACAGTGCGAGTCCACGAGGAGTCATAAGGTGCACATTCGCATGTGCGCGAGCGAAGCCCGCCAGAAGTTGTACGCACGCACGCGCAGAGCGTCGCCTCTGCTCAGATTCATTCGTCGAGCTTTTTTTTTTTTTTTTCGAGCATCGCGTCGCCGCGAAGAAGCTCTTGCACGCAGCCAGCCAGCCAACCCGCTGCGGTGCGGTCAGCGCTCGACGTCGTCGCATTCACCACGTCGCGCTCTGTGTGTGTGCGTGTGTGCACACGAGGCACATCCGCGGGGGCCTGACCCGACCTTTTTTCCACGCCGCGTCGCGAGACAGAGGAGCCGCGCTCGAGAATTAGGATCACGACCGAAGAAGAACAAGAAACACGGGGAAAAGAACTTTGGGGAAAAAAAAATGCCCACTCCAGGAAAATGGAGAAGGCATTTTGCGCCTCCGGGTCTGTATAAAATAAATCCCCGAAGCATGTCGTAAGAGAAAATGAGGGCGGCGCTAAAGACGGGAGAGGGATCGAGGGAGAGGCGTCGCGCATTGAGGCTGAACCTTTGGCGACGACCCGACTCCGTTCCCCGGCACGACGTGGGTGTTATACTACATGTGCAGACGTGGGAGCTGCGCAGAAATGCGACCGTTGCGTGCTGCCGGCAATTATGAAATGTGGAGTTGGTGCGGCATATACGAGATTGGTGAATTGCGATGCTCGTGTAACACACCGCATCTACGGAGCCATTAGTCCAGCTTATAACACATTTGGAAGGTATGCGCATGTACATAGCGAAGCGAAGGAGAGTAGGCAGCTTAACCCGTCTGGCCACAAGCCAATTAATCGTACTTCGTTCCCGTGCAACTTAAGCCGTATACCAAGGGGAAAGAAAAAAAGAACGCGTACAGCGTGGTTCTCGAAATATTTTTTTTCTTCGTTTGTTTACTTTGCTGACTGTAGATATAGGGGGTATTACAGCGCAGCCTGCATCGCTCACTACAAAAGAAGAAGAACCGAGGCATTCCATCCTTTATTTTACTTTCATGACCGGGCATACCATCGTCTCCCGTTAGGGGCTTCGATTATGGCATTTGTTTTCAACTAATTACGACATCAGAATGCCGGGACGGCTTCGAGGGATCCGTTCACTATTAAGAACACGAACTTTTAGACACTTGTGTCATCTTGCAAAGACGCTTTCACATGAATCGTGAAGAATGAACACTGCTGGAGAAAGTAATAATAACAACAAAAAAGAAATTCCCAGTGTGTGCAGTGATGCACAAACTTTGGCAGAAATTTCTAAGCCAGTACCTTCAGCAGCACTGCCTACCACCGGGCTCCTGTTGCATCCCTTCTGTAGCTCTACATGCACTCTGAAGCTCAGAATAGCGAGAAGCGCTGTCCAGGGATATTGAGCAACAAAACTTTTAATAGGTGTTTCAGTAAGTTGCTCGTTAGCGGCAGGTTACTTTATACAATCACAGTCAAAACTTGCTCGTTAGCGGCAGGTTACTTTACACAATCACAGTCAAAACTATTGGCACACGTTCTATGAAAGGAAAAAAAAATGATAGATCAATGGAACGATCGAACTTTACTGCCTGTATATAGCGAAATCGTTGTATACCATGCAGTTGTACGAGAAAGCTTTAGCAAAACAGCTATACTTCTCGAATAAACACAACTACAGGTGCTGGAACTGCAATCCTCCTCATTTCCTTTGCATGCACTCGCAGAAGCGATGGAGAGGATTTCAAGTGAATTAAGACGTGAAGCACATCTGGTACGACATGCGCATCAAGTTATGCCACGGAGCAACGGAAAGTGAGCGGCAACGCAGCAACGTACACGTTCGCCGCCGCGGTTATAGCGCCATCATTCAGATGCGCCGCGCAGAGCTCACGTTCCCTCAGTCATTCCGCAATGACCTTAGAGAGAAGAAGCACAATAGAATAGCTCGCCGGCCGCGGAGAACAGCGCGCGGGGAAGGAAACGACAGGCAATCCACCACACAGCGCACACTGTTGCGCGACATCAGATGAAGACGAATTTTAAAAAGAAAGCCAAGAAAAGCGTGTCCCAGGCAGCTCGAAGGAGAAAGACGAAGCCTCGTCAAGGAGGCATCGGCGCGAAGGCCGGACGCAGGTTCGTTGATCCGGCCGCCAGCTGAGGACGAGGAGGACATAGAGGGGGGGTCCCGAACGAGAGCGCCTGCGCCGCGAGCAGCATCAGCACCCTTCCGACCGCGACGGCCCGCGGCTGCTGCCCCGCCGGAACCGATACTCGCGGCGTCGGGGGCAGCCAGAGAGGAACCAAGCAAACACGAAGGCGAGGAAACGCACGGGCAGGGAGCGAAGAATCCGGAGGACCAGGAGGAGTAGCACGCAGCAGCGCCGCACGCTCGTATTTATAGCCTCCCCCCCTCGTGCAGCGCCCGCATGCACGTTCAGCCTTGCCCGCGGCAGACCCTGCCTGTCATTACGCGGGCCCCTTCGCAGAGTCCGTAATCGCAGCTGGCTCCGTCCAAGCGCGTCGCCCGCTCCACCTGACTCTCTCTCTTTCTCTTTCACCGCGCTTAAAACCATCCGCTTCTTCTTCTTCCTCTTCCCGCGGCAACGCCATCTTGAAGAGATGCTGCGCTTGCATGCTGGGCGCACGAATCTTTCTTGCTCGTTTGTTTCTGTTTTTACGGCAACGTCTTCCCGTGAAGTTCCTGCCGCGTGTCACCCCCGCCGTGGAGGAGCGAGACGACGCGACAATTCCTTCCAAGGCTGCCGCCGTCAAGAAGGAAGAAATTGCGCGGCGAAAGCACGGCGCTCGCCTGCATGGGAACAAAGGAGAATGAGTGACTCGTGTGGGAGGCCACCCGGCATCAGGATGGCCCGCAGAACGAAACTATTATGAAGGTCGGACAAAAATAACGCGAGGCCGCTGCAAGAGGTGATTCAACGGGGCTTCCGCAACGCGGGAACCATATCTTCGCACGCGCGGACAGCCGCGGTTTATCGGCAGCGCCCGCGGCGCAGGCATGACCTCACCAGGCCCGCCCCGCCAAGGGCAATTACATCAATATGCGTAAGCGGGCAAAGCTGACGTGTATAGCTGCAGCGGATGCTGAGATCAGAAGTGGACGAAGCAGTGCCGAAAACGGAAGACAGCGCTTGAACACGCAGAGTTTCCTCCTTTATGAGCGCACGCAAAGCCGTGGTTCGCCGTATACATGCGCCATTCCGTTACCAGAATAGCGCGCATATAAGCGAAACCCTGGAGACACGCCCGTTGCTCGACCCTTCACAAAACAAAACAACGGATTTCGTAGATAACGAAGCAAAAAATAAGGGAGCACTCCGCTGGAGCATGATCGGGACTGGGAAGAAGCGAGAGGAAGAAACGAAGCAGCGCGTCGTTTCACATGACACGGATGGTTAACAAAAAGTAAGTAACCGATGAGCAAACAGTTTAGCGTTGAACACATGTGTTCGGAGTCGGCAGCCACAAGAAGCAAACGACGGAGCTAACGACCCGGCAAAAGGGAGCACCCCGAATTCAAATACAGAAATGCTAACACACGAGGGTAGGGGGCCAGAGAGAGGGAGGGGGAGAGCGTTGGAGCAGTGCTCCGGGAAGCACAGGCGAGCAAGGCAGCCGCGCACTGCTGGCACGCACTGCTCGCCGGGCGTGAGAAGCAGCACGGCTTCGGCTGCAGCAGCTATAGCCACGCATGCCGCGGCTTGCAGCGGGAGTGGAAGCCTCTTCCCAACCCTTTCCGTTGCGTGAGCCGCGCGTAAACGCTTTGCCACGCGTCAACGGTCAATCGGCGCTGTTCCGTGCCAACCGACGACCCTCGCTGCTGGAAGTCTCGCGTTGACGGTGAGATCGCAATGCACGTAGGCTCGCCAAGAAGCAGACGGGAGGGGAGGGGGGCATAGACAGGGCCACACAAGGGTCGCTGCCTTCCGCGGCTTTTGACGTGAAGCGGGTCGACTTGGCGGCGATGCAGCGCAGCCAACTGCCGCCTCCGTGTCGCGCGCTCCTGCAGCGGCGGCACTGCCGACCGGTTGCCTCATCTCGCATATGTATACACTGGTTCGACGTGCAGACGCGCGAAATAACCGGTGTCGATTACACACATTCGAGCGAAAACACGAAATTACAGATGCAAGCAGAAGGCTAAGATCATTCGCTTACAGAAAGTGCACCTGAAAAGGCTTTTTGAGAACACGTCGAGGACTTTCGAGAGTTGTAAATCTTTCCACGTTAAAAAAGCTCAACGAATACAGTGTGTGCGTTGAATGTTTCTTCTAGCTTTGTTCAACTATTTGGTATAGGAGTGGCCGCATGGGTCATGTGCATGCGGTTAAAAGTTTTATCGGATGTCTCTGGGATATCAATAAAATGCTTCAGAGAATGCTGTTTCTTCAGAAAATGCTGTCTCTCCTGGTGGTCTGGTTTGAGTGCAGGTTTATGCATTTAAAATGCGTACGTTCGTGTTGCATCTTTTTATTTCTTCATTTTTTTTTTTTTTTCTGCGTGCATATGAACAGGAGGTAAGTGCGCCAGCTCGAAATTTGCTTCGTAAAGGAAACCAAAATTTCGTCCACGCTCTTCAACCGTGTTCAATTCACCGCCTTGATCATTTCCTTTGCAGACCATGCATGTTACCTACATGTTGGCCTCCATAAGAGAGCGTTTTGAGCGACCAGAGATCAAGATCACTCTCTCTATTTGAACGATTCTATTCAATGAAGTCGAGCCTTGAGCTGCCGTACACTAGGGAAGCTTCGCCATAGAGCGTCATTTGTAACGAAAGTCCCCCTGTTAATCACGCTCACAGCTCTGAGTCAGCACGTTTGGCACTGAGTGCGTGAACGTGCGTGATAGCTGTTTCTTTCATGATCGATCCTCGACACTGAATATTAGCACAGCTACAGCGGCGGGTCCATTAAAAAAAAAAAAAAAAAAAAAAAGCTTCTAGTCTATCTGGTTTTGCATCCGGGTCATCGCGCCGTCGACAGTGACTATAGCTATAGCGCTGTATACTGTAGCGAGAAAGAAAAGTACCAAGCATGCAGCAAACGACGGCCAGCCGAGATTAGTTGTTTGGGTATTTTGCGTCCCAGTGGACATGAAAGACTGCCACACTAAATTTCACCTTCTTTCTAGGGTTTTACGTGCGAAAACCAGTCCTGATTATGAGGCACGCCGTAGTGGAGGGCTCCGGTTTAAGTTTGACCACCTGGGGTTCTTTAACGTGCACTACAACGCAAGCACACGGGCGTTTTTGCATTTCTCCTCCATCGAAATGCGGCCGCCGCGGCCGGGATTCGATCCCGCGACCTCGGCTAAATTTCACCGGCTGCTAGCTGTTTCTTAACGCGCACCTAAATCTAATCACACGAGCGTTCTTTTCACTATGTACCGATCGGAATGTGGCAGGCGTTGCCGGGATTCGAGCCCGCGACCACGTGCTCGGCAGTAAAACGCAGCAATCACTAAGCGCGCGTTCAGTTTCCGACGGAGGTTATGCATGCGCTATACAGCTATACAGCTGTATAAGCTATAGCACCGAGCACGTGGCATGCGCCTGTCACAAGTCGGTATACTGCGCTCGCTCAAGCGGCCCCGCTAGATGCGGACCTGTCCTCCCGTGAGACGCAGTGATTAGCACCTACGCCTGAAGTGCTGCCGCTTTCGCCTTCGGAACGCGCAGACCGCAAGAAACGCCACGCGCCCGGTGCCCGCTTTGTTTAGCTGGCTGCGTGCGCGCGCGCACCTTGACACACTTTTGCCTCGTTGTCGCCGTCCGTGCCGTATGAGACTCTGGGTGAAATAGAAAAATAAATAACGATATAATAATAAAGACACGAGCAGCAAAACAATACAAAAGTAATCGTTCCTCCGAGGGCTAGATGGTCGCGAGCGGTACGTGTCAACGCCACCCGCTATCTATAGGTGGCGCTATCTAGCACGCCATCCACATGTGAGGAGCTACAGCGGAGAGCTCATCACAAACGCGTTAGCGCTAACGCCGAATGCCTTCTCTCGTATACGTGTTTTCGAGTATATGTATAGGTATGTGCTTCTTCTCTGCAAACAAAGGCTGTGTCCGGACAAAGGACGGAGAATAGAAACGCTCGCGTGGTCAGCGCTTAGGCGTCGCTATAGCGCTATCAGCTATAAACAAGAGTAAAAGAAAGGGCTAAATGAATAGGAAATCATTTCTCTCCTTAGCGAAGCGGGCATGCGAGGCTTAAATGTCCGTGGCACGTGGGGTATGCGCGGGGAATGCTACACCATTGTGCCCCGGAACGCTGGAGTAGTAATTACGGCGGGCCGCGCTCTAACTGAGCGCGGCTCTTTTTGAAAAGCCACAAGCACGGCCTTATACAAGGCGGTAATTTCGCTCAGTGCATGCATAGAATAGATGCGGTTACGCGTCAGCCCGCGTAATTATACGCAGAAGAGAGGAGGCATTTGTGTATAGTTTGCTATTCGGCAGCCTTAGCTGTTTCGGATTCATTTAAACCGCCTGCGTACATCTTGTCTGAGGGAGCCGCGATATTTTGCGAGGCCTGCTCACCCGACTTATAGTGAGCCCTGAAAGTGACGTTTTCGTGCGGCTTTCGGGCACCGCATATGGTCTTGAAAAGCATCGACGTGGCAAGGCCCAGATGAAGGCGATCACGAGAAGTGCGTGCATCAAATAAAATAAGCACTCGCTGTACTGGAATTGTGATCTTGAAGTACCTTCGAAAACTGAGGAAGTGGCTTTCAAGTAAGGCGTTGAACGCATACGAGTGCGCGTTAGTACTATCCGTATAGAACTTTATAAGATAATGATCCCTGCACTACTTTTATTCCAACATCCTACAGAAAACGTATACTGATGCTGATACCTGTAGACGAGAAGCCGCTGAAGGCTTGGCATTTTGGTTTGGCTTTTTACCCTCTATATAGGGCTACATGAACTTCCCATCGTCTTCCCAGGATGTATGTATGTAACGGGGTTAACGTGCTACGCTCTCAGAGCATTTCCTAGTCAACAGGAGCAGCGATTCTTTCGGGGAACTACCGCTTATATACACGTGAATAACTGACGCGTATCGTGTCGCAGATTAAACTCGCGCGTGCGTATGCCGCTGAAAAAGGTTCCGCCTTCCTGTGCGGATCGAGCAGAGAGAGGACGAGGATCGCAAGGCTCCGTACCGTTTTAGTTGCACCGCGCCGCAGCTCACTCGGCAAGCATATAGAGAGCGCGACAGATGCGAAAGCCACTCCAATTTCCATTTCTTTCGTGCGCCGCACATATCTCACCTCAAAGGACGCGACACCTTGGGGTGGTGCCCAGGAAAACAGCGAACACCTATCAAGGAACTCATATACAGTGAGTCGGCTAGTGCCACCGCGATCGAGTCAAGAAGGAAAGACCGCAAAACGAGACAAAATGTGCCAACATTCCGAGGGCGATCCCCGCGTATCTCGAAGTGTCGCGACCCTATAGGAAGTATAAGGCGTATAGCACATGTACGCGTTGACGGTATAAGGCCAGGGGACGAGGTCAACGTTACATCTTGATGCCGCGGCAAAGCCGAACCGCTGACACCGCGAGTAGCTTGCTAGATACGCGGGGCGCAGCCACATTGTATCTGTTACGCGGTGCAATACGTGCAACTCTGAACCGTACAGCGGCATCGCCTGTGTACATGCGTGCGGCATTCGAGGCACGCACCAGGACCTCGCGGCAGCAGCCTCCCGAACCCCGCTGCTGCTGTTACTGCTGTCCGGGAGGAAGGATGAACGGGCGGTGGCGCGGCGGGTGTTGTGACGAAAGAAGCCGGGCGATACGCCGTCTCACGGGAGCGCGCTCCTCTGTTGCGGAGACGCCGACGCAATGTCTGCCGGCAGCAGCAGGTCACCGACTTGGCAGCTGCCGCTGCCACGCCGCCGCCGCCGCGTGTGCCCCAGTGATACTGATCGCGGACACGGCGGAAACGCGGCGTTCGCGTCTCCGACGTACGTGGTACTGACGTATTGTTCCCGGCACGTATTTCTTCTTCTTTTTTAATCTTTACTATTGTGTTTTTCGCCAACGTCACGTTTACTAAATCCGCTCGTAACATGTCACGAGGTTTCGTTGTAACACCTCTATCTCTCCCATCCCCGTCGTATCACTGCTCCGCCTGCGGTTTCCTTTTTCTTTTTTTTTCTTTTCTTTTGTTAGTGGCATTGTCTGTTCTCGCAATCTGCTGCTGTGCAGTTGCGCTCTTCCTCGGCAGACAAGCTAGCAACACGGAGTCTGAAAAAAAAAAAAATCGGTTTAAGCGGTTAACCAAACAAACACGTTTGGTTTGGTATATATGCAGGGCAGGGTATATGCAGGGCAAAAAGGGTGAAGGGATAAAAAAAAGAAAGAAAAAAAAAAGGTGGAGGTAGAACACGGTCTGTATGGATCCGTAGGTGCACATCGAGATTACAGGCATGCACTGAAGTCTGTCGACTTCAGGACTGCAGCCGTATACGCACGCCGCTTTCTTAGCTTGCGACGGATTAGGTCGCAGTCCAAGGACCTTTGTCACGGAGAATGGTGTTGAGGCGAGGGGTGCTAGCGCGTGTGGAGTAACAACTCCGCACTCCGCTCGACTCTTCGAGCAGTTGTATACAACTATGTTTGTGACGAAATTGACTGCTCGCTCAAACACTAATTGCCTAGCTGCCACGAGCCCTTCAGAGGCAGTGACCAAGGTTGCTAGTATAGACTCCGACGACTCTATAGTGTGTGGCTGATTTCAATTACGGAGCTCGTTGTACAATGCATTATAACATGTGCAACACTTCCTGCGTCTATCCTCGACCATTCGTGTCCTCGTGAGTCCCAATCATCAAACTCTCTACGTGTGAGTGTGAGTGAGTGAAACAACTTTAATCGGTCCACAATAGACGCGAGTAAACTCAACGTCACCTGGCTAGGCCCACTCGGGAACCATCAGGTCAAACCTGACGGCCCTCTCGAGGGCCCTCTGGACTGCCAGGATTTGCGTGTATAGTCTGACGAAGGCTGGTCCACCAGCCGAGAACGTTAAGTAAATACGTCTTATTTCCAAAACGCCTGTCGTCTCTTTCTTGCATCTCTTACGTCGGGTCCAGCGTGTAGAACTTTCAAGAAACCCATATATATATATATATATATATATATATATATATATATATATATATATATATATATATATATATTATTTGCATTTGTATGTATATGTACGTATGTATGTATGATGGCACGACAATGTATATCCATGCAATAGGCAGAAGACGAGATCTTCAAAGCTGTCGTCTCCCGTTCTTGCTGCTACCGCAGAGCGGACATGCGCCAAATTTAGCCGGAATGAAATTTTGGACGAAACCGGCGGAACTGCAGAACCTGGCGATTTCTGGGAAGCATCGCCAGAAATACCCGAGTCAGGAGCGACGCATCTCATGGTCAATATGTCAATTTATAGTACGAAGAAGGCTATATACAGCAGTAAACTGTTGGATCGTGGTCGCAAAGTGCGGTCGCGCAAGAGGAAAACTTTAAAAAGCTCTGATGCCGCAACAGTGATGCCGAGAAATCAGTCGCTTTTCTCGTCACTTATTTCCACGGCATATTACCACGGACGCAGGCCCGACCAAGCACGACTGAATTGTTGCACGCGCAACACAGCCAGACGATGAAGCGCTGCGCCTGAGGTCTCATGGCTGTGCAAAAGGCGAGTTGTTTTACGTGAGTCGTTAAAAAATGCAGGAAGGCCACTCTGGCGAGTCTGCGTGGTCGTGCCAACGCGCGCACACGCTCCAGACTGCGGCTCGCAGCCCGGTGCATGCATACGTGGCCGGATTCCAAAAGGGAGCTTGCATGCCTTTCACCGGTACAACGCACAGCGATCGAACTGTGGGAGCCATTCGAAGGCGAGCATGTATACTACACCGCGTTCACCACGTTCACGCCCGCACGACTGCGCGCATATATACACACCCCTTCGCGTGCAGCCGCTCCTATTGTTCCTGGATTCCCGGGACTGGTTCCTTCGGCGCCCGTGCCTGCGTGTTCGCGGCCGATTGGCCTCATATGCGGGCTCGCGAGTCTCTGCGGAGATCGGCGCCGCATGCTTCACGATCGAGCTGCAGCTATAGCTGCGGCAGTGCGTGATTCGTGGGCGCCGAAAGGCCGACGCACATGCCGCGTTTATAACCTCAGATAGTTTTCTCAATCTCGACGATCGCGACTCGCCGTCGTGTATAATCACTGCATTCGTGGAACGACTTTGAGCTGTTTAATATAGCGCGATACCGGCCCAGCTTTACAGCAGTCACAGATCGTGACAGAAGCCGTGAGTGACGAGGTCGAAGGAAATCGCCGCTTTATTTTAGATGGCAGCGCTTTATTCCACACTTCAGTCTCGCCGCCACCGCCGGCATTAAGGCCCCCGACATAAATTCTCCATGGCCGACCGTGTGAGCGGTTCGGCGTAAAAGCGCGAGCTCTCAGCGTGATTCCAGTCTGGTTCGCGATCACCACTGCGGTGCCCATCAAGGACGGGTATCACAAGCGAGGTCTTAGCACCACACTGCAGCGCTCCGCGTGGCGCGACTCTATTATCGCGCGTCATCGATCATATAGCGCGTTACGAATCATTCAGGCAAGAAAATAATGGTCATATGCAGCAGAAAAGGAATGATGCAACGAAGCGAGCCATGAAAAAAATGTTAGCACATTCAGACCCGTTATTGTGACAGGGCACGCTGTAACATTAATTCGTCAATGCTCAATAATCCCTTCGTAGATTTCGACTTTATATAGGCCACATAAGGTGCGCGAATCCATCAACCAATTCTTCAATACTTCATTTGAGGAGCGTGTGGCGCGTCATGTGCACATCTCTTACGGTTTCGACGTGAACCGGAGCGTCGGCCTGGCGCACAGACGAAGCTGTTCTATAGAACGTGCACAACATACAATTTCAGCCAAAAGAAACGCTGCCTCTTCAGTCTCGTTTCACGACACAGATAAATCACTGCGGTGAAAGAGGAGGTGCAGATAGACAGACGGCTGCAGTATATTGGAAGTCTGAGTGCCAAAGCAGCCTTTCGGTGCGCCGCTAAAAAACAGGAAGTGTACCACGTGTACACGTCGGAGTCAGCACGCGCCGTACCAGAGCCATCTGCACACTCTGTTCGATAGAGAAAGTGCCCGGAAGGCGGCACACCAAAAGCAAGCGCGACAAGCTGCATACATGTTTCCGGAACACATGCGAAAGCGTCCTTCGCGCCCATTTGTTGCCACGAGATAGACGGCAGGGTTTGCCGTGCTTTCTACACGCGCTTACGGCTCTCGCTTCTGGCCCTCTCATATATGTGTACACCACGATAGCTGCGATGCCTCCGCCATCCCATAGCTGTTACTCTGTAAGCGGCGCTGTAGACACACGCCGCACATATATAGCCACGCGTTGCAGAGAAAACCGCGGTAATGCACATACGGGGTATACTTTCCGGAAGTCCAACGCAAATATACAAACGCGTATATGCGAGTCTAGCGAAATGGGGTAACAATATAGAAAAAAATATATGAACAAGAAATAAATGCGGCGGCGAAGAGCCTCGTAAGACCGAAGACCTGAGTCTCGCGGTGTATGGCGGCTGAAGTACGCACAAAAAATGCGTAAAGGAAGACAAGGAAAATAATAAACAAGAATACAGAGGCGGATTCCGCGAACACGCGCGACGGAGGAAGCAAGATGGACTGCACTATATGCCGTTCGTATCTGCGCGCTCGTGCGCACGGCTGCGCACTCTCTTCTCGCCAAGCAGGGCACCCCCGAGGCTGCCTGCACCATTCCATTTTGGGATCGCGAGGTGCTCCTGCTGAGGCAAAAGCGCGGGCGCGCGCTGCGTGAATCTCTATGCGCGTCCACATGCATGCGTCCGCGCAAGAGAATATTGAGTTGCGAGACTACGCACGAGGGGAAACCAACCAGAAAGAATAAGGGGAAAAAAAATCGAGGATAGAAAACGTGAAACTGCCTTGTGCGTATATACCATGCATCAAGCGGCCCGGCGAACGCACAAATCGCGCGCCTTGTTTATAGACGGGCCGTGCGCGCTCCTTTTTCGGCACCCCATGCATGGGACGAACCCCGGCGGGGCTTTCGTCGCGGGGCGAGGACCTCGGCCTCCGGGGCTGTCGGCCCCACTCCGGCTCGCTTACTTAGGCCATCTCACGAAGTATGGCGCGTTCATTAGCCGCAGCCCTTGATCGCGTATACGCCATGGGATACGCGAAGCCATCGACGGAAGTGAGTTAATGAGTACGGCAGCATGGCCCGCGTTTGTTTTCGTCCTCGTCCGTCATCGGATGTTATAAGGCGCGTTCGTCCCGTAATAAAGAGCCGACGTGTCTGTCTCAGCGGGCCATCGCTCGGTGATTCATGAACGCCCTTCATTAAGAGATGCCAGTGGCTTCGTAGGCGTATACACAACAGCCGGGGGAGAATTGATGTCTTCCTCTCTCTGTCATAAATGTGCTTCACAGATACGAAAAACTGCGCATCAGTTAACCAATCTCATCTGAGAGAAACTTGCAGACACTTTATTTTACATTAAGTGTACAGCGTCAATGCAAGGAAATTATACTTGAAGCATCTGTCAGATAATTAACACTGAGTACAGGATATAATCAGACGTAATGATGATGATGACGATAGGCTATCCACCCTTTTTCGTCCACTTTAATTTCCATTAGCTTACCATTTTTACACTCTAATGAAAACTACAAATAATTTCCCTTATGCTTTACTTGGCTTCATTATTTGTTGTCTACATATGGTTGTATCTAACGAAAATAGGGTCACTCGCTTCCCCCTTTTTCTCGTTCAGATATGCAGGTTACACAAGAAACCTATCACGGATATTGACAATCATCTTAATTTTAACTGAAAGTCGTCTCCTTCCCCCTGCACAGGGTAGCAAACCTGGCGTAAATTTGGTTCAACACTCCTGCATTTTCTACTATCTATCTATCTATCTATCTATCTATCTATCTATCTATCTATCTATCTATCTATCTATCTATCTATCTATCTATCTATCTATCTATCTATCTATCTATCTATCTATCTATCTATCTATCTATCTATCTATCTATCTATCTATCTATCTATCTATCTATCTATCTATCTATCTATCTATCTATCTATTGTGGAGACGTGGGTTCCAGGATTTGACCGTGGCCCTCAAGAATGACACCGAGACCATAAACAGCCAAGGGTTATCTTCCTCCAACGAAGCCAAGCAAGCTCTGACCACTGGGCGTTCCGGGCGCGCGCACCAAAGCTCGGGCCGTCTCGCACCACGGGAAGTATATACTGCCATGGCAGCTGGCGGGAGGCGCCCCTCGTGCACTACGTAATATATCATCCTTTGGAGAAAATATTTTGAGTTTTTGTAAGGATGCCGGCACTTTATTTGAAGCTCGAGAACTCAAAGCTTCAATTTCTCAACAAGACATATATCATGCGATTCTAATGAAGCGTATCATATTCCTGCATGTATATATGGCCTGCTGTAAACATAGCTGCGCGCGGCGTAGACTGAGCGAGAGTGCAGCGCACGCAGTGACCAGGTTTTCCGGAAGGGACGACTCAGACGGCCACATTTGAAGGGATGAGAGACCGGAGGGAACAGCAAAACATTGCCCCCACCACCAATAAGCGGGAAAAACGTCAGCCTTTCCTACTCCGACAGCTGCCAGCAAAAACAAGCATCTGCCTTCCGCTCGCCTCGTTTCACGGTCGCAGGCGCGCACTTGACTAACCGTTTGTTTGCTTGGCCCTGCAAGGACGGTTGAAGGAGCCCTTGGAGCAGCTTCAAAAGTAAATGCGGGAAGGAGAGAGAAAAGACAGCAGGTTCAAGGCGCCCCCGAGTCTGAACATCCGTTCAGCCGGAACGCTTGCTAACGTGGCCGTTTCGATTCGACGGATCCTTCACTGGCTGATGGGACGTTTGACTTAAAGCAAGCACCTAGCTTGCTTGCTTGCTTGCTTGCTTGCTTGCTTGCTTGCTTGTTGTTGTTGTTGTTGTTGTTGTTGTTGTTGTTGTTGTTGTTGTTGTTGTTGTTGTTGTTGTTGTTGTTGTTGTTGTTGTTGTTGTTGTTGTTGTTGTTGTTGTTGTTGTTGTTGTTGTTGTTGTTGTTGTTGTTCCCTACCAGGGAAGCGGTGGGCGTTTTCTCGTGCTGTATACTGTGGTCCATTTGACGTTTACATGCTGACCTCTCATTGGAAGCACCTGATCTTGCGAACGCGTTTGGAAGACGCGCAAGGTCGGTATCGATAGACCTGTAGTCACAGCGGGCTAACTCTCATTGGGCGTAAGTGGTTTCAGATCAGGTTTTGTTGACCGCAATGTTCTTTGCAGAGCAACCTGAGACGACGAACTCGAACCTGAACACGTACCAATTCAGATATGGCAGCTACCATATAACAACCGTATTTAGTTAAGCCCAACCCCCTCAAATATACGATGTCATCCCCTCCCCCCCTCCGCCACCTCACAAGCTGGCCAATATGTAAAACATATTTCAAGGTACAAGGAAGAAATAAGATATTGCAGAATATCTCGGAATTACGTTCAGGAGAGAGAGAGATAAATGAGTTGCGAAAGGCGGGGAGGGAGTCTGTCTCCCCCTGCCCTGGCAAAGAGGCAAGGGGAGACAGAAAGATAAAGAAATGTCCTGTCCACGTCAAAGATAAAATTGTGGCATTCGTGAATTACTATTCGCTATCGCCATGTTTCTTTATGGCTGCTCGATCAAGTTAGCACTTGACAAAAAGGATTTCGCGTCGCCGCTCAAGAGCTCTGTCCGTGCCGCTGTCGGTATCACAAAACAAACTGCCCTCGTTTCATTGTTTGATCGAGCCTGTTTGCGGAGCCACATTTTCCGAAGGACTAAACTACACGGTCGTCTCAAACTAAGTTAGCCTATGTTCGAGTGCGAATGAGGCCCCGTTTACATTCAATAAAACACTTATTTTTGGCTCCTGTTCCTTAAGAAGAAAGGGCAAACGCTAAATTCGAGAAAGTACGATTGTGCGCCACAATGGCTAAGCCTATACACTATTTCAATCGGCAAGTGTCCGGTTTAGTGTCAGTTCGAAACATTTTATACGCGCTGGAAATTGCCGTTGTCCTTTTTCTGCGCCCTGCGCTTTAATTTGTCTGTTGTCTGCCATATTATAGACAGCCGCCTGCGATTCGAACATCGAAGGAATGTTGAAGGTGTCTGCACATTTGTAGCACATCCCTTGAAATGTTGCTTCTCCACGCTAAGTATTCTTGTGGGGAGAAGCCCACTTCTGCAATTATGGTTCAGTAGCAGGGATCACCCAGTATATTGCAACTGTTAATGTGTTCGTGTAACCGAAAACGTCAAGATGATGACTGCACGCATTGTTATATATCTAAGGACACGTCAACCATGCTCGAACCAAAGGTTCTTTATATTTTTAGGCAGACACTCAACTAAATGCACTCTCAGACCTTTTGACGGACGCCATTGAATACGTCGGTGTATGGTAGCTGAAATGCGCACATTTAAGGTAGTTAGTGATTTTGGAGGTTGCTGGGAGCTACAAAGCCAATATCAAAGACATCGGAAGCAACCAGATAGTTGTGAAATATACGAGCCGTTTGAGTGGAGGCCGGGGAAGCGTTATCAAAAGCAGATGAATGGTGCACAGCGGCAGCGCGTCAGAGGTTTCGAAATGCGGATGAATTTCTGCTCAGCAATATATGGAAGGACATGGCAAAGCCAGTGCAGATCTCTTTTTTTTTCTGTCACTGTGCATCTCAATTTCTACTGTGAACGTTCGCAGGTTTTGTAACGAATCATGTTTTTTTTTTTTTCTTGCTTCTTCTGAACCCTTCTGCCTGAATTTTATCGAACTCATTCGCGCGTACGATATTTAAGTTGATGGCCCCTTAGTAAGCAACCAGTGGGCGATGAAATCTCTGGATCTGTAGCGAAGCAACTGTCGTAAGCGCCCACGCCTCGCCATTCATCTTCCCTCCCCCACCATCCTCGTCCTCCGGCCTCTGCATGTCATTCTCAAGAAACGACGAAATCGAAAGCATCACGTGCCCATGTGAACCCACGCAACTTATACACACAAGGCCATGTGAACTCAGGCACGCGCTGCGCAATAATTGGTTCGCGAAGATGCCGCGACGCTCTTGCGCGGGCACCGCCACTTACGTAACAACCCCGCGGGCGTTTCACAAAAGGCGGGGAACCCGTCCGACCGACGAGGTCCCTGCGATATACTGAAGGGATACGTGCACGCCGATTTAATCGCCCCCACGGCAAGGACACGACCCACTGAGCATGGCAAGAAGAGCGAGACGTTGCTGTGGTTTTTAAGCCGGCACGAATACATAGAATAAATTAAATGACAAGCGAAGCGCTAATATATATTAGAAAAACAGCGCGAAAGGGAAACCGAGTATCAACCGCGACGAGCCTCGAAGCTCTCGTAGAGGGCGCGCGGGCGTGTTTTGACACACCAGCCGAGATTATACGTAAAGGAGAAATCTGCGCTGCAGATGCAACAAGTGCGCGGGGTCAGCTTACAGCCCATGGCGTCGCAACTCTGGAGCCGTCGATGCGGCGGCGCCGACGCGGAACGCGCGGCTTGTGCAGAAGCGGATGGCGATAAGTCTGCGCTGAAGGAAGGCGCGCGCAGATACATTATCGCCGCGGGAGAAGAAAGGATTAGCCGCGGAGTAAAAGAAAGAAAGATCGCGAAAAGGCGGGAAAGTGGTGGCAGGCGCTGCTTGAAATGCGACTCGTCGACACTCCCCGCTACAGATCCGGATACCGATCACTCGAGACTGCCGACATTTCGTGCGAGCACATTCCACACACGCCTGCGGCAAAGCACGCCGATGAGGGAAGAGACATCTCCTACCGCAAAGTCGAGCAGTCGGTCTATCGGTGAGAGTCGCGCCAAGATACACACTTCTCGTCTCTTTTCCTCCTCCTGATGCCTCTCTCTCTCTCTCTCTCTCTTTCCGATAAACCGAATTCCGTAACCACATACCGCTTACCCGTAAACCGTATGCCAATTTCTAACCAGACGATTTGCCGAGCTAATCTATAAAACTCACCTAAAGGAAACATAGTCTCGCGTGTACGGGCATAGTGCCACTTCTTCCTATACGTGGAAGGAATCGAAATACTCGCTCGGTGCACATGGTACGGGTGCCCTCAATACGGCATAGACGGCAGCGTACTGTGTTGCATAATATGAGTTCTCTCCTTCGTCGGCCAGCAGTATATACGTGTAACAGTTTGACAACGCCCTTGCGTTACGTGAACCTATAGTGCATACAACTTCAGTCATGAACGTGGAAAAATACATGACGTATATAGCCTAATGCGCTTTAACGTGTTTATAACAACATTAATGAGTGCTGCGTAGGATTCCATAGAGGCGGTCGACGGGGAGTTTTGTCGAACTGGACGTGACCGTTTTCGTAGTGTGTTACTGTTTCAACAGCCTTCTCCGGAGTCGAGTGCCTATATCCCGCAATCTTGAGCACAGCACACCATATCCTATAGGAAGGAAGGAGGAATAGGTGGAAAGACAGGGAGAGTTGTGCAAGAGCCTTGGATCTGCTACTCACCAGATCAATATATTTCCACCGACGGCACTCAGACTTCAAAAAAGAAATAAGAACAAAAATGAAACATGAGACAGTTCACGCTTATACTTGACGCGTTCCCCTTTATATGGACGCATTCAGATCACGTAGATAATATACGTTTAAGTTCCATTCAAGCTCAACAAAAAGAAAACGCTCTTTCAAATCATACGAAGAGCAAATTTATTGATCACGTCACCCAGAGCGTGGGTTGAGGGGGGGGGGGGGGGGGGGGGATGAGAAAATCAAAGTATCACTGAGACTGGGAAGTGCTGTCCTGCCACATACGTATACATACCTGTGAGCTTTTCAGCGCTGTACGATTTAGAGGTTTCTCACACAGCGTCAGAATACGCTCAACGTTTCATACGGCTCTACAGATCCTCGCGTCTTCGAAAAATTTTGCATTTAACAAGCACCACTGTCACTACATGAAATAATAAAGCAAATCGTCAGGGGGCGACGTCCTCGGCGCGTACAACTCCTTCCATATTTTCCTCGGTTCGCCCTTTCAGCCTCAGTTCATAGTACCAGGACAGAGGCACAATCCACCGGCTTCCAGCATCTCTCTGTCTATCTCTCTCCTAGATACTTTTCCTCTAATTAAACTTCTTTCTTTCCTTTTTATAATCTCTCCATCGTCGTACAGTAGCTTTTCCGTTTGCTCCGTCTCTTACGTTTTTCCTTAGCAATTTCAGAAGCGTGTCAGTGTGAGATGGCTTAAATGCTCGTCTTTAGTATATAGCACGCACTGCATGCCGCAACGCGCCCAGCTGCTTCGTCTGCATTCTCCTGTTTTTGTTTTTCTTTTTTTTTCCCGCGGCAGCCGGCACGACAGCAATTCGAGGCCTGCACCCGCTTGCTGTTGAAATTCGTGAAACGGGATGCGTGTTGACGCCAGTGGATATAATTAAAAAAAACTATGATAAGTAAAAAGAGAGCGATGCTAGGATCGCCAACAGGACGAGACGAGTGTTTTGCAACTCTGGAAGGTTTCGAGTGCTTTCAGCTGCTGCCCGCAGCTTACACTACGCGCGGCGAGCGTTAGACACGGCATGAAGAAGACTGCCGGTAATGGCCGACGCCCCCCTTTATGCTAATCGACCATTCTTTCGATCGCTTGTGTGTGGCGTTCTCAAGGCATCTGGACGCGGGATGCGCGCACCGGATCCTTTCGCAGGCATTCTTGTAACGCGGCTGATGAATGCAGTAATAAAACGGTCGTGCTCTTAACTGCTGCCAGGTCAGTGGGAGGAGCAGGTTCACAGTATCGACAACCTGTACAGGGTGACGTCACGCAGATGAGGCGACGCGGCCGTTTGTTTCGACGCAGACAAATTTGGACAATGAAAAGGCGCTCGTGTACTTAGATAAACAACAAGAGATGGTCAAAATTAATCCGGATTCCTCCACACAGCGTCTCTCATATATAGTCCCATTAGTATTGATTGGGGACGTTAAACCCCATGAATCAATCAATAATATTATTCAAGGGGGTCAAGTGCGCAATGTCAACGCAGTCTTTCTGCGTGCTCTGCAACTCTCCATGTTCGCTAACATGTTGCCTGTCCACATGTTTACGCATACATTCTTTCTTTCGTTGCGTCTGTTGGCAAGAGAATAGAAACGATAAGCCGATAGGCAAGCGGCACCGAAGGTCACTGGTTTCTACGCTCTTTATTTTAATCAATTAAGTCTAAAGGTTTGCGTAACACATTGTGGACTATGAGAGACGCTGTATATAGCGTACATGACTGCGTATTTATATCCACCCACTAGGCGATTCTGTAACGTGCATTCAAATACTACGATTTCTTCCAATCCAGCACAGCGGCCAAAGAACGAACTTGCAACCTGTAATCATTTTACGCGTGATAAAAAAAAAAAGAAGAGTTCACATATTGTTGAAGCAGCTCACAGCTATATAGCGCTATAGCACGTAATTCTGCGCACATGAACGATAAAACACAAGATAGTAGTGTGCAAGATACTCAATATCTTCGCTTGCCGCGGGCAGTAAGGGTTCTCCTTAAGACATCACGAAAGAGCCGTTCAAGTTAGCGGCACGCTGCACGTAAGCACGTGAAATATCGTGCACTATACGGCGGCTCGTACACAGCGAGAACCACGCTGCGCCAAGTAAGAAATCCACGCACATAAGCGCTTGCAAGACTGCAGCGCGGAGCGTTTTCTTTCGCAACGTGGCCGCGAGGCGCAGCGCGTATCGCCGCCACAATTCGACGCGGGCATTCCTCATCGTGCCTCCGGAAAAAAACAAAACAATCGCGGAGAGCTAGCTCGACCGGTATGCCGGCGGCAGTAGCCGGCGGCTATACCACAGGTCCGTTAAATGGACTGTAACGGCTATACGAGGTTTACACGCGGGCCCTTATGCGGCGACCGCATGGCGGCGCAATGATACGACGCGTGACACGCGTAGTGTCGCAAGCGGTGAATGCGGACAGTAGCGGCGCTCAGGGCGAATGAAGATGTCATCTTTGGAATGCCAGAATTCTCTACCAGGAGGAAGGACACAACGCGAGGAAGACGAGCATGCGCGAACCGCCTGAGGGACATGAAGGTATAGCGAGGAGGTGTGCCAGGCAGAGGAGGGACGCAGCTAACGGAAGGAAGCAGATAGAGGCGCGCGCGGCGTTTGCAGTTGCGACCAACGACCTTTCTATAATGCGACAGAGTTCATGCGCGCCAGCCCCCAGGACGTCGAGCGCGGCTGCATGCCCTAATCTGCACCTGAACCAAACTTTCTATTACTAGTTTTTTATGTAAACTAAAAAGCGTAAATGAAAGAGTCAGAGACAGGCATGGTAAATGCTCCGAGGCAGGATTCACCTGACTTTACGAATGAAACGCGGTAAATCCGTCGCGTGCGCTTCCGTGTATATATACGCGTATACGCCGATGAGGCACATACATCAGGAAACGCTATACAAGCTGCAGGTGTACCACGCGTACACCTGTATGCTCGTACTTTTCGCCATATAACCTATATATAAATACAGTCTTGAACGAGATGCTTCTCTGCACGAAATCACACGACGTTAAGTGTGGTGAAGGCAGGAGCTGAAAATGTCACGTTTCGTTCCGTGGGCCTGTTTGATTATCCGGTGTTTACGACTGAGAGTTGTAGTCGTGTCTCTTAAACCCTGCTGGAGAAGGCGCGTTCATTTCGAGCGAAGTGATGAAAGCACCCTGCATGGCACATGTACTTATTACTTCCATTTTAGCATGTAATTTCAACTTTAAACAGCGCTTGCTCTATAGCAGTCCTGAAAATTTATTTCTGATTACATATCTCGGAATAGCATACACCCATTGCTTGGCAAAATCCGCCATTTTAGTGGATGATGAACCGCGTGCTCGCTGGACAACAACAATATGGTAGTCTTCGCAGTTGGAGAATGCTGCTGTCAGCGGTAAACGAGTTCAGAACCGAAGGAATCGCTGAAATCTGCTGCATCTTTCTTCTTTTTTTTTTTCGAACTCTCTGCGAAAGTTATATATATGGGAGATGTCACCGTACACGGCAGTCAGCGACTTCCAAGGATATTTACCCTATATATATTATTCCGACCTAAGCCAGAACCTACACTACCTCGCTATTGGTGAGAGTTGTCCGTTATATAGAAAAAAAAAAAAAAAACAACAGGTTGAGCGAAAGAAAATCCGGCCAGAAGACGGTATAGAACGTGACCTGAAAAGCAATTACTGCAAATGATACCGCAAGCACACCGCCCCTGATATAACATGCATGCCGTTGTGGATTGCTAAGTCTGCTGCAAAGATTGCGAAGCAATCGCAATAGAACAAAACAGAAACACGAAAGACTGCGCATAACACGAAGCAGTATACCCGGTAGATAAAGGTCCACTTCACGTCTGCGGGCATACGCTGACTTCCAAGTGTAATGCTAACGAGGGAAAAAAATGAGCGAAGCTGTACTACGTAAAGAAAAACATAGGACGCGAAGACAAACAGGCGCGGCTGCAGCCGACACGCAGTAATCGTCGCAGCCTTGATATGGCCGCGAGCGCTGACATCGCTTCAGATCCAGTTGTCGTGTTTTGTGGCTGGCGCCGAGAGTATAAGCTGCCAAACAAAAAAAAAAAAAGAAAAAAAGAAAAACCGAATGGGAACACACTTCTGATCAGGGCGAGACTCTCTCACACACGCCAAACACGCGCCCAGCCCAAACGATGGCGACTGTTTCGGTGCCGCTTAGACGTAAACACGAAGGCGCGAATGACAGCGTTCAAATTTTATGGCAATCGGTGCCGGATCCTGTACGTTCTGGATACTATAGATAAAACATGAGTGCGCGCTTGGGGGTTGGCGTCATCGTGACTAGTATACACAGTGGCTAAAGCGTTGAGAGTAACAGTGCATTTATAAACGTCCAATTAACCTATTGGGGGGCAACAACTTCAGCTTTCGTGCATAGGCTGACATTAAAAAAAAACGTTAATTAAATTCCAGGGTATTGCGTGCCTGAACCACGATCTGATTACGAGCCACGTCATATATAGCGGGGGACTCCAGAATAATTTTGACCACCTGGGGTTGTTTAACGCGCACCCAATGCGGGCGTTTTTGCATTCCGCCCCCATCGGAATCATTGTGGTGTTTGTATATATGTTTACATGACTAATAGTATGTATTATTAATATATAATAATTAATCGAACCCGTGACCTCGTGCTTAGCAGCGTAACTATAGCAACGTCATAGCCACTGAGCTACAGTGGCGGGTTCCCGCACTTTTAAGCCACATGCAACGCGATTTTTATCAGCCACAAAGCGAGACGAGAGCCAGACAAGCAGTTTCGCCGGGTCGGATTACATGGATGTCATTAAGGGAGCCCATGCTCAGCGTCGCGACCAAGTGCTTACTCGGAAAAAAGACGCATTTTCCGGAACGGCTTGATTGCCTTAGTGCCCTGTAGTCTAAACGAGAACCTTGAGGGCAATTGCAGCCGCCTCGTGGCGGTTCTTGCCGACACACGAAAGCGGGCACGCACGTCACACGTAGCCTGTCACTATTACACCTATACGATAAGCTTCGCGACAATTGCAGGAAAGGTCGGTACACGAGTGAAAGGGCTGAGCAGATTTTAGTATAAGAATCCATACGTATAGCTGCGATTCTGTGCGTGGGTCATGCCTAGGAAAATGCAGAGTTATGCAATATCTGGCGGTTGTTATAGCGCCTTCTTCTGACTGCAGCGCGCAAATTTTGAGCTAAACATCGATATAGAAATTGATGAATTATTACACGCGTTTCCGAGTAATACGTTGTACAAAAACATGTTAGTGAATTATTACTTATGTTACATTGTAACGTTCTGACTTATCCTGGATCTATAGTGGTTAATATGTTCGAGTCTGTGTTGTTATTTCCTATGCGTTGTTCCCCAGAGCTTGTGTCTGTGGTCCGTTTCTTCTTGTGTACTTGTTTTTTCTGCGCTAGTATCCAACTGGAGAAATACTCTGGTTAACTTCCCTGTCTTTATAATTTCGCTATCTCTCTCTATCGTTGATTCGTTAGCGAAAAAAAAAAAAGTTATCATTTGTGATCGTTTATACGTGCTACACGAAACGATCTACGCTGTGTTTCTTGCAACTTTGTAGCGCCTTTATGACAATCCAAATGCACTATTTGTCACCAGTAAGGTGGGCCTCATCAGGCAATGAACCTTTGACCTCCCCCGTGAAGTGGTGATGTATGCTACATGTACGGTTGTCTATGTAAAGGCTAAACTGAATAAAGTCGACCCTAAAACTCAAAAATCAGTACTCGTAACATTAGCGCGTCCTCCGACAAGAAGTTCTCCAATGCGCAGAGTACTCTGAGAAGCTGCATGGCGCCACGTGGCCGCTTAAAGCTGCTGCCATGTTAGGGTCACCAGTCTTAGACATAACGATCGAGTGTTGCATGCGTTTTGCAACAAAGGAGGCGATGCAACGTGAGTCTTTAGTAAAATGCGTTAATGCATTCATTGACACTTTACTGCTTAATCGCTATCGGTTAGTTCTTCAGCAAAAAGCTTCTTCGGTGTTCCTCCCACCCGTACACGACTATATACCTTTATATATACTCATCACAGTTCACTTTATTTTCCACGCTCACTCGCATGGCCATTTAAAGGAGTGCGTGTCTCTCGATCTTGTCTATAGAGTAAGAACGACGCCTCACTGACATTTCATATGTCATCCTTTGACGAAGATAGGTCCTCCTATTGAAACGTTGGCCAGCCTCTCTGAGGTACTTTATTCCTGTTCGTAACCTTTATATCGCAGTTTGTAAAAAGGAAGAAACGCCAAATAAAAGGACATGAAAAGTAAAAAAATCTCAGCGCTACACGCACTCACGCACGCACGCACGCACGCACGCACGCACGGCGAGTTTTCATTGCAGCCCTCGAGAGCCGCTCGCGCTCGCTCGCTCTCGTCGGCCGCAACTGAGAACCCACACGTCCAGTAGGTCGCTCTGGCCGCACCGGAGCCAGGCGAGCGTGAACTTGTCCACACGCTGCGTGGCTGGCTACATATGCCGCGCGAAAACACGGCCTCTCTCCACGGTGCTTCGGAGGTGAAAGAAAAACGCGCGGGCTTTCTCGCCCGCTCGACCGTCCGCATGCAGTTTAAGCCGTGCGCGCAGGCGGAGGTGGATCGCGGACACCGCGTGTGGCTTGGCGTCGTCGGCGACGGTCTGGCGACGACGTGCCGCCGACCGAGCAGCAGCAGCAGCAGCAGCAGCAGCAGCAGAACGCAGCCGACCACGACAGTGAACCGAAGCAAGGCGAAGAAGCATGGAGATGCCTCATGAGTGCCTCGGAAGAGCCGCTTCTCCCATGTTGGAGCCCCGTCTGCCGAACCCATTTTGTCAGTTTTGCTTGTATGTTTGTTTTTCGGCCACTGACGGCGTCACATTACGTTTTTTTTTCGTTCCCTTCCCGTTATAGAAGGCGAAAAAGAACGCGAGTTTCGCCGACGCTAAACGAAAGAACGGACTTGCCTCGCTCTGTCTCTGCTATACGTATCCACATCAGTAAACAATAAAAACAAAGCGAGTGCCTGCAACTCCTCCGTGCAGGAGGAACTGATATGTGTCCACTATTTGATTATTTTCGAGAGTTCTCGTACTTCCCAATGGAGTGCATTTGCCCCAAGTATGCCCAAAAACCGTGAACGTACCGCACCCTCGTTATAACGAAATCAGTCGTTGTAAAACTGTCATTATAACGAAAAAGTTTTATTCGAAATATAATTTTATTCGATTTTTGCGAGGCAAAGGTTGAGGAAGTCCGAGGCCACAGATCCTCTCACATATACTGTAGTACACCGGTCGGTGTCGTCAACATGTATGCACGGCGCCGCCGACTGTTAGGCGAAACCGCTTCATTAGTAAACAAGAATCCCAGCACTTCTTTCAACTTAAAGCAAAAAGTGGTCGTTAAGGCATGCGCCTTACGCGGATATCTACGAATGAAAGATGAATCTGCAAGCCTTCATTCCTTACTTAAGCTGTTATGTGGGCGCCTGAATACTAATTAGACATTTCCCCTAAAGGTGTGTAACCTCCTTACATGGCGTTTTAGTAATGCGCATGCGCTCTCAGGATAATACTAGCACACATATCGCGTGGTGCGTGTAAAACGACTGTTCGCGCCCGAATGCGGGTCAGCGGCCGCGCAGCGCAAAAGCAGCACACGTCAGTTCGAAGTAGGAGCCTCGTATAAGCCATTGGCGGCTACTAAATATCGCGGTCACGAATCACATCGACGGCTGCGTAGCCAATTGCTCGAGCAGAGAAATTACAGTGGCCAGCGACCGGTATATACGGAGATTTCGTTCGCGTTTGATGAAGGAATGAGACCTGGTTTATACCATGCGCAGCCGTTTGTCGACGCTGTGAGCACCGCTGCCAGCGAGAAGCGGACACCGCACACGTACAAATGACCAGTTCTGCAATGTTGCATTAAAACGCAACCGGTATGCCCCGATCAGGGTTGAATTTCCCACTAGACTAGTCACCCCCTTTCATTCACGCGAAGGAAAAGCTCAGAAACGAGCCTCTGGGCAACGACGCCGAAAATGTAAGAAGAAAGAGACGCGAACGAATTGCGCCCAAGGTTAAGTGCGCCCATGTAGTTGCGTTGTGTGGCGCTTGACTCGCGCCCAGCGCTTGGTGACACCACGTGTTTTCTTCGACGCCGTCGTCTCGTCGGTTGCGTCTACACGGTGGGGGGACCTTGATGTCCAATCGAGCATCACCGTCACACGCCAGTTGGCTTGGCTGCACAAGCAGAGCGCGTGCGTCGTTTTACACTCCACCGTGGAGGTGACACCTTTTCTCCTCCGGTGGCCGCTCTCTTTTAAAGGAAAAAAAAAAAAAAACTAAAAGCGCTCGCCACTATGTGGACACAGGAGAACACGTGTCCGCGGGAGCTAGTTGGACCTCAACGCTGCAGAAGCGCCGGAGCGAGAAAAGGATCTTTGGTGAAAATGGTGAAGAATCAGCGCATGAATGTTGCGCTGACTCGCTTCTCCGTCGCTCGTGGCGAAAGGGTCTCGAGAGCTTCCCGCATGCAAAATGGAAGGAAGGGCCGGAAGAAAAAGACAGAGCGACGAATGTCAGTGGTATCTCGCGGCGTTCACAACGGCCCGTGTTTCCCGGACTTAAGTCAAGGTCTCATTCGCCTCAGCGCTGCTGTTGTCAAGTGTAACAAAGAAGAGGCGGTCATACACAGTGCTCTTTTTATTGCGATAGCAATTATATGGACACTCAAAAGCAGATTTCTGCCGTCGGCGTCGCCGTCGCCGTCGCCGTGAGGTTCCGTATGACGTCAATGGAGATGAAATCGTCGCCGCGCGCCGAACGCTGTATGTGCGAGTGAAAGGGCGCGAGGGACGCGCGCTTTCACGGGGAATGAACGCACGGCGAAGAAAAAACGCGCGTTCTGCGCCGTGCTCCCTTAAGGGCTGCAGAAGTCTCTTTCCTCCTTTACAATCACCATATATGTAGAACAAACGCGCCTTCTTCCGACGCGCGAAAGGTCGTGGCGGGGAGGGGGGGAGGGGGAGGGAAGGGAGGCGACGTTTAGCTGCGGCATCAAGTGCCTATTTATATCAGAGGCTCCGGCAACAGTCCCCAACGCCGTACGCATTTTGTGCGAACGCGGGCAAAACGCCGACGGCGTCGACACCAGTTCTGCGTGTTGCCGGTGCTGCTGCATCTCCAAGGGTATACACCTGATAAAGCTACCATCATTACTCTGTATAGCTCTCTACAAATTTGCTATCGCAACTGATGCTTCGCCTTTCAGGTGAAACTGCGACAACTTTTTTGTTTGCCACGGAGTTCAACAACTATCGCAAGCAAGTTATAGATACTAAAGCTTCTGCTTAGACCTCCGTGGTATAGTGCACGCGCTCGAGGAGGTCCACATGGGGGGCGCTCTCGGCGAAGCTTCTTCATCGAATAGATTACGTTATAAAAGCAACTTCTAAAGATGTAACGAATGGATCGCAGTGACCTCCTCCTGCAGAGACGCCGCGAGGCCGTAAGATTTCACGGGCGCCTTCTCGCGAGGCCGAACTCCCCCCACCAACGGTGGCCCGGTATAGTCTACAAACGATGCCGAGCGGTGATGGATTCGCTCCATTGTCACACACCGATCCGCATTTCGGCCAGGCAAAAAAAGCCGCAAATCCTAAACTCCGGAAGCAACCGCGCGCACATACTCCTCAGTTCGGTTGCCCAAGGACTCGCCCGCGCCGGCCATTGTAAAATTTCTCAAAGGAGTGATTCACGTCCTCAGCATGTTCCGCCTTCGTCGCAACAGTGGCAGCAGCCACGTAGAAGGACGCCATCAGAGGTCGCCGTCCGCATTGTTCGCCGTGCCGCGTACGCGAGTTCCGACCCCGCAACCTGAAATCAGAGCAGCCAGCCGATGCCCGGACCAGACGCTGCGCGTGCGTAGAGTGTGCAGATGGCACGATGCGAAAGAATGCGCTGCAGTCATCGGAAGCAGCGGCTCTGCAGGCCTGTCTCTGTCACTGCAATTAGAGGGGGTCCGGCGAACAAAAATGTGAAGATGCATGCAGCCATTATCCTGGAGACTATGGGGTGGTCGTGTCGCCGTCCTGGTCCCGATGCGCCCGCGTGCCGTGCCGGGTCATTACACCGCGCGCATTAGGAAGGTCACGTGACCTATAGGAGCTTATATAGACAGCACGTACGTATAGGCTGTACAAGAGCCCGCGGTACCGCCCAGAGACGAGCGCGGCAGCGTGTCATCGACATTAAATAAGACATCGTCAGAAGCGCAGGCTATTATGTGCTAAGTGGCTTCAGACCACGCTGCACAGTTGTCCAGCGTCTATAGAGAACGACATACGGCACTTCGTATAAAGTCGCTATGTGGTGTAGATATTTCCAAGAAAAGTTGTAAATTGTAAAGAAAGAGCTAAAGAGGCAATTTGCGCGCGCCGGCACGCACCCACACGCGCACACACATTTGTTTAAATTACACTTATATGACACCCTGTGTGACAAGATGTAGGTCGCTTAAAGTCAGTACCTCTTTAGGCGGTCAGCGTAGTCTTGTACACCGCACCAGTGCACACACGTATGGAGTGCCAGTGGCTTCCAGCACAATAGCGGTATATCCCATTTATGATCAGCGGGCACGCCGGCACATTCAGCGTTTCTTTTTCTTCATGATTTGGAAAATGTCAATGCAATAGTTGCTATTGCATCACGTGGTATCATCACATGCTATGGTCTAGAGCTATCACGCACGGTCAGAACATTACTATTCTCATTTTTTTTTTTTTTAACGATCGCTGGAGCCGCCATTCGTTGGGCGAAAGCGGACATGTGGAGAAGACATACATCCCCAGATGAAAAAGGTCTTGTGTACAACGATCCGCAGGAACTTTGAATCATCGCAGACGCTCCCCGGTGTTACACGTGCTCATAACGCATGCACTGCGGCGGGCAGTCACTGACTGCCGCCGGCTGGCTTCTGTCAAGCGCCGAAGCCCCGCTGGCAAGACGGAAGTTTGAATCGCACACTTGCGCGCGTTTGATCAACAGGGCGGCGGCTTGAAATGGATGGCTGCGTTTGCGGCTGTGCTGCGTCAATCTCTGTCGCAACAATTAAGTAAGCAGCGCTTAGAGATTTCTTTTACCATTACGAAACTCCAACTCACGACAGAGGCCCTTGGTAACAAATCCGCGTAAGCCAGTGGTCTCGCGATATAGGACGCCAGGTGTTCGCGTGACGTTTCCAATTCTCACCTTTCTCTTCTTTGTATTTTACTGCTACTTTGGACGATATACTGCATCTGTCACGATAAGAGTCTCATCACGCACATCCGTTCCAGCTTTTATATGCGGAGTCTGGAGTTTCGCATTGATGAAAGATAACTTAGGGTTCACGTCATCTCTTCTTTCATCTGGCGTGTGCGTGCGTGGCTTTCCCAGGTGCAGGGTTACCATGGGGCTCAGCCTGGTTAACCACCTTGCCTTTCCGTAATCATTTTTCTCTCTCTATCTCGGGGAGTACGCAAAAAACATTCATCCTGCTAATTACTTAATTAATTTATACCCCTAAAACGACTATCTCAAGGTATATCATTGAGGATAACCAATAAGGGCGCCAGCTGAAGTCCTTGCGAGTTGATGATTAATTACGCCACACGACTAAATGAGCTTCGTAACGGCTGCATAATGGTAAGTAGTTTTTTTTCTTCCTATAGATTCGCGCGCATCCAGAAACGAAAGAAACGGTAAAGCGGATGTCGGAGACCTTGAAAAACTATTCCAAAGAGAGAGAGAGAGAGAGAGAGAGAAGAGGTTGTTTGAGCAGTCACTCAAATGTTCCTTCGTGCGCAAAATTGAATTGAATTGAATTATGGGGTTTCACGTGCCAAACCACGATTTGTTTATAGGCGCGCCGTATATAGTGGGAGGCTCCGGATTAATTTTGACCACCAAGGGATCTTTAACGTGCCCCCAATGCACAGGACACGGGCGTTTTTTAATTTCGCCCCCATCGAAATGCGGTTGCCGCGGCCGGGATTCGATCCCGCGTGTGCAAATTTCTCAGAATGCTCCGATGTGCGAGATTGGGCCATTGGCTGTTGTGCGTCCTTGCGCCGAAGTTTGCATAGCGGCTGCATGAACGTCGCGCAGTGTTTACGCCAACGAGCTAAAAAGCAACAGCGTCATACTGTTCAAAGTCTTTTGTGATTTATCGACCTTTGTGTAATGGCTACGTGACAATACCATGCCTTGGTAGTACCAATCTTAAGCATCTGGTTAGAGTTCATAAGCAGGCTTAATTGTGCGAGGTTACACGCTATAATAATTACTTGACGCATGCACGCACATACGCGCGCACACTTACACGCAAACACACGCACATCCTCCATACGAATCGCCGAGCAAGCTCTGGTCATGGTCTATATAGAAGCGCGTTCGACACAAAACTACGTGGCAGCACAAACAATAATTTGAATATCATAAAGCTGTCTTCGACAATATATCAATCCCGTTGGAGCAAGGACATTTCGTACTTTCATTACAAGAAGGCGTTATCAAAATGTCGCGCATAATTATACACTGTCGATCAGCGTGAGCATACGCGGTATCTATTCACTCTTGACACCTCAATTTTCCCGCGCTGACATTTACTAAGCAGCATTTCCCACCCGCGGGTAATAAGCTTCGACACAACTGACGCTACGACACAACTGTCACAACCTCTGACGCTCGTTTGTGAAATGTAACAGAAGCACATGATGCATGAGATACTGTTATGCGACACATATTCACGTCGCAAACGCCACGCATGACGCTTGTTACGCAAGGCGCATACGAAGTTTTTCTTTTCCTCCTCCTTGTAGCCGCGGTTAGTGCAAGAACAACTCAGCAGCTGGAACACTGACGACCGTGTACCTGTTACTAACGTTAGTTACTAACGACAGCAGCTAAACCTCTATTCAGCGTCATGTGAACGCGAAAATGCCGCAGCCGAGATCCGTCTGACCTTGTTGATCGGTACAAGTCGACGGAAGAGCGCTTAACGTATTTTTGAGCGACAAATAAACTTGCTATGCTGCGCATTAGCTGAAAGGGGGAAAAAAGCAAATATATATAAAAGAGGGAGGAGGGGAGGGGGAGTGGTGAAGTGCGCAACTCTGAAGCATGGCTTCACTGCAAGACACATGTGCATAGCGCGAGGGTGGTGGTGAAACTATACCATCTAAGCTTATTATTCAGCCTCTTCGGCGTGCACGATAGATCTGTCCCTGTGTCAGGGCACGAAGAGCGAACAGCTCAGGTCGAAAGAGAGTATTTGTTCTTTCACTGAGCAAACCTATAGCTAAACCGTTTATATGCAGCTCAAGACACGCTTCTACGAATACGTTCTCGAGCTACAGGATAATTTCCAGCATGCGCCGCGCCACAAGCTGCACCGCGCAATTTCTTCATCTGAAAAGAAACTGTCTCAGTTTGGATGGTGGCCACCGGCTGAGCGGCCGCAAGCGTTTGCAGCGCTCGAAGTATAGCAATCCACCGTATCCACGACGACGACGACGACGCGCGCGCGCAGCCGTGCACATGTTGCTCAAAACTTCCTCGCACTCACTTGGATGCCATTTCTCCAACGTTGGGCGAGCGAAAAGCGTCGCAGGAAAATCCGACAGAATGGAACGGTCACCGGGATGCGCTAGTCGACGTCGGGGACGACGGTATGCGATCGTCGGAGCGGGGAAGACACCGTTATCCGCGCGCACAACTGCCACAGACAGCGACGGCAAAAACTTTTCTCCCCCGAGTCTCTCGCGCGTTCAACACGCTTTCCAACCGCACGAAGCTGTCGAAGCGCGCTCCTCGCGCTCCGTCCAAACAAAACGAAGCAAAAGCGCCGAGTCGTCACATGACCCGAGGCGCGCCCGGCGATTGGCCGACCTCCGGAGTGGGGCCCGGCGAGAGCGGTGTAGGGGCAAATTGCGCTGCCTCCGCCGCCGCAGCAAGAGGGACCGGACGGACGGCGGGAAAAAGAAAAGAAATAAAAAGAATGTCGAGCGCTCAAGTAAAGATCCAAAACTCGTCCGGCAGGTCTAAGGACCCTTAGCAAAGGGGGCGACGTTTCTTCCGTAAACCCAGCGTAACCCAAGAATGAACTGAGCGGAGCCGCCGTGGCTGATGCCGCGGGGAAAGCATTCTCGAGCGGGTTTCGCTGCGCCATCTACTTGCCGCTCTTCCAAATTAAAAAAAGGAAAAAAAAATAAGAAGGAGAAATACATAAAGAAAGAAAACATTGGAATCTAATCGCCACGCAGAGGCACCGTTATGAAAGCCTCGCAAGATTGCCCGAAGTTCTTAGCCGTGAGCTGGTTTTCTCTGATTGTAATTGGCTGCGCAAAATAGTTTATATAGCTGTATAGCCTGCAGATTCACAACAAGCAGTCGGGTTCGCAGCCAATGCCACTCTTTGATTTGCGATGAAGTGACGCAAGTGTATTTAAAGAATACATTAATGTTATAGTAACAACGCTAGCATTATAGTATATATATATATATATATATATATATATATATATATATATATATAAATGTGCCTTCATATACCTGAACATGAAATAGTGCTGAAATAGGGCGTGAAATAGTGCTGCACCGGTGCTGCTGCATTAATGCTACTTACTATACGACAGGTAAAGCACCCACGAGAACAGATCGTGTTGTAAGTGCATATAAAGTTGTGCAATATTAACTGCAGCGCTTCAGTACTTCTTGCAGCCAGACGAGCAGAGTGGCTTACGGGATACCTAAAAATGCACAGCGCTACCTTCATCCGACTGCGGCATGACTATCCTCTATAATAATAATTAAACACTCCAATTAAGACGAACCCGCGGTTAAGCCGTATTTTCGGATGTAAGGAATGGCGTGCGAACATTTGGTTGGTTTGCCGTAGACCCGATGCACAAAGATCCACTTAACACAAACCGCTAATTCGGATAAGCCGGTGTTCCGTAGCCGCCACTGACGCTGCTACTCGGCTCAGCGAGATGCGAACTGTTGGCACTGCGATCGTTCAGCTATTGACCCTTTTCGCGAAGCAGTTTGTTCTAGAGAAACGAGATGGCGCTTTCGGCGGCGTGCCATACGTTGCCGCAGCAACCGCACACGAATACGAAACCATTACCGCTTATACCTTGCTTCTGTGCGATCAACTGTTGGAAATGCAACTGAGTTTTCGCTAATGCATTGTGCTCCAATCATGCTGGACGGAATCACGTGGTTTGAAGACGGATGCAGTAGTTCGCTGCAAAAATAGTGTCTGGCATATTAAGGAATGAAATGAATCTGTGTGGCCAAGTTCGCGGACCCCTGCTGCAACTGTCCGTATATACGTGTTTCCAGCACTTCGAGATGTACGGCTTTCCTCGAGGATACAGAAATTTGCTCATCCGCCAGCGTTGTATCGCTAACCTTCGAAGAAAGGGCTTCAGCCCCCGTACGTCGGCAAGAGTGAGTACCGCTCGTTAAACAATGATAAAGTGAGTAGCGCCGCTTCATGTAATAGTAGGTTTCGCGCACAGTATCTACACATATCTACCCCAACTGGCACGGAAAATTACGCCCACTCTTTCGCCAACGTGTCAAGAATAAATGAATGGGTGCGACTTCAATATATGCGCACTATATACGCACAATAAATGATGGTACTACGCCGATAACGCACGAATGGTCGAAGCTGAAAAAGTTGCAGTGGCTTAGCTCGGCTATGCTAGGATATACGTAGCGTTAGCAAAGGTTCAGCTGATTATTCTTAGCTCATTCTTAAGATTATTCTTAAGATAAGATTATTCTTATGAGATAAGCTTCTCCGTTCTTCTGCGCTGTTGAGCAGCATTTGCGCTCTCCTTCTCCATGGCTATACCCCACTGGCAAACGCCAGTCAGAAGCGCAGCGGCTCCAGCGCAGTGTCAGACGGTGACTGCACAGCGAGCGCGCGCCGGCGCCAGTGCGTCTACCACGGCTACGACGTCACTCCTCTGGAATGCGCAGACCGGCGGCGGCGGAGTGCGCGAGAGGTGCCGGCTCCGGTGGCTCCGGTGCGCAAGCCGTGTGACATCACTGATCATTGCGCATGCGCAGCACGGCTTTTGATGTGCCGCGCGAAACGGGCTTGGCTAGGCCATTGTAGCTAACGCTACAATATTTTGTGACGGTCCACAAGAGTAGGCGAGTTACTATAGACAGATTTAGTATATATAGCGTAAAGCAGCAAACGCAAAGTTAGCGTTTTTGTTGCGTGCACCACACTGCGCATGCTCTGTACGTAAACGGTGCTGGAGCTCTTATAAATACGTACGTATACGCTATTTTCCGGACTTAGAGGTGAACGCGAACGCACGCAAGGGGAGCCTTACGTACGGCAACATGGCGGCGCCAGCCGAAGTGAGAGCTGCCCGCTACGGATCTATCGAGTCGTCGGCCTGCACTGTTCGGCTCATTCATTCCCCACTTTAGATTTGTGTGATGATGCTTCGACAGCGGCGTACAGCTATAGGTAACAAACGGGCGTTGTTTTCGATATATACGTTCTCGATTAGCGGCGCAGTATAGGCTTAACGAGAGGGTTTGCTCATGTTTGCTCATGTTTGATGCATACGCCTCGAGATGGCGCCCAAGTGTATTTGCGTTATATATATAGCGTTAGCGTTTTGCTCCGTTCCGCTATTCTAAAACACTACCTTGAGCCGCGCAGTGCAGCCTTTCTTTGCGTTAGCATTGCGTCGCACGCTAACGCAAGCGTTTTACGCTATACTAAAACTCACTACTAGCGTTAATACGTCTTTGCTACAAGGTATTCCAATGTACAAAAAGCTACGTTTCAAGCCTTGTGCGCAGAAAGAACATATCTAACGGAACTGCATGAGCACACACGCGAGCGGTTAGGCAGAAAATAATCAGATAGTGACCGCATCGAGGAACTTTACTGAGTCAGAAACATGACAAGCCGCTGCTTCAAAATATTTGCCTTATAAAGAACGAAGAGGAAAACATACTTGGAATACATATTTACCCCGCTTTTACGTACACAACAAGCACCATATATGCTGCTCGCGCCGTTTGGACATATCTTAATCAGCTCCGAAAGCGCTTTTGCATGTTCTCTGAAGCTGTGGCCAAAGCTTCGTGTCCACCCAGTCACCGCCTACGATATCTCCCGAAACAGAGCTTTGCTAAGCCGCACCAGCGCCATACACATCCATGGTAAACACGGAGGCAACGGAGGAAGTTTAGGCAAGCGATGAACGCGTCACCACGTGATCAAACATGGCAGCGCCCACGAGATCACCGCGAAAAGGTTCAATAGCGTGGGAATGGTGGTTAGTATATATGGATTTGTCTCATCTTCGTGCTTGTGCTTCAAACGCTCTTGCGGAGTTATTTACTGCGTTCCGTCTTTCTTCATCGGCCTAATTTATGAAGCAACAAGAGTGTGCGCACTTACAGAACTACTGTGCATATATATATATATATATATATATATATATATATATATAGTTGCTGCTATAACGCAACGGTCTTTGAAAATGAACAATTTTCAAAGTCACAATACCGTTTGAAGCGAGAAGGACGAAGCTTAGGTAAGTCCATGTACTAACCATCATTCCCATGCGTTGGCTACAGCTGCCATGTGCGCACTATTTGCTTTACACACAATAGCGCCAGAGCTCCCTCCAGTAATTTCTGTGGGAAACTCTATCCGGCGAGAGACTCGGATCGTCAGACTTGGATGAGGCGACTCTGCTAACTACAAGAACAGACGAATAACTTGCAGCGCACAACGGGACACATGCGAGACATATAGGCACATACATACAGCACTACAGGAGAAGTAAATAGTGTTTCTGTAGACATAACCCTACTACGCCAGAGTCAACGATAACGTGGAAACCTGCAGTGTTTACACCATAGAAACCATAATTGAGGAAGTCCTCGGGTGCCACTGTAGGCTGATAATGATAGTGAGGACACTGCCCAGGGGCCACAATAATCACGTTCACACACGGCGCCGCTGATATAACTCGGAATACAGTAAGAATTTTTTTTTTTTTCTTAGGCGAGGCTTTCTCCCGGACTTTCCTGACCGTGGCTGCTGGCTGAGTGCTGCTGGTCGAATGGGTATAGAGCATCTATAGCTGCTGTGTTGAGGGAATCGAGTTCGAAACCAAAAAGTCGGGTAACTGGGCATGAGGAAAAAAAAAAAAGAATTACATGCCCGATACAGGGATTGAACTTGCATTATAATATCTGTGAGCTCTCTATACAATCTTTTTCTAGTTACTTCACTTATGTAGTCTAAATAAAAACGCACTTATATTATACGGAAAACAGATACTTTTTTAAGATATCCCTTGCCAGTCTCCACACTTCTGATCAAATGAAGATATGGCAAGTTCAGGCAAAATGTGCCCTATACGCACTTGTATTATAGAGCGCAATAGCAATTCTTTTGGATCCCTAAGAAGCCTTAATTGGTATATACCAGCTGTCGCAAAAATAAATGGACCAATCTTCCACATTTTACTGGTTTAAAAAGATTTGCAGGACTGGTACATTTCCATTTGGAATTCCAAATCAACACCGCGAAGGCCCGACAAAGTATTTGTACATTTGCTCGCGACATATAAAAGGCTTGGAGAACGCACCATATCCTTGGCCACCAAAAACACGTTGCACATGGTTGCTATCGCGAATGCAGACAAGTACGCCAGTTTTCTGTTTCCTCCCGAATGCATTCTGTTTGTTCACTCCAATACTGTGTTGCTTCACGATAGGGCTGAAGCGGCGCGCTTAAGTATTTTTGAAGCAAGATTTTCCATGGTGCATCTTTAAGTACTTCAGACGTGTGGTGCTAATTTACATGCCAGAAACCTTAGGAGTTTCCCGATTTATTAAATTTCCGGATGTTTTACAGAAGGTAACTACTTGTTTGAGCACTTGATATACTTTTTTTGATCATGGCGAAACATCGCTACATTATCCGCGCGAACGAGTACTTTACCTTCGCATGCTTGTGGCCTAAACTCCATGACTTGTTCGTTTTGAATGATCTTTTGACAGAGGGTCTCCAAATACAATGCAAACAGCAGTGGCGAAAGCGGAAAACCTTGCCGAACTGATGGGACTTGTATTCTGGAATGGCAGTCCTTGCAGCGGCGTACACGGGAGCGAGTGAAGCCGTGGCGGCCATATTGGAAGAGGTAAAAGAGGGCGGCCCCAGCATAGGGGGCCGCAGAATAACTGCAGCGCTGGATTGCCTTTGCAGTTTCGCGATGAGAAATAGAGAAGAAACCTCTTTAAGCTTTGTATCGTCGCTCTCGAAAAAAAGTTCCTCCGTTCATTTCTTGGTGCACGCTATACGAGAAAAGATACCGCCAGGACGTTTGTCCAATCACACTTCCTCGCTCGGTTAAATTACGAACGGCCTCTTCATAGAAGCTAGGCTCGTGTGATGTGACTGCGTAGTAAATTTTCCCAACTGTTTACCCACTAGTCGACGTGAGTAATTTTCAGCCAACGTGTATAAAGACGGAATACACTTTCCACCCACCAACGTATATGACCATACGGCGCAACTACCGCCTTCTTTTATTAGTTTGCAGTATCTTTCGTGAGCGCTATTACATGGCTGTGTACGTGTGGAGACTGCACTTCATTTTTTTTTATCTGCTACAGGTAGTTCCACAAACGCCCTCACGCAGCTGGAGACCTTATTTATTGCGCAATACTATATCAAGTGCTCTTTATTCTAGTACAGAACACTACCGAGCTGGTTTGCACAAGAAAGGCACCGCAAAATTTCCATTCATTTAGTATTCTGAAAACTTTATATTCATATTTACCGAAGCAAGATGTCACGTCTTCAAACTTTACGGTAGACGTTCTCTTACATTTTATATGCACCTAAAGAAATTATTGCTACTCATCCACCCCGTCTAGAACAGCTATTGTTATTGTAATAGAAATGCTAGACAGGCATACAAACAGTAGAAAACACTTCCAATTAACACCTGAACTTTTATAAATGCATAGAGGTTCCCTAAACGCTAAGTTTGAAACTCACGTTCTGTGTCCACTAAGTTTCAAATATTGCAAGCCTTAAAAGCAGTGTTCGCACTTTTTCTTCACAATTCTTTCGATTAGGTTTCTCAGTGATGTGATGCATCCGAAACCTTAAATAGCAGTCTGCAATCTTTTTCGTTATAGGGGTTGAGCACAAGCGCTCTTGTGTTCGAACTATATTACAACAGAAGTGTACACATGACTATAGCGCTGCACTTACGACTGTGCAGAGTACAACGAACCCGATGCAAGCCAGTGGCGAAATCCCAACCTCTCTTACAAACCTAGTGGAGTCCGTACCTGGACTACGTAAAAACCGCGCGCAGTGATGTGCCAACGGGTATTTAAGGCGTAAGTTTAATATTGGCATGTATGTACATACGAGCACGTTCAACCGTTCCCAACTGAAGCAAAGGTACGCAAGACATGCGGCTGGTCGTTGCAAATTAATGACGAGACCTTATGTTACAAGTGGAACGTTATACTCGGTGTCATCTTCACGTGATTGGTGCAGCCATGATCTACTGAAGTGTTGTAAAGCCCTAGGAAAACGTGTCCCAACCAGTTAAACACTGTATCCAATCGAGCACAATTAATAATAAGCACGATGAACACACTTCGCGTTTTGCTACAGCGGCTACGGCAGTTCAGGCTTCTTGCCTCTAGCAAGATGGCGGAAACCGCCTTCACTTTTGGAGAGTCATCTCCACCCACTAACGTTCTTGTTTACAATAATTCTAGATGCGCAATTTGAGTAAGCAATCCTTACACCGTCTAGAATGAGCAATTAACCCACTGTTCCAAAATATTTAATAATACTTGGTGTTATACACGATCAAAAGCCTTCTTCAGGCCGAGTTGTAACATCGCAACCTGATCTGAAAAGGCGTCACGAGATTCTCGGCTTGTTCCCCCCCCCCCCCCCGCTCCCCTTCCCCCACCCATGCTTTTCCATTTCTATTACTTCCAGCTTGTGTTTGATTTGTCGAATGTCTTCTCAAAAGTTGCCAGGCTTTTCACTGTCTTCTGGTAGAAGGTTACGCAACTGACTCTTCCGTTCATTTTCGCACCTAACTTGTTTCGTAATTGAGGCAGAAACTTCTTTCAATTGCACCTTTTTTGACATCCTGCTTAAAATGTTCCTATTTCTCGTACATTTACCATAATACTAGGTTTCGTAATCTTCTGCTAAAGAAAAAGAAATAAACTTCTTCCAGTAATTTATATGCATTTCCGGTGAAGTTCTCTTCACGGATTATACCATTATTTAATTTCCATAATTCCCCCACTCATTTAGGTTTCTGAGATTTTTAGTCGAAGTCACAAATCACTGAGCAATGGTCACTGCATGCAGTGGTTTCAAAGCTGCAGCCACTCCTACTGGCAACAAAAGAGCGGCCGGGCCGCCACCCTTATGCCATTTCTGCTCTGTAAGATGGGACAAGGCGACTGGCTATATGATTACAGAGTTACAGAACCCCTGGAATGCGTATATAGGGACCTTGGAGTTGAGCACCGGGTAGGCACGATACGATTTATCTATCGTATGGGTAGCCTACCGGGCTCAGCCTGCATGCTTAACCTGCCTGCCTTTCCCTTATGACTTTTCTCTCTCTATCTATCGTACAATACGAGCACTATCTATCAATGCGATTAGCGTTTTTAGGGCACTTGACGCACTGTCTCTAACCGTTTTCCCGCCAACTTGGGTCACTAGGTAGTCCATGGCCTAATGACGCGGCTGCTGCGATGAGGGATCCGGGTTCAATACCACTCGTCGGGCCAACTTGGGTCCTGGGTATATATGTGGCTCTGTGTATATGCCGCTCATCAGTTTACCCGTTTCACGCCAACTTCTATCACCTTTTATTCCCTTTACCCCCTTTCCCCAGTACAGGGTAGCCAGCCGGTATTTACACTGGCTAACCTCCTTGTCTTTCTTCCCTTTCTTTCTCTCTTATTGTGTTACTGGGTGCGTGCCACTGGTTATGTGTCACTCTTTAATGAACGTCTTATACGCCATCTTGGGTCACTATAGCTAAGGCTAACTGGACATGTGGAACTCTTCAATGAATCTCTTTGACTCAAATGGGTATGTGCCACTGGTTACGTACGCGCCGCTCTTCAAGGAATGAAAAATATTACAAACTTCGCCAGTGCAAGGTGGAGTCGAACCCACGTAACATATACATTCAGGCAATCTTGTCTGACTATACGGAGTGATCATTTTCAAGATTTACAGAATATCAATGCGTTATCATTCTTAGGGTGCTACATGCACGTTGCGGGGCTATGTATGTATCTGCCTATCTATATATGTTTGTATCTGTGTATGTATCTAACCATTTTCCCATCTACCCGTGTCACTAGGCAGTCCGTGCATGGTCGAATCGGTAGCGCATCGGGGTGCTGTGCTGAGGTATCAGGTTTCGAAATCAACCATCGGACCAACTTGGATCATTGTGTATGTGGCAATGTGCATACGTACGTACACGCGCCGCTCTTCAACAAACCTCTTTCACGCAGACATGGGTCACGCCGAGACTTGACAGAATCTATATTAATTACTTGAACATATGTTCCATTATGTAATAGTTACGGTGTAGGTAGTCTCCTTCAGTGACCATTAGGCCACAATTGCACGTATACACACTTCTATCGTGCCAACGATAGCTCTTTGACCAACGCTAGCTCTTTGCGATGATCGCCGCGTGTTCATGATGGCGATGATTATTTCCATACTACAGCACATACCCACAACTGGGGATTGACCAAGAAGCGGGCAGTACATTGAAAAAAAAAGTCGCAGTTTCGTCCAAAATTTCGATATAAAATTATTAGACAGTTATATACGCAGTAAGGTTAGTAGTTTTATTAGATGTATAAACTGCTGTAAACATTCGTTTACTAACTAAATTAACAAGCACGGTGTCACGAGTGCACAAGTAAACATGAAACATCTCACTCGATGACCACGTACACTCGCTGCCAGAACGCTGGCGTGATGAAGAGCGGCAGCAGCGGCCAGTGAATTATATTGCACCTTTCGTGACTGCCGGCGTCTCGCTTCAACGCCAACCAGACGTGCGAGAATACAGCGCACACGAAGCCGTCAGTTAAAGCCTGACCACATTCAGCGTTTTCCAGGCGTTTTCTGGCGTTTCGTCACCCGGCGTCGCTCAGCGTCGACGCTGAGGGAGGCGCCAAGCCGAAACGCCGTGCTCAAGACACACCAGAAATGTTGCCACCAATCAGCGCGTGGCCGCGGCCGCGCTGCTGGCAACTTTTGCAAGCGACTTCCGCAGCGACCAGTTCGCGTGCGTGCCACCATGGGGCGTCAGTGTCTTGTCGGCGATAAAGTCCCTAGTCGGCGAGGCGGCGCCATCTGAGAAAGCAGCCGCTCGTACCTTCGAGCGCGCTGCCGTTAATGTTATTTTTTGTGTGTTTTATTGCGATAGCAATTATATGGACACTTCAAGCAGATTTCTGTCGTCGGCGTCGCCGTCGTCGCCGCCGTGAGGTTCCGTATAAAGTCCAAGGGCGATAAAATCGTCGCCGCGCGCCGTATGCGCGAGTGAAAGCGCGCGGGGGACGCGCGCTATCACGGAGAGCGAACGCACGGCGGAAAGCAAACGCGAATGCCGTCGCGCGAAAGGCCGTGGGGGTATGGGAGGAAGGCGGGGCGGCGCTGTGCTGCGGCACCAAATGCGTATCTTGCAACCGGGCGCAAGCGGAAGTGGCCACTCAATCTCCCACGCGAAAGGAGGAAAGCGGGAAGGCAGCGCGGGAGGGAGAGGGGGCAGCTTCTACTCTGCCAACATCAGCGCTTGTACTTTGCCCGGCTGCGGCAGTCGCCCGCACCGTCTCTTAAAAGCGATCTCCACACCGCTCTGACCTTTGTATGCGATGTGCATTCGCCGCTCAGTTTCCGTTGAAGCGATAGACCGCACGAACCTTCGCTCGCTGCGGCGGCTGCGCTTGCTGCCAGCGTTTTGACAGTGGTTATCTGCGGTCATTGAGTGTGAGCTATTCATGTTTGCGTGTGCGCGCTGACACCATCCTTGTTAATTCAGTTTGTAAGCGAATGTGTCCCAGTTTTTACAGCCGATAAAACTACTATCCTTACTCCGTATAGCTGGCGAATAATTTGCTATCGCAATTGATGCTTCACTTTCGGGCGAAACTGCGACATTTTTTGTTTGTGTGTGCGCCGTAGAACTATAAACAGGGTATAAAAACCTCAATGAGGAATATTTCTCATAGTTCACTTGAATGACATTGCCCACTGCTTCTGGTTAAATTTGTCTGGTCACACTGTGCAACGCTGGACTGGCGCTGTTTGCGTGCCTCTCATGTGGCTGGGTGACCTCTCCGGCGCCGTTGATGCAACGACGCTCAGAGACGCAACGGCAGGAGACGCCGGTAAAAACGCTGAATGTGGGCCGGGCTTTAGCCTTCGGACCCACCGCAGATTACCTCCAAGATAAAACGCGCGGCCTACTACGGCAGGCCATGCGCAGCCGCGGCCGGAATAGAAGCGCAGATGCGCCCTTATCTAAACCCCCCCCCCTCTCCCCCGCCCGCCCTCTCCTAGCGCACGCACATCTCCGGACAGATAAAGGGCGCATCTCCGCTTCTACTCCGGCACGCCATGCGCAGCCGCGGCCAGAGTATAGAAGCAGAGATACGCCATTATCCCCCGCGCGCACATCATCTCCCCGCGAGAAAACAAATCGCCAGAAGGCGCTACTGCGCCTCCTGACAGCGCCCCCAATGTGGAAATGTCAAGCAGCGTGGTCGCACCGTGGTGCAGTATGGGTGTTCTGTGGTGCAGTCACCGCTTTGTTTACGTTGTTTCGCCCGCGCTTTCCTTCGCTGCTGGTGCTCACGGCGCTCCGTTTTCGACGGCGGCAGAAGATCGCCTGCTTGCTGAACAGCGTTGCAAAGACTGCAATGCGGTTTCAAGAAGATTGCCGACAGCTTTTTTCGTGGCGGCAACCTCAAGAAAGGGGAGCGTCTGCTTCCACACGTGTATGGCGTTGAACAAATTGTGGGCGGTGCTGTGACAGTGAAAGCCAAGTGCGTGTCGGAGGTGTCCAACAATATTGTATACGACATCGAGTTAGAGGTACAAACCGAGTTCAGTAATTTAGTCACGTTTATTTCTCTTGGTGCAGTCACAAAGCGGTCATGCATGCTTGCAGAGATGTACAGAGACGGTGACGATTGCGGTTGGTTTCGTTGGTCGCTGGGCGCGCACACATGGCTGCTCTCATTTTGGCTCCCAGGGAGTGGCATCAACACTGTCAGCACAGAAAGAACACATGCATTAGGCATCAATGAGCCAATAAAATTAATTATCGATGTAAGTACTACATATGCGCATAATGCCTTATATCATGCTGTATAAATATTTAATGTATATCATGCCTTATTCAATGCAGATGTTAGAGTCATGACAACTCATTGCATTAATGAGCAAGGTATCTTCACTGCTCATGAGGAATCGCTCGTACAAACTGCTCAGTGAAATGAACCCAGGTCACAGTAACCAGTGATCACAGTTCCCACACCAGCGATTACTTTGGGACCAGCAGCACGAGCGTAAGAATTAGCGATACATGCCTCATCGAAGGAAATCTAGTTTCTCATCGGGCGAATGCCCCGCCGCAGCTAAATGGCCGGCTACTACACGAAAGGAAGATTCTTGGCAGGAAGAATGTGCAAAGTGGCAATTACTTTAAAGCATGCTTAGATATTGTGAACCTAGAAAGCATGTCCAAGCAACAAACATAACGCGCACGTCTCGGGTAGCTGCTTTCCGATCTGCCACTAACCAACGCATCGCAGCTTGCATTAAACACGGATAGCCACCACACAAAAGACGAGTAGCGCGCGGCCCCTTTTGTTGCGTGCACAACTAGCAATTTAGGTTGCAGCGTTTGGAAAAGGGGTATAATTCTCTTGAGCTCGTCCTTGCCGATTGCGAGTGAACGAACAGTACAATCAATTAAATTCGGGGGGTTTTACGTGCCAAAACCAAGATATCATTATGAGGCACGCTGTAATGGAGGGTCTCATGAATAATTTTGACCATCGTAAGTTCTTTAACGTGCACAAAAATCAAAGTAGACGGTAACAAGTGTGTTCTTGCATTTCGCCTTAATCGAAATGCGGCCGCCGTGGCCGGGAATCGAGCTCGCGTCGTCGAGCTTAGTGGCGCAACACGTATGCATTTACCGCTAAGCTAACACGGCGGATGTCACTGTATGATTCAACTACGCGACACGTCTAAACAAACGGCCATGCGCTAAATACAGGCACATTACTATTGCGTTTTTATCGAGTGGCTTTTATATTGCACGCGAATGCGAAAGTACGTGGCTTACTTGACTCGGCGCACTGCAGTTATCCACGCTTGTCGTCTGTCCTTCTCGTACCACCTCTCCCGAATTCTGTAGGACTTCACGGGCGGCTTTCGACCTTTCGAGGCTGTTGTGGCAATCAACAACACAGCAGTATTGCGTGCCACCTTTGTTGGTTGATGAGGTCGCGCTCGCCGTCGCGAAAAGAACGCGCACGATCGCTCGCGCCGTAGAGAACACGGGCGCGCGTTGGCCCAGCGACGACCTTCGACAATTCCATCCTCCCGCCAGGGAAGCATTCGGCGCTGGTGCCACGCGGGCAAACTTTAGGTTGCCTCGTCTCCCTCCCAGTCTTCCTTGCTTGCGCGCGCGAGAGGAAGCCGCCGCACCAAGTCGCCATCCTTCTCGGCTCACCCTCGCATGATTACACCTCCCTCCCCCCCGACCCCTCCATCATAGCGCGCGCACCTTCCTCCCTTGCGCGCTCGAGAAGACGTCACCGCACCAAGCAACCATCCTTCTCGCCTTACACTCGCATGCTTTCAATCGCACCTTCCGGATACTACGCGTGGCCGCGAACTTATCGCATTTAATACGGAACCTCACGACCACGACGACGGCGGCGGCGGAAAACTTCTTGAAATGTCCATATAATTGCTATCGCAAAACCCGAGGACACCTAAGCACTTCCGAGCTGTAAATGCGAAAGCATGAATGCCCAATTGAACGCCGCTGAGCGGTCTTTCGAGTTTTGCGCTGCGAGTAATGTACCATAGCTGTACGTGCTGCCCAAGCCAGCAAGCAGCAGCAGCCTGCGGTGCCAACGCCGCATGCCACGGACGTCCTGCGCGACGAGAGACCGAGGAAGCAGCAGCGGCTACCAAGGCCGGCATGCGCGTGAAACAGCTAAGCCCAGTGTGGGTGAGAGAGAGAGAGAGAGATACGGACCGCGCTCCGGCATCCCAGAACGATTGGCGCTGAGCCGTGCTCCCTCAAGGGCTGCAGAAGATAGCGCCAACCTTTCCCTTTCCCTCAAGAACCACTTACCACCCAGAACGAGAGCAGGGGTGACGCGGCGTCGCGGCGATGCCCCCTCCTCTCAAGCAACACCTGGCGCGTTGATGATGATGATGTATGGTGTTTAATGGCGCAAGGGCCAGGTATGGCCAAAGAGCGCCAGGCCAGTGTGTTCATGAGTTGACAATGGAGCAATGAATTGCGAAAGGTAGATGTGTCGTGGCTGTAAAAGGGCCTAAAAACAATCGCTGTAAAATGCGTAAAATATATATGTAATAAAATTATGGCAATGGCTAATGAGGTGCACAATGAACACGAAAGAACAAATTGCAACATAATGAAGATAAACGAAAATTTATCACTGATAAACTTTTCAAACAGCACTACTGCCTTGACAGACCCTTTGAAACGCAAGGGCCTGGAGGCACGTGCTATGCAAAACTACTATCGCGGCGACATCCTCTGGAGAGGGGATGCGCTACGAAACTATTGGGCAAATAACATGCAATACTACATCGCTCAGAAAATCCAGGACAGCTTTAGTGCTAAAGAGAGGTTTGTCGCCCAGAAACATAGCGGGATGGAGTGGAAGACAGTATCGGTACGCTAGGGGAAAGTGCCTTTTTCTCTCTGTTTCGGCTTCCCTGCACTCCACGAGGACGTGGAGCACGGTAAGCCTCTCTCCACATCTACCACAGGTTGGCGGGTCATTTCCAGTTAAGAGGAAATTGTGGGTGCCGTATGTATGTCCTATTCTCAGACGAGAGAATAGGACATTTGTTCTTCGTATTTTCGTAACGGGATGCCAGGGACCTATTTGTGGCTTAACTAAGTGGAGCTTATTGTTCGTTTCGGCATCCCACAAGCGCTGCCAGTGGGTGCGAAGTTTCTTTCTCAAGTAGGGCTTGAGATCGCTGGCAGGGATAGAAGCGGTAGGGTTAAGGGCTCGCGATGTAGTCCATTTGTCCAATGTGGCCATTTGATCAGCCAGAACATTCCCCTCGATGCCTCTATGGCCAGGCACCTGGCGCGTTAATGAAGCACCAGCAGGAGGAGGCGCGGTCATGACTTGGCGTCGCAGACTTTGGGAAATTAGGCGCCGTTTCGCAGCTACAGAAGACAGACGCCGGTTTTTCCGCTCAATAGGCTATTTGACGATTTCGCATCAATAATATGATGAAATTAAGAAATATAAGGTAACATAAGAGTTGTCACATTACGTAGCATGGATGTGCGAGAGCAGGAATGGAATGGAAGAGTTATAGCATTTCATTAACCGCTTCACATAGATTCCAAAATGTGTGTTGGATCTGCATTATTTTGCTGCAAAAGTAATTACATGGGCACTCCAGGTGAAGTTTCACCGTCGCCGTGATGTTCCGCATAAATTTAAGTACTAGCAAGCTATATGTTTATCTGTGCCCTGTGTGAAAGATAGATGCTATACTATTTAACCGCTAAGCTTGCTCAGACCAGGTCTTATGTTCTTGACTGATAATTCTCAAAAGTTTTTGGAATTGCAGCGCGCGAACCTTATACGTATTTCCTATTTCGTTGCCCTGCAGGTGTTTCACATGCTCCGAATTTGCAGTGCACTTTAACCTGCGAGAGCAAGCTATGCATGAATCACTAGTTTTGTGTTCAGTCTCTATTCTGTAGGTGGCGATTTTATTCTCTTTCATCTCATAGCCGCTTATGCTTACTGTTTGTGTAGGATAGCTGGTTCTCTAACTTTTTTTTTGCAGGTTTGCATAGCTTGAAGGGATATTGCAAAATATTTCATAAAAGGTGCGGAACGCGTCCTTTGTGAAAGGGCATCTCATTACGAATATTTTTCAACGAAATTCACAGGTCATTAGGTTACGCACCCAGAGCGACCGTAATGGGTTAGCACTGCACCTACCTATCATTCAGAGATTTTCCGCTGAAATCCGCATCAACACCTGCGCTATCCATGGCTGCCCATGAACCTTCTACCTCTGTCTCCTCTTTACTTACCTTCATTTTTGTTTATTCTTTATTATTGCGTTAACAATTATATGGACACTCCGGACAAATTTTCGCCGTAGTTGGTGGTTTCACATAACGTTCAAATGCGATAAGATCGCGGCCGCGCGCCGTATGCTGCAAGTGCGAGAGTGAATCGACAAGGATGGTAGAGCGGGGTGATGTGCGTGCGCTGGGAGGGGGCAGGTTAACGCGCATCTCCTCTATTACTCCGGCCGCGGCTGCGCATGCCGCGGCCGCACGCGCTTTATCTTGGAGGTAATCTGCGGTGTATGCAAAGACTAGGCGACCCAATATGCCTGATGGCTTCGTGTGCGCTGTGTTCGCGCGCACCTGGGCGCCTAGTTCGCGTTGAAGCGAGATGCAGCACGAAGAGAAATTCGCTCACCGCTGCTGCCGCTCTTCACGCCAGCGTTCTGACAGCGAGCGTCCATGGTCATCGAGTGTCAAGCGAGATAGGTTCATGTTTGCTTGTGTGCGTCTGACAGCATGCTCGTTAATTTGGTCAGTAAGCGAATGTTTACAGAAGCTTATATTACCGATAAAACTACTAACCCTACTTATTAAAGCTATCGCTATAAGTGCTTCGCCTTCCGGGCGAAACTACGACTTTTCTTTAGCCTTTCATATGTGTGTTAAATGATACTGATACGGTTGTTTAGTGCCATGTCCTCCCCGAGTAGGTGGCCGGTATGAACCAACGACACAACGGCTGCAGTCATCGTCCCAAACCAGGGGCGGCGCCAGAGGAGGGCATGGAGGGGCGACAGTGCCCCCCCCCACCCCCCACCCCCCAAGAGCGCCGAAAAGTTGACCCAAGGTAGGCGGTATGAGACAAAATGTCACTTTTGATGTACAAATTGGAGGCAGATGCATGAGAACGGCGCTGCTTACAAAGGACGGCCTTGTTTAAGCATAACAACTTATTATACAAAATTTCTGATCACAAGTAATTACCCTCTCGCTTGTGATAGAATAGGCGCTTGAAATACAGCGCGAACTGCCGCAATAAGATAAAAATGGCTCCAACGGTTCTAAATAGATAAAAAAAATAGGCTACCCTTCGTTGTTCGGTCTGCTTGCGTGAACCGGCAATCAAGTTCGTGCCTCGGATGCAATACGCTCTTTTACAGGCGCCTTCCACTCACAGGCCTCTTCGGCAGAGAATAAGCTTCGCCCTGCTGAAGTCGCATAACCGCGAGTGCTGTGTAACCGAAGGCAGCGCACGTATACCACGCGGGATACACGTGTCGTCTTTATACGGTGCATAAGCGGCAGAACACAAGCACAGCAAACAGTGTCGGCTCGAAACCATAGATGTCCACATATGGAGACGGTTTCAATGCCCTTTTATGCGAACTCCGCTCGGCTACTGGGCAGAGTTGAACCTTGACCATGCGGAGATCCCAGTCACACCACTGAAGTGCATAAACTAGCGTTCCACGAACTGCACAAGCTAGGTGTTTTCTCCGTGACGATACCGGAATCGTCATCATCTTGCGAACGCACGTTTCGGTGCCTTCGAAGATTGAAGACTTATCTTCACATCAAGATGACGAATAACCGTCTGAGCGACCTAGCTGGGCTTGCGGTCGAACTATCTCTTGCCAATAAGATATATATTCAGCGTGTTCTCGACATGTTTGATGCTGCGCACAGTAATCGACGTATACGTCTGCACTAGTATGCCGGTATAATGATACCCCATCGTATCTCTGCGGCGCTTGCACCGGAAAATTGTGCGGGCACGGGCGTAGGACCCAAACACATACCGGTATCAGAACACCCGCTTCACCATCGAATAGATCCCAGCTGTTTTGTCTTTTACTGTCACAGCGCAAGCACTAACATCTGTGGTTGTGCTGAAAAATTCGAGCACTTCATCTGTCCCCATCATCGCTTTGAAGGACACTCCATAGGGTGCTGTCCGAGGCGACGTCTGTGCCCTAGCTAGTGTAGTGAACAGTGCTAATATTTGCGTTTGTGAAACCTTCTGTAGTGCCACTGACTGGCATGCCTACTGCGTCCTCTATTTTTGCAGTTCTCTCCTCTCTTCTATTTGCTTTTGTTATTTCCCGTATATTTCCTTGTTATTATTTTCTTATTTCCAGCGTTTAGAATCACCAGCCGGCGCCACAAGGGTGCTTAATTTTTTTTTTTTTTTTTGTAATCTAGCGAGTCTTTACCAAAGTTGGAATTGATATGCACATTGCTTAGTGGTGTTCTCTCTCCTGCTGTGAAATTACTCTTTTGAAGCTATATTGTAATCTAGATAACTGATGTTATTATTTTGTTGCTGCTGGGTACCTGTTTTTTTGTTTTTTTTTTCATTACTTAATACTGTTTTTTATGTGTGCTCTTGCTCTTTATGTGTGCTCTTGCTTATGAGCAGTGCTCTTGCTAAGAAAATTTTCATTTTCTTAGCAAGAGCACTGCTGTGTAAATATGCTAATTTTTAATTTATATCTTACTGCGTTGCTGGAATAGCTTATTCAGACTGATGTATTTAGAACGCCTTCAGCCCATTCAAGCTGTTGCTAAATGATTTTAGACATCGAGCAATTTGTATCCGCATCGCAACCCTGTTGTGCTCTCGGACGAGTGTGTTGAACATACCTAAATAAATATTCGCTTTTTTTTCCACCTGCTTTCATTCTTAAATGACGCGAAGAAAGCACGCCGAATAACTACAAAGTTCAGATGGTTCAATTTAAAAACATATAAGAAAATAAGAAACACATTCAGAAATAGTGGGAGAAATTGTAATGCACAGAAGCGTTGGGCTGAGCAATGATTGACATCTTGTGAACATGCGCAGCCTGGATATCTACTACGTTGCACTTATCTAAGGAGAATACCATGTATGTTTAGTGGAGTCTTGAGCGACTGAACAAAGCATAGGTTCCATGTAACAAGATTTATCTCGGACTTCCGATTGATTGATTTGAACGTTTATAAAATAAGAGGAAAGTGGAAGGGAATTAAACATAGTCAAAACACAACGCATAAGTTCCCCGCCTATCGACGCGCCGGCAGAAGTATTCGGCCGCCGCTGCGGAAGTTGAAAAGGCAACGAGCGCCGCCTCACGGAATTTATGCAGAACTAAGGGAACCACTGCCCCAATGGGAAAGCGAGCGACGCGGCGGGCATCTAGTAAAGGAGGCATTGGTAAAGCATCACGTAGGATAACTCTCTGGACTAGGGAGAAGGAATGAGGGTAGGATAGGTAAAAATGCGAAAAATAAGATAAGTCCCAGTTTCGCAGGAAAGGCGAAGCATTGATTGTGATAGCAAATTATTAGACAGCTATACAAAGTAAGGTTGACATTAAGTGGAATGGAAAAAATGGACCTGGGCAGGCGATGTAATGCGTAGAGTTACAGAATAGATACCAAGAGAAGGGAAGCGCAGTCGAGGACGGCAGAAAACTAGGTGGGGTGAAGTTAGGAAATTTGCAGGCACTAGTTGGAATCAGCTAGCGCAAGACAGGGGTAATTGGAGATCACAGGGAGAGGCCTTCGTCCTGCAGTGGACATAAATATAGGCTGATGATGACGATGCCAAAGTAAGGTGGGTTTAATCAGCTATGCACCTGTGGCAACACTTGCTAGCAGGACGCACTTTAATATTAAATTTGCTATCACAATCAATGCTTCGCCTTTTGGGCTAGACTGCAATTTTTTTCCAGATTTTTATATCCGTGTCATGTGATATTGATACGGACGGTTCCATTACTCTACTCTATCAGTTCGCTATCGCGCAGCGATGGAGTTTGGCAATTTGTGCACCATGCAGACTCGGAGGGTTGCAGCATCTGTGCATGCATTTCGGACATGACAACTGACAATACTGTAACGAAGACATGTGTGTCACGCAGTTCTTGAGAAGATCGCAATGTCCGTTGTGTGAGCCTGCTGCTGCCGAAGTAAACGAGTTCAGAGTGGGGAATCAATGAAGTATGTTTTTAATGCAAAGCATTGACCACTTACCAGGCATTTTGTTCCATGTAGGTAGGTTCCCTTATCCCCTCGTTTGGGATACTTTCAATAAAACAAGTCGCATGCCTGATGGTGCGGTCCCCGAGGCGCAACAACACGTTTTATCCATTCTGCCAAAGATGGAGGTATAGTACGAAATAATAACCCTATTCCACCATACTACCACACTCCTCAGAAGCAAGTTGCCGCTTCGAGACGGTTAGCGCCGTCTCAAATTGTTGCTATGCTCCTTTGCATAGCAACAATTCGTTTCCTCGTGGCAGACAGCGCTAAGAGATCATATGACATTGCATCGCACTGAGGATTTTGACCTAGGTCATAACGTTTCCTCGCCGGAGTATGTTATGCTCAGTCATTGTGCCATTGTCATATCACACAAGTGCTTGCCCCTAACGAAAATGTAGCATGATCTGGCAACAATTTGCACAACCACAAGTGATGCCATAGTCAGCTAGCAAAATGCTTCAAATAACAGATTCCCACAGTGTGCAGGATCTGCAAGTTCTTAATGCGAAACATTTGGCTCAACCCAGGCACCTTGTTACAGTAAATACACGCATTCACATGCAACTGATCGAGCAAAATTAAAGACAACTGAAAACGGCAATACTAGACAAGCATCACTAGAGTGCTCATATTTACCGTGTATGTGAATTATTTGTTCCTGAAACTAATTTTTCGTGCCAGCGTCAACCATAAAGCACTTCAATACGACTGCCACGTGCATCACATCACATGGTACGTGCGCGTGCCGGTTTCCAATCGGTTTCAAAAATCTGTATCATGACATCCTTGGCAGACAAACCCGAACTGAATTTTCTGCAAGAATGGAGAATTCCAGATAAGAATTAACTGCTCTGGTAATGAAACCGTGGAGCCTTTTTAGAACTTACCAGCTTTGTTCTTACCTTGCTTGTTTGAGAAAGATCTCGAGGAGAGCTGGAGATGTTAGCCTAACAAAATGTCTAACATGCTACTTCAGATGATTCGGGTGAAAGATCAAGTAATACCCATCACACGGGCACTTCTAAGTCCTTTGAACTAAGCGACATCTACTGCAAAGGCGTTCACACGAGGTGACACACAACAGAGGATTATCTCCTTTCTGGTAAGGCCCCCTGTGCCTTTTCGGACATCTCCCTGTGGAAAGGGAGATGTCCGAACTACTTTATGGCCTGTAAAGGCGTAGCCTGCCTGCACAGCCCGTCGACAATACAAAAGTTACTGAAACACTTCGTAGTCTTGGTGACAATTTTATTGCTTCCGTAAATGTTTCTTACAGTTAACAGACACCTAATTTGTCTCACAGTGAACTTTTATTGCAGCCATACTTTCAAATGCATGCAACTGGCCCCGTCGCAGATGTCGCCACTGTCACGTCACCATACTCGCCTCGGACAGCTTCGTCTGCAAGTTATTTCAGCCATCCAGTTTTGTCGGCGCAGCATTACAGTGAACTAGAATACCACATGGGCAGTGTGCCAATCGACGCGCACCGTACGTTATCGCCCGTGCCACTTGAAATGGTGCTTGTAACGGCAGCGTTGTCGTTAACTACTGAACACATGTAGCAAACCATAGCTCTACCCACGGCCGGTCTGGCATGCACATATGGTTAGACGCCTGACGCGTTCCAGACCAGCCATGATTCAGCGCAAGCAGCAGCTCTTTTATGCATCATGCTTTCAGTTTTTTTATGCTTTCTTGTTTTGCACCAAACAGATGCACAATGTTTTCGCACTTTGTCAGTTTTAGTTTAAACAAGCAGCGTCTTCCGTTTTGCTGCGGCGCTTTCTGAAAAATATATATATATAAAGGAGACCGCGCCATATTGTGTGTCACCGGCAAAACTCCTTTTCGTAAGGGGCCCTTCAGCTCAATGTAAAGTGGTTTACTTCAAAGGCCTTTAGTTTAACCGTGTGTCAGAGGTATTAGGGATTCATACACGGAGTAAATCATCAAGAGCTTTGGACGTGCATCTCTCAAAATGTCGAAAGTGCTTTTTGCTTTGTTCAAAGTTAAGGAAGCATTACTCCAGTGTACAAGACCATCTCGCAGTTCAACGCAGGCAACTCAATTCTTTGTGTTACGAAATGCTTGCATGTACTATCGGCATCAAATGAAATGCGAACAGCATAGCACATGGCCAAAGCATAACTGAAGGTATAGTGCGTACCGCACCGTCCGGTCATCACCGTTGAGAGGTGTGCATATCCGGTTCGACAGTATTGCACGATGATGTTCTCTCTATACTGCAATATTTTCGTTTCTGTTCTGGTTCTTTTATTTCAAAGCCAGAAAAGAACAATCTAAGAAAACAGAAGGTAAAATATTGCAGTATAGAGCAAGTATTATTGCACAGTGAGGCGAAACCATGTGTGCTATCACTATCAAATGAAACGCGAACAGCGGTGCGCGTGCTACAGTTTGTGCCGTCATCTTTTCTTGCTTTCAAATAAAAGAGAACCACAGCAGAAACGAAACTATTGCAGTATAGAGGGAGCATCATCGTGCAGTGCTGTTAACCTGATGTGCGTGCCTGTCAGTAGTGATGACTAGACGGCGCACACTATACCTTCAGTTATGCTTCAGCCACGTACTTCACTGTTCGCATTCCATTTCACACCGATTGTACATATCATGTGCGCCAAATCCTTGTGAGCACTGCAGGTATGGCACATTAGAGTAATACACTGCTGTATTTTAAATACAGAATGATTAGTAAAAGCAACATTCAGCCAAAATCGATTCAAGCATGCACGATTACACCTGTTGAGAACATGTGATAACTTCTCTGTGTTGTCCATGTAAGAGCTTACACTAGGAAAATGGCGCACATGCTATCAAAATCTACATCTTAGCAAGATGGCGCATGAGTTTCCAAGTAGTGTGACTGTAACCAGCCACACAACATGCAAAACAAGAAATTAGTTCACTGCCTCGGAGAGATGCGCAGTGTACGTCTCACCCAGGATTGCAAAATGCACAGAGTGCTTTTGGTAACTGTTCAACTGTTGGCACTGAACAAACACACAACACAGCAGTTTTGTTGATTACCGTTTATTTTGTCACTCGCAGATGAAAGGTTGGAAATTGGGAAAAAAGCTAGCCTACATGCTTGATAGTTAAGAGAAAAATTCCCATCTACATGATTGGTTAATATTCATTCCCTCCTTGCCAGCCTGAAGTCCCATCCTATTTATCTTCACACACCAGCAACCATAGATAAGCTGCAAAAGCAATCTTATGTAGTCACAATTGTGGCAAAATGCATGCACTATACTACAGCAAATAATACTACTACTAATAAAAAAGAACAGAATGGTGCAACAATACCAAGGGAGATGCCCAGCCTGCAGCATGCAGTACAAAACTGTAGCATCTAACCTTCAACCAGTGCTTAAAAAAAAAAGAAAACTTGTCTTACAAAAATTACTAGATTAAAATCTTACTCCATATGCTTGCGAGAACAACAAAGGGACTCTGTAAGCAATACTCTGATTATAGATTTACAACACCTGCTTCAGGAAAAAATTAAAATAAAAAATGCATTCAAATACATATCTTATAAGACGATGGTGTGGCTGTCCTCCCTCCCAATCTCCAGACTTTCAGATCGTTGGATGCCCGATTCGTGTCAGTTCCTCGGAATGTGAGAGAAAATGCTTTCTGCAGCTAGAGTTGCTGGCTGTTCCCCCATCTTCGTTCACAATTTTGGCTCTTTGCTTAGTGTGAAAAAACAGGCCACGCTCTTCATCCCTCCTTTTGTAGCGTCCGTTCAAGAAGAAAAAGCCCTTCTGGCAACAGTTTCCGCACGGGTAACGTACAAGCGTTACAAAAACATTTTTTTTTTCTTTTTCTCTCTTGCGGCTACTTCTCTCTTGCAGAGCAGACAGAACACAGCATAGCAAAGTGAATCTTCACAACTATATAAGACTGTGTGAGCTACGCAGATGCATCAACTGCTAAACAGAACGAATATAACTACAGCATGATGCCATTTCAGAAAAACTGCAGTGCAATGCCACACAGGTCTCAAACATGCAGTTGTACCGGCAATGCTGATGCAATTTCTGACAGTCTGGATGCGAAGATTGCGGAACTTCATCATTTAGTAAAGAAAACAAGCAGAGGGGTTTATCTCCCTTCATTGCTGCTGCACTTTCCTACTGAGAGGGGAATTTAGCTTAGTCAAATGCAGTGCACTGTAGAATGGCAATTTTGCTGTTAACTGCACAATCAAAATCACTAAAGAAGGCTTTTTTCTTTTTTTTTCTTCTTGTGTATGTCGTGCAAAACTTGCCAGCGCAGTTTAGTGATTGGCCAAGTGAGCCAGAATTTACGCGTCTTACAAATGCAGCACCTTTAAAAAAGGTCTTTTGTCTTGAAAAACGTGGCTAGACTCTCTGAAATTGCCTCAAGGCCCCTAACTTTTTCGGTGTCTGTCCTCCACAATAACATTTTGTCCCAGCTCTTTGAGCCAGGTGCAAACACCCTTGATCGAGGCACAAACAAATAAAAATTTGACAACGTGCAGCCACAGATCTCATTTAATGAGAAAGCTACTGTGATTGCACCTCTCTTGCCGTTCTTGGAACAAGCAAGAAGAGTAAACTGCCCTTCAGCACAGACCTGAAGAATGCATCAATCACAAACTACCTCGATCAGGTAAACCATCTACCTGAAGTCCTTCATTAGTGTAAACAGTCTAAAGGTAAAACTAAGGAAAGAAAATAAACTATGCCTTGGCTGCTGAGAGAGCTGTTGCTAAGAGAGATGTGCAAGAATGCAATTGGCTAGAGGTAGAAGCCAATAAAAAAATGGGAAGACATTATAGGCCAGCCTGCAGCAACTTGTCCCCTTGTCGACCAGACACGAAAGCTACGTAAACCTTTGCGCAGGCTTGGCTTTGCATATAGGCCCTGCCCCACATGTATGGGACCGGATGAACGCAACACTGCCCCAAGGTCGGATTAAGGACGCGGGTGAACGAAGAGGAGGGAACAGCCAAAGGCCGAAGTGCAGCTCATCTGACTAGAGACGGGTTTTCTTTGAACAAGGTACCTTGAACATCAAAATGCTAGGGTTTTCTGCCTTGTGGGTGGCAGAACTCCTCTGTTCAATCCAGGTTGACCAGCATGCTGCTGAGCCAGGTACCCTGCCTGCCTCACTTCTTGGTCATGATCTTCAGGTACTGCAGTGCGCAGCGCGCTGCAGCCACCTGTGCCTGCTCGGGCGTGTCGGCCGTGCCAAAGCACACTGCCAGCGGCAGTGACGTCAGCTGGACCAGACACTGGTGCTTACCTGCATTGGCAAAACAAATAGGAGGAAGATGAGCGGCAACATTGGGTCTAGTATTTCTTGCTCTTACGACAAGACACTAGAAAATACAAGGAATGCAGTTGACGAAATTGAAGCACGATGGCTTGGGGAGAATGGGCTAACATTTCAGCATTTAAAGGTTCATTCTGGCACAATGAGCAGCACTAGCATATTAGTGATTGTAAGTACAACTGATTGAGAAGATGCCTAAAACCCTGTACAAGCAAAAAAAAAAAAGAGAGAGAGAGAAGAATAATAAAGAGAACTCCTGAATCAATGGATGTTCATAGTTATACAGTCGAATCCCCCCCTACAACGAATGCCGATACAACAAAACTTCCGCCACAACGAAGATTTTCCGATTCCCCGTCAGCTGCCCATAGAAAGTAATAAAAAAAAAGTATCTCCATAACGAAGGCGTTTTATTCGGTATTTCCACTTCAACGAACTTTTCGAGAACGAAACTGGGACTGAATTGAAATTGGAACTGCCGAGTAGTCAAATTAGAAGGCCCTTCCAAAGCTGTGACGATGGTATGTCCCCTTGAATGAGGTTTTTGTGAAGGAAATAAAGTTCAAAGTACCGATTTAGCCACTGCAATCCATAGCCATGTGTGGTCATCACGCGCCTGCGGGAAACTGCACGGGATCACCACAATCGCTGCCGTTTTCTGTTGTGTGTGTCCAGTCGAAATGGCTACACCAATGATGAAGCATAAATTTCTCTCTCTCAAGGAGAAGGCACATATGATCGCTGAGGTAGAAAGCGGATGGGAAAAAAATTCGCAGTTTCACCCGAAAGGTGAAGCATCGATTGCGCTAACAAATTAGTAGACAGCTATACGAACTAAGGATCATAGTTTTGTCGGCCGTATAAACTTGTAAACATTCGCTTAACAACTAAATTACCACGCACGGTGTCGCGCGTGCATAGCTAAACAAGAACACATCTCGCTCGATGACCGTGGAAACTCGGTGTCTACACCCTGGAATGAGAAGACGCGAGCAGCAAGCAAATTGACCTCCGTGAACTAAACGTCGAAAGCACAGCGCACACACTCTACCGACACTAGTTGCACTTTGCCCACATCGCAGATCGCTTTGAAGATGAGGCCCATACAGGCGCTCACTTTGTGGATGTCGCAGATTGCTTTCACGATAGCGCCTAGACTAGTACACTCTAATAGCGCCCGAGCGGCCGTGCCACAGCCGCTGTTGTCAAGATGCTAACGTCTCGTCGTCTGCGGAAAATGACAACCCGCTAGACACACTGAATCCGGCAACTGCTTTGAAAGTAATCAATCCTTTTGATCTCATCTTAAAAGTTATCAGAGCCCACGACAATGACATTGCGATGGCTCTTTTAACGGACTGTGAGACTCGCATAACGCCTTTGCTTGCCGTGAAGCGTGAGAAATCCAGGCTGACCGACTTCTAGAAATAAAACTTCCGTTAAGCGCAAGCTTGCCAAGTTTGCCGACTTTGGCATAAATATGCAATGAAATTCTCACAATTCAATCCGTTTCATTGTGACGGTGCATGTGCCGCAAAATGAGTGTTTCGCGATCGGCCGGGTACGCGCGTTGAGTTGGGCGTAGGCCGCAACGTACGAAAAATGCTGTAACAGCGGCACGAAATGCATTCTCTCGTGAAGTTGACAGTTATTGACCGCCTTCAGTACGTCTCAACCTTATCCCCCACGCCATTGCGAAGGTTTCCCGGACGATTGTTTCTGTTTCGTTCGCGGCTTTGCCGTTTGGGGTACGCACTAATTTCGCGTTAACGAAGTTCCTCCACAATTAAATTTTTCGCGTGTCCCGTGAATTTCGTTGTAGCGGGACTGGACTGTAGTATAAAATGCTATTTCACTGACTGCGTGCTGGTGTTGCATGATTATCTTTCTCATATGTTTCTTTAATCAATCGCATGGTCTAAAGAAAAAAAGTGCACGAGCATTCTAAATTTCGGATATGAATCGAACAGTCCTTGACGCTTGATTCATATTTCACTGGAGAATTCGCTACTACGTGAAACAGTTCAATATTTGTTGGCCCAAATGTAGGTAACACTGATTGAGTCTACAGGGAGAAAGACTGATGCAAGTTGAGTGGGTTCAGAATGATTTTGCTGCAGGAAAGCTGCAGTTGCCTTAGACCATGCAGTTACCTTAGATTAGACCACTTGTGGTTTTATAACATGCACCCAAAGCTTGGTACGTGAGTGTTTTAACATTCAGTCTTGACTGGAGTACAGCTATGGCAAACTGAGGAATAAACCCACCACATCATGCTCAGAAAAGAATTTCGTCTCTCAGTGATACTAGCACACCTGATCTCATCCCATGGTGAAGATGACGGACCCTGCAGATACAGTCAATGTCCGATTTTCCGGACTTCTTACCCCTAACCGCAGGTCCGAAGCGGCATCTATCACCACCATTTTGATTATCTCGCAGCCTTGAACCCCAACTCTGGCACGCTGACCCGCTAGCCGTAGCCAGCCGTATCGTATCAAAACATCAAATCAGCACTCTCGCATGCCAATCCGTTGGCAGAGCCCACTACAGCTATGGCCATAACCTTTTGTGTTTATCTACATGTTAAGCTAGCTGTGTGATAGGTCGTGTGATCGTGTTGTGCTGCTAGGCGCTCTGTTTGACATTCGCTATGAAGCTTCTCGCTGTTTAGTGCTGTGCTTTTCATCGAGCGGAGTCGCACCTGACAGCGATGCACCGACTATGCCTTCGCCATCTTCGCCCATGGCTTTGAAGCGTGCAAAGCCCTATTGTAGGCTGACGATCGAAAAACAAAGCCGCTATGATCAAGCAAGTTGAAAGCGGCTTGTCACAAGCCGATGTGGGCAAGGAGTTTGGAATTTCAAAGGAAACGGTTTCGGATTTTATGGAAAACAAGTTGAAGATTTTGGAAGTAGCTGGAAAGTCAACCTGGGCTCAAAAAAAGAATGCGATTCAGGGTGTTCACCTGAAGCTTGAGGAAGCGCTCCATGTGTGGCTAAACACCAAGAAAGCAAAGTGAATCCCAGTCTCTGGTTACATCTTGAAGCAAAAGGTGGTGGCTTTCGCGCTTCAAATGAACGTCGAGGACTTCCAAGTTCAGCGATGAGTGGCTCAGAAATCTCAAGAATCGAAATGACCTCTAGTTCAAGAAAGTGCAGGGAAAGTGGTGCTGTTGATGATTCAGCCATCACGCAGTAACGGAATGGAAAGCTACAGTTTTCGTTGCAGCAGTTCGCACCTGAGAACATTTTCAAATGCGATGAGAGTGGATTGTTCTACAAAGTGCTCCAAGACGAAACGCTTGCATTTACTGGTGACCCCTGCCATGGAGGAATACACAGCAATGAGCGGCTGACCATCCTTGTCGACAGCAACATGTCAAGCAGCGAGAAGCTTCCTATGCTCGTTGTAGGGAAATTGAATCCAGGGTGTTTGGGGGCAACCCTACCTGTTCAGTACGAGGCCATCAAGAAGGTCTGGATAATACAGCAGTTATTCAAAGTCTACACTTGCAAGTTGGACAGAAGGCTCGAACAGCAGAATCAAGAAGTTCTGCTGTTTGTGGGATAACTGTGCTGTGCATGGCTACATCAAAGACCTAAAGGCTCTGCAGATGAAATTTCTGCCGCCAAACCCCCCAGCAATCTTGCAGCCATGGATCAAGGCATGATCCGCAACCTGAAGCTTCTGTACAGATCATGCGTGCTCAGACACATGGCGCTGTGCTCAGCATTGGCATTTCGATTCCAACCAGGATAACTTTTGAAGGATTTGCTGAAGCCGACAAAGATCTCGAATTTTGTGCGGCATTAACAGACGATGAAATCATCTGTCAGGTGACGGATTTGGACGACTCCGACAATGAGAATGAAGAGCCAGCGCCTACACAGCCGACGAGCTCCGAGTTGACGTGAGCATTGATGACAGCGTCATCAATGTGCAGCAATGATATAACCCTGGTTGAAACTGAAGCAAGCATCACTGCGTGCAAGTGGAACACGGTGCAAAAGAGGATCAATGATTTTTTCGCACCGCTAAGGCAGTAACAGGCAGCGTTGACCCAGCTGAAAGTAGCGCCGGCTACATTGATGGCACCCACTGTTGCATTTTCTTTTTCTTTTATAAACAGGTCTTTTCAGAGCCATCTCAACGATGCATTGGGAGAGTTGCACAAGTCTGATTCTCCGTCCTTGACACCCTCCATCCGAGAAATACCTACTAAATGGTGTTTTCTGCATGCATTAGTTTTTTTCTCGGACTGCCCCATTTTTCAGACGTTGACTGTAATCCACAAAATCCAGTACACAATGTGTGCATTATGAATGGGTCAAGGGAATATGAATAGTCATCATATGTGTAGCGTATCTCTTATAAAAATGGTTCAGTGTCTTTGGTTTTTATTTGTCTAAAATTTGGCAACCTATTTTCAGTTCCTGTGTCAAAAAGAAAAAAAAAAAAAAAAACAAACTTGCTGTACTACAACTGAATATCCTGCTCTTCAAACATGTAGTTGACAGAATAACAATGCTTTAGAAATTTAAGCAAGACAAACGTTTCACAAGAGAATGGGGACGAAGTAATTAATAGCGGCCGAACCGAACAAGAGATTCTACAGCCCGGAGCCAACAATTCAACGAAAGGACTTCAAAGGGACAAAGACAAGTGCTTTTGCGAATTGTTAGCTCTAGCTTGAGGTTCCCATTTTATGCTCGTTGTTGACTACTTCAAAGCTTTAGAGAAGCATTCTAGCAAGCGCACACTGCTATATGGCCATACAACTATGAAGGAATTAAAGGTGAATGAATTTGTGGTTCGATCACAAACAGATAGAACCTTTATTTGCAGCATCAAGCGGGTAGGGAGCTCGGATACAAATAAGACAAAGATAGCTAGAACAACAAGCTAACGTGTGACTTTAACCTCTCCAGGCTCCTTGTATCGAGGAATTGTAGGCTTGCGCAAGGTTACATTCCAATTGCCATTTTACCTTTCACGACAAATTTTCATTCACTGACCCTTTTCAGTTGAAACTAGGGGCACGGGAATATTAAATTTCGAATGCCATTGAATATTACATTTTTAATATTCCTATTAGATGTGAAAGCCAGGTACAGTAAAACCTCGATAATTCGAAGGCCGCCGGACCGCGAAAATTCTTCGAATTAAGCGGACTTTCGAATTAATCGAAATGAATAATATAAAAAGAAAACAAGCAAGGACTTGCCGCAAAAAGAAATCACCTTTATTTTCCATGTCCGAGAAAAATTACTCAAAGTAATCACCGATGCGGGATTACTTGGCGCGCTGGTTCGCTGCCCCTAGTGCCATGCTCTCCAGCTGGCTCAAAAAACGTAGCATACAAATATCACCCGCACTGCACTCAACGAAGTTGCGGACGATGTTCACGGAATCAATAACTGCCGCGAAAGCGGGCGTGGTGGTGCTTGACTCCAAAAATTTGGACTTGCTGGATATTCCGGACTTCAAAAATGCACCATCAGGGTTCCCATTGAGTTCATGCATTTTCGCACCCAATTTTTCGGATGAATTGAGACCCCAAAGTTCGATTTTGCGGACTAAATCGCTCTTTCCGAGCCGCGCTACCCAATCTTGGAGGCCGCCATGTTGGATTTTGCACTGGCTTGAATTCCAGTGGCTCGCTGTATAGCCTCCAAGATTGGAACGCGCGCTATCAATAGAGAGCTCGCGCAATCCTCCAGTCTCGGAGGCCATGCCCGCTCTTCCTTGGCTGACAAAACGCTCAAGAGTACTGCACTTTTTCTTTTTTCTTAGTAATATGCGCTCAGCACTATCGTTGTAACCATTTATTATGGGATTTTTTCTATTGCGACAGCAATTATATGGACACTGCAAGCGGATTTTCGCCGTCAGCGTCGCCGCCCTGAGGATCCATACAAAGTCCAAGGGCGATAAAATCATCGCCGCGCGCCCGCCGTATGTGCGAGTGACAGCGCGCGGGGGACGCGCGCTTTCATGGAGAGCGAACGCACGGCGGAGCGTAAACGCGACTTGCTCCCTCGTGCGAAAGGCCGTAGGGGTATGGGAGGGAGGGAGGGAGGGAGGGAGGGGGGGGGGGGGGGGCGACCTCTACTCTTCCCGTGTACTCTTCTAACAACTGCGTACTTAGCGCCGGAGCGGTTTCTCGCGCGCACCGTATCTTGAAAAGCGATCTCCAGACGGTTCTGACCTTTTGTATGCGCCGTGCTCTCGCCGCTCAGTTTCCGTTGAAGCGATAGACCGCACTCGCTCGTGCGCGCTGACACCACGCGTGTTAATTCAGTGAGTTTTTTTTTTCTCTCAAGTTTCGGTTGCTATTTTGAACGTGGCGTGTACACTGAGCAGGTGTCTCGGAGACCCATGTCTCAGTGATCGGCGCTACCTCCTGTACCTTCGCGAGAGCTAAGCGGTGCGAAGCTCGTACCTTGGATCTCCATGGCGAACTCCGTTGGCGGAGATCGCCAACGCGGTGACGTTCGTGTCGACTGTACGCGGAGACGACGTCATTGCTGCGCAAATCCAAGCAAGTCGATCCCCTCCAAGCGTGGTATGAGGCAGGGCATTATTAGAGATTGTTTTTAAGCCGCCCTATAACTTTTTTTTTTTTCGGCCGAACGAGTTTTCCGGACTATTTTTCAGTCCCCACGAGCTTGGGAAATCGGTTGGCGACTGTACGGAGCGCCCTAACCTAACCGCCGCACGTTGCTACTAGCCAGAAACTTCGAATTATCCGAATAGAGCCGCGTGGGCCATTCAAATTATCCGGTAGAATTTGCATTGAGAATGACGGGACAGCTCAAATTCTTCGAATTAACCGAAATTTCGAATTAACCGAGTTCGAATTATCGAGGTTTTACTGTATTTCAAAATTTTCTGACACTAGATGAGATGCGAATACAGTCCAACCTACTTAAAGTGATACCAGGTTTTAACAATATTCCGATGTAACAATAAGCAACTTCTGCGAGTTTTAAGGTAAGATAAACCACTTACTACATTGTCCCCATGCTGTATTATTGAATATAAGAATTAAATCTGGATAGTAAGTAACTGTGATGAAAAAAAAATGCATGCATGCCGCACGCCTTCACCACACCCGCTGTTGTGCTGCGCACCCCACACGACACACCTTCGCACTATGCATCACCAGCCTTGCACGCCTCACTCCACCCGCACAGGCGACTCGTGTATCAAAGGGGTGGAAGAGAGACGGGTGCTTGCGCTTGGCACTTTAATCTTGTTATAAGTGGATTTGACTGCATTCAAAGCAAATCACATACTGCTGGCTGTGCGGGAGCCAACACAATTCTTTGGATTTGTTTCTATCTAATCTACAAATACGACCTGCCGAATTTTGTGCAGAATTCCTAGGTATACTTGATTGTGGCGCGAAATACATTTCGTGAAAAAGGGACAGAAGAAAGGAGACAGTGAAGCGCCAAACTACTAACGGTTTGCCCCATCTCCCGAAGACTGTTGACCGTAATGCATGTAGTATTGAATCAATACTGCGACGAAATGTATTGCCACTGTTGAAACGAGTTATGGATGAGGCATGTAATGCAGCGGGATTTCTTTTTCGTGCTTCCCTAAGGACACTCGGCTCAATCTAGTACCACCATGTGCCCTCTGAAATGCGCCATGCGGCAGCTGGGGTTCTCTCTGGCACTTATTTCTTAACACACTGTGCCATCTAGTGCGGCAATGCCAAGAAGCGACAGCTGGCGCAGGGCCAAGTGACTCCAACAGGCATTTGATGCTGTACAATAAAGCACAGGTTGGCTAGACCAGATAGTGTGAATTACTCATTTTTTTTAAACCAAAGGTCAAATAAACAAGCTTTTACTGTAACAGCTTACTAAACTTTTTTTTTTTGACAACATAATTATGATCTTACAACACGTTAAAATAAATAAACTGCTCATAAATGCACCTGCATATCATTATGCCATATTTCATTCAAAGTTAAGTATCCGTATTCGATCTCAATTTGGAAATGTTGATATTTGCAAATTCTTAACGTGCAAATATAAAAATTGAATGTCAGAAAACAAATTTGTCGTACCTTTTTGGTTTTTCTTTTTTTTTAACCGAAAATCCTATACCCTAGTTACAACAAGAATTTTGTGTATGTGAGACGCAGTCACTTGCAACGTTTGAACACACAGCCACAGAGTGATCACCGTTTGAATGCTCATTCAGTGTTTTCATTCGTAGTGAATGTGCCTCTGTTTATGCCGAACACAGTGACAGAAAAAAAGAACCGGCATAACTGGAGAACTGAAGAAAAAAAAAAAACTTGAAGCAGTACACACCATCGGGGCTGAGCTCGTCTATGGGCACGTAAGTGACCTCGAAGCTCTGTTCGTCAGCGATCTCACGCAGCAGGCCGACGTAATCGATCCCTGCCGTGCTGAGAGAGGTACCCTGCAGGCTGGTCAGCCGAGCACCGTCTGAGGCCTGCAACTGCCGCAGCAGCTGCCCCACCTGCTGGCTGTGCCGGGGAGTCAGCGCACTGATGTTCTGCTCCTTCAGCCCCATGTAGCACTTGGCCTCCTGGAGAACAGTGCTGCAGGGGCCCAATCCACCAGAGCCAGAGTTGAGGCCAGGCTCGCCAAACTTATCCTGCGCAATTAAAAGCAGTGCAGCGCGTTTGCTCATCTCTGTGGCAGCCACAGGCACAATGGGAGGGGAAAAAAAAAAAGCTTCCTCCTGTAGCTTGAGTGATCCTACCTTTTTAAAGACCAACTGCAACAAAATTTCACTTTGTTTAATTTGGTTAATACAGGTGATCCAGAATATATCCAACTCGGATATATCGAACACACACGCCCTTGGAAATCCCATCCAAAAGTATACCGTTGTACATTGTGTATACTAAACACCTGTTCATGATCACATTCGACATCTTAGACGCACCCCTTCAAGTGCGTTCCTCCTAATGGGGACACGATCACTCAATCAAACACGAAACCAAAACAGCCTTCACGGCGTTCGTATGCTTTATTGCATAACACTGATCTATTGCAGTGAATCTGACTTGAGGAAACCGGTCACCACTGTGCAACACATACAGTCGAGCCTGCTTATAACGAACCTGAGCGTCATGTGGCATCCGTTCGTTATATCCCGAAGTTCGTAGTAAGTGGACCATAAAAAAGTTGCGAGTCAAAACACATACTTTTTTTTTTTTTTTTTGCAGTGAAGTCTGTGATGCTCGTCTGTTTCTGCAGTGCACATCCGATGAGGGTGGTCTCCAGCTTAAAATATTCAACGCGGACGCGTGCTCTTCGCCGAGGCCATTGGCATAGACAAGTTGCCGAGACCCTCTATGTAGCTCACTGCTACAGGTGCGCTTATGAGTGCTGGCTCTGATGTTTCATCATCATCCGATTCCTCCGCATTGCTCTTGGCCCACACTTCACGAACGACGCCTCGTCTGTGCACGGTTCCGCAATATCAGTGTCTTCATCCGCAAAAATAAAATTATCCCGGCCAATGTCGTGGCCCATCATGTCGGAGTTGACGACGCGCTGCCACAAATCGCCGCCGGGCTGATCCTCTTCGGAAGCGTCAGGCTCGCCATCAGATACTACGTTGACGGAAGCTGGCCTTGCGGAAACAGTTACGCATGCAAGCGGCCGTCACCTTTGCCCAGGCTGCCTTCACCATCTTAACGGCTGAATACAGTGAAACTCGAAGCGGCAAGTTGGCGGCCGCAAGTGGCTGCACTTTCGAAGTCGTATTGGGCGGCAGCAAAAGTCGAGTCGCTGCCATCAGAGAAGTTAGAACGTGGTGCGTTCAGCAGTTAAGCACGAGCAGCACGCGCCTGCCTTGCCTCTGCATGTCGAAGTCAAACTCTCTCAGTCACTCCGCGAATAAATCGCGCGTTATTCACGCCTTCACGCCTGTAGTGCAGGGGCCCATAGTTGCGAAAGCAACGCGGCTTCTTGGATTTTCCGATTACAAAGGGCACGCACCGGTCGATGCTATCCATATTAGTGCACAGAAGTGTTATAACGCGCACTTTGCTGTGTTTGCCGCCCGCGCATGAGTTGCCTTTCATGGCATGCTGTCCGGCAGCATCTGATAACACAACACAGTTTCGTCTGCGTTATACACGCCCTGCTCCGCATAGCCAAATGGCAACGTCTTGATCACCTGCCGAAGCTGCCTCGCCGACAATTGACTTTAAAAAGTCGTAGTTTCGCCCAAAAGGTGAAGCATTGATTGCAATAGCAAACTAGTGGACAGCTATACGAAGTAAGGATTGTAGTTTTATCGGCCGTATAAACTTGGCAAACTAAATTAACAAGCATGGTAACACGCGCGCAGCAGTAAACACGAACGCATCTCACTCGATGACCGTGAAAGCTCGCTGACGAAATGAGCGCGGCAGAAGTAGCAGCAGTCCCACCGCTCGCATCAATGTGAACTAAGCCGTGAAAGCACAGCTCAAGGAGGAAGGACTCTGTACCCGCCGCAGATGGCTTTCAAGATACAGCCAGTTTGTACAGGTGTTCTGTGATACAGCCGCCCGGGAGGAAGCGCACGGCGTAGTACGCGGCTTCTCCCCTCTCTACGCTCCCTGCGGAGCCTTGCTGCCCGGTGCGCGCGCAGTCGATCGGGCAGCGCAGAAACAGCGCGTGTTGGCGGGGAGAGGGTAGCTCACCTGAGAGGGGCACGAAACGGGTAGTTCGCCTGCAAGGAGGCTCGGGAAAACAGTATGCGCACGCAAAGGGGTCGGAGGCTGTCGTTATATCTCGCATCACAGCGCCGGGTTTACGCCGTCCGTTAGCTGTAACCGATCGGCAGGGCTCAAAGGCGTTTGTTGTACGTGCGATTTTGTGCCATTGAAATAATGTATACCTTGACGGTCGCGTGGGTTTCGTTCGTTTTAAGTGAAAGTTTGCCTTAAGTGGGCCGTTATATGTGGGCTTGACTGTATTGGACCCTTGCCTATTTTCCCAGATTAAAAAAACGCGTGAGCGTCCAATTTCTGCTTTGTTTAGGAGCTTTAGTGTAATTTCTACATTAGTTTTTCTACTTTTGACTCAAAGAACGCTTGCATTTGATCTGGGGGTGCATGCTGTCGGGCCTAATCAGCTTCAAAAGCATAGTCGTCGCATACAGCTCTCAAAAACATTTGTCCATGATCGCAAATTTCACCATTTTGAGAACGCATTATTTCTCATCGCATCAATTCGCACAAAAAATATGTGCTGCTATTTGTGGTGTACAGACTGCGAGGCGCGTGATGCAGTCAAGCCATCTCGCATGCAGTGCATCAGTGGTCAGATGTGGGCTCCGAGAGCTGAACTTGCCTTGTACCGCAGCTCTCGTTCGTGCTACAGATTTGACAGTGGACGTCGCTTCTTGTGAATAATAAAATTAAGACATTGGTTTATATACTACCCGCCGTGCGAATGAGAACTTCTGCAGCTAGTCGGGGCATTTTCGCGCAGCTTGGCAGAGAAATGCGCAACTGTATCAAAATGGCGCAATTGCCGCAGCTGCTGCACCCCTGCTAACACTACTTCATCCCTCCTTGACCATATCGGAAAACACGCTTATATTTCTCGACTTGTTTTGAGAGGCAACGGGTTTTTTGAATGAGCTATGAAATAATCATTCTTCTTGCTTCAGACACTTCCAACTATAAAATGTTATGTTGTGGTTGGCACATCATAGCCTCAGTTGCTGTTGTGCCATAAAACGCTACATAAATAACAAACTATATTGAAATCTTTTTCAAGTTCAATATATCTAGCATCAACTGTATGAACATTCACCAAATGATTATTTCGTTTGGTGAAACGAGTCCAAAAAAAGCGGATTCACCACAGGTGTGTTTATTCTGCAAGTGACCAACTTGTCAATACATTGCTGTACGAACATACGCTTGCAGTCAAGCACATCAGTCTCAAAACCAAGCCTATCCCTCTGGCATACAGTGGTTCTTGGCATCTTTAATGCATGCGACATTCACATCATTGCAATTTATTACATGTCATTCATTCGATTCTACATAAGTTCCATGCCAAAGGATAAAAGTCAAAGCAACTCACATCCTCGCCGTTGAGGAGGCCATTCTGAACATTCTTGATAAGTTCAATCATTTTCTTAGCAGCCTGACGTTTCGCCAGGCGCTTTGACTTGCCTTTGCCTGAAAGGAAATAAAACGAGGGGTGTGAGTGGGCTATGTGCCGACAAATGTGCACTAGATGTGTAGCAGAAATAATTAATGAATACAGTAAAACCCCGTTATTCGAAAGATAGGATAATTCGGACTCGTCCACTGGCCTCGGCAGGCGTACGCAGTATTTAATGTAATCAAGCTCTCGTTAATTCAGACGTACTTGGCCGCACACCGGTTAATCTGGACAACGCCTGAAGCTCGACGGGTGCAGAGCACCGCAAATGTGCACCACAATAGAGAAAAAATGGCACTAACGTCCAAGTGAAACGAAGCGGCGGGGTCCACATCACCATAGTCATCAGTGGAAATCGTACGTGAATGACAGCAACACAGGAATGCTTAGTGCCTATTTGTGCCTTCAAAGCCTTTATTCTTGCGTTAACCGCCATGCATAACACCATGTTGGCCACATGCCTTCATAAATGCGTAGTCGCCATCCATGAACGTGTCAAGAGCCACCACGGTTTCACCCACAGTGGTTGTGGCAAACATTAATTTCACTGGTGTTCGTGTCAGCTGCGTGCCTTCAGAAGTGTAAGGTCGTCACCCATGGGCCGTATTCTGAAACGTTCCATTTGGGAAAAATTTCGCCTAGGCGAAAGTCGCGTTCAATAAGTCAACCGGCTGCTTAACCGTGACGTCAGCATGCACTACCAACACGCGCACTCGAACGCTTCGCAAAACAGACGAGAGGGCGCACCGTGCGAGTGCAGAGCGGCTAGGGTGTGTTGTTTTCGAATGTATCGGCCGCAGTCCGACACAGGCGTGTTCGTTCATTCAACACATGTCGGGAGCACCCACTGACACCGTGACGTCAAAGTGATGTACTACTAGGTAGCAAGACTTCTTTTCCGGTTTTGCTCAACCAGCCAATCAGCGCGCGCCTGAAAGCGGAAAAAAAATTTTCTCCCAAATGGAACGTTTGAGAATACGGCCCCATGATCACGTCGACAGCAGTCGCGGTTTCGTCCACAGCGGTTGCGGCAAATAGTTGTTTCGTTTTGACTCGGTGCAAAGCGCTGCCGAGAATGAAGAGCACCGGCTACATTGCGATGGATGGACGATCTGTTAGCAACTAGCTCATTGGCGAAAAAAATAATTGGGATTTGCGCACGGTAGTGAAAATTGTGTCTCAGATGAAGGTGCGGGCCACGGCCACTCTGCAAAGGAAGTCGTGAGGCCTTTGCCACTGCGAGAGCCAGTCAGTCACGAGATGACAAGAATTGCAGCTTCCGCAGTGCTTTTGTGCAAAATAGAAGCAGGATATAAAAGGGCGTTGACGGAGTAAGCATTTGTTTTTGTTTTCTTGATCCCTCGATAATTCAACATTCGGTTAATTCAGACATTTTAGTCCCGTAAAATCCAAAATTAAAAAGGTTTTACTGTAAAAGCTGCAGAAGTTGTGTAATACAGTTAAACGTCCATACAACAAACTTCAATATAACGAAATTCTCAATATAACAAAGTACTTCACTTTTCATATCTTGTCCATAGAACACCATGTATTTATCTCAATATAATGAAGCGTGTTTATACACGATTTCAATATAACGAAATTTCACTGCCGTCGCAAAGGAATACCGAGACAATAAATGGACCCTTCCACGGGCACACATAGTCAAATGATTGAATTACAAGTGGCTGCTTGCAAACGCACCTTCCAAATCAAGCGCCGCGCGACAAGAGCGACTGCCGAAGTGGAGCAGCGTCATGTTCCGTATAAAGTCCACGTGTGATAAGATCTTATCGCGCCCCATGCACTGGGTGCTTTAGGTGCGATTGAAAGCGTGCGAGGGCAAGAGAAGAAAGATGGCGGCTTCATGAGTGTCGCCTTCCTGCGCGAGCAAAAGGAAAGAGGGGAAGGGGAGCGAGCTCGCGATAACGCGATCAAGTGCTCAGGGGGCCGGAAGTGGGGGCTAAGTTGGCGTGCACCTCGATTTTGGGTGCACGTCTCGCCTGTGGCTGCACACGGTGTTGCTCCACGGGTGACAGCACACGTAGCGCACATAGACAGCACACGCTGTTGCCCGTAGATGCCGATGCGTCCGGTGCCAAGCATGAAAGTGAGTGTTTGTCATATCTCCAAAGGCAATCGACTGTGATTACGGCCGCTTCATGCACGTCTACGTCTGGCGCTGAATCTGCACGTGATGCCTGTCGGGTGGCACCGAAACGAGTTTTCTTAAAACAAGGGACACGTGTTCCCAAACGAACGCTAAATAACAGCCCAATGCGTGGCAATCCACGAAGTGGCCACCATATCAAGTGCCATAAACAAGTCCACGTCGTCTGGGATGTGGATTTCTTGGTTGTTGCTGCACTTTTCTTACCGAGCCGCACATTATGCACTGCACTAGGTGTGCAAAAACCATCTTCGCATGTTGGCAGCAACATGCTAGCCACTTCAACCAGGCGATCAACAAACAAGAAACTAACAGGCTGCCATGACGTGTTTCTGGCACAAGTGATCGCTTCTGGTGCTTGGTTGGTTTTGTGAACAAATATGGCAGTGCCCCCCCGTAAGCGTAATGTGGTGGTATTTTGCACAGTTTTAGTACAAAGCGAATGCATTTGAGCACATTTTGGAGCCTGCTAGCCTTGTGTGAGTAGATAATATGCCAGGTTACATTCCGGAAAACTTAGCTGATGTGTGATTGTAGTTCAGCGACATTTTGTTTTAAGGGGGGACACGGGTTCTAGAATGGTAAAAAACCGCCGAAAAATTGATTTTTGGAAAAATGCATTTTAGGAATGTTTGGGCCTTCAAGCAGCTGCCCTCAAATTATTAACGCTGATTTTGATCGGTAAATAGGAAAAAATCAGCTTTCAAAACGCCACGGGAGACGCGAAACGACCTGCGGCAGGCAAAATTTGTTCAAACTTCCCGCGTGCGCAGCCGCCAACCGACCGCCGCCATCTTGGGCTTGTTTTGTAGCTGTTTTCTTTGTGAGCATTTTGCGCCAGCTCAAAATGGTGCCGCTCAAGCTGAACGACCGCTCTCGCCGCTTTTTCGAAGGGTGGTTCCGGGCCTCTGATTGGGCGGAGCAGAGCGCGCGCGCGCAAGGCGAGCCCCCCATCTCGGGCCTCCCACTGGCTGGAGCGCCCACCGAGGCGGCCATTTTGCCTTTTCTTTTTTTTGCGTGCGCCGCCGTATCTCCGTTGCTCCCGGTTTCTCACGGTCGTCTGAAGATAACACGTTAATCTTACGGAAAGAAACGAAAGCGTCCATCGAACGCACGGCTGAAGATCGCTGACGAAGGTGCGCTACCCGAACGGCAGGAACCACCACGTCCGCAGCGGCACATCTAACGTCGCCGTTCATTCTACTGGGCATAGCTACGGCCCATCTGATGTCATCGAATCGTCAGCCAGCGCGTCCAGCAGCACCCAAGACTGTGTTGATATGGCATACTATTCAGCGCAAGACCGCCTTGATACGGCGTACTATTCAGTGCGCTGCCCGAACAGTCGGCACAAGCGGAACGGCCGGAACCACCTGTTGCGTCCGAAGCGGCACATAAACGTCGCCGTTGATTCTACTGGGCATAGCTGCGGCCCATCTGATGTCATCGGATCGTCAGGCAGCGCGTCCAGCGGCATCCAAGACTGCGTTGATACGGCTTACTATTCATTGGGCGAGCCTGCTGAGCGCGCGAGAAGTGCGCCGATCTTGACGGAGTGTCTGGCATCATAGTGCGCAACGCAACGGAGTGGAAATTCAACCTGCTAGTCGCAAAAGCTTCGGAAGTCGCAAAATGAGCATCTAGACAGTAGTGGTACCAAGGTTAGGCTTTCAAAACGGCACAAGCCAGCAAAGAAACCTGCATATAAAGCCCTGGCATGCTCTAGAGCGAAGTGTTGTTGAATGACAATAATCAATTTTGGTCATTCAATAAATATTCCATAAATGCGTGATTTTGACTTGAACATTGTGTAAGTTTATTTGTTTATGGAAAGGCTATTTTATTATACAATTTTTGCATTTATTTAGCTTGCAGGCCACTGGAACGGGCACATGAAGTGGTAAATGTAGTTTCTCATGCTGGTTTAGGGGCAGTACATGGCTTTATGACAAGCTTTTCCCAGTTTTCTGGCAGGGTACAGTCATATATTTAGTATAGTCATTCTCGTGAAGAATAGAGCTACAAAATGATGTCATTAATATTGCTGTAGCTGGATTCTAGAAAAAGTTGCAGCTGTCTAAGCTTCAAATGCGTTTTTCTCAGTTCGATGTTTTTACACACCGCACTCAGCCTTACGGGGCTTTTTCTATGATGTTGTGGAATGACAATAACAGGTTTGGTATCAGTGTATTCGTAATGAAATGATCTAGGGGGTGATGCTATTTCTGTTACTCTAGCATCATTTTATAAATTACAATCAAAAGTAACAATGAGTGAAAATAAGAAAAATATATTCACAGTCAATGTTGGTCTCCTTTCTTACCTTTATAATGCTGTCAAACAAATAAAAATAGCATCACCCCCTAGAGCAAGTCTTTGGCACTAAAGTCATGCTCTTACTTTTTGTCTTTGACAAGGATAAATTGCCAAAAAGCCCCGTAAGAAGTACTCATGAAATTTATTTTGAGATTTTAATACTTTCTGAACTAGAGTAGCTATCAAAAAACTAATTCTAGATTTGAAATCAGCGTGAAAAATTTATCTAAACAGTGAAGTTTAGTTCAGATAGAACCAAAACTAAAGAAAAAGTTTTTAGAACCCACATCCCCCCTTAAAGAGGGACGAAATGCATTGAATCCTACGGGCGTAAAAAAATATTTCGTTGTTGCAGGATTTCATTATCGCAGGTTTTGGCTGCATCTACAAGGCCATTACAAGAGTGGTGTTGATGCCAAGCTGAAATCAAGTAAAATGCGAATAACTGGCAGCCTCCATAAAATAGTGTGATAGTAAACACAATAGCACACATGGGTATCAGTTGACATGGCATAATAGTGTAAAAGCCCAAATATACAGTCGCCAACCAATAATTTAGACTGCTTTATTGCACCGCCACTTGCCCCATAGACATAATTGACGAGGACTGAAATTTCGGAAGCATTACAGCGTACAATTCGATGATTTGGACTCTGCCTGTACGAACGCATGCAAATTCAACTACACAGTTGAGCATAAAGAGCAATGCTTTTGTTCTGACACAGTGCCAACGCTACGTCGAAACTGCGTCAAAATAAAAGAAGAAAAGAAGTGGCAAAGCCCAGTCGATCCAGTAGTCACCGGCTGCGCCCAAACCATGGGACAAGTCAAGCTGCTAAGTTGTAAAAGCTACATTTGCAGTTTGTGGTATGTATTTCACGTGTCCACAGTTCGTTCCCTTATGTGTGAAATAGCAACGTGGTCCTAGGCAACTTCCTGGACTGTTATTGCGTAATTCTGTCACTCTAAATCATCAAGCAGCTTCAAATGGTGCCAACTCCACCCTCCCCATTTAATTTTAATTGCCAAAACCACAACCTCCTTATAAGGCATGCCCTAGTGAGGGACTCCTGAATATTTTGACCACCTGGTGTTTAATATGCAACCAATGTATGGTACACGAGTGTTTTTGCATTCTAGCCCCATTATCCAAATTCGAAATCGTTACCTCGCGCCTAGGGGCACAATGCATAGCCACTGAGCTACTGATGTGGTATCACCATGTAAGGTGTTTGAAAGAAAAGGCAAGGAAGTACAGCAGGCTATTGCTTGGTACAGAAGACAGGAAATTTTGGTTGCAACCAGTATTTGTTAACTATTTTACTATGTCACTTCGGCAGAAATCATTATGCAAGTGTTCTGCTGCCGTGCTGTGTTACTGCAAGTGCACTGGTCATGCTTTTTTTTGGTCAGTGGCTCTCGGGGTACTGTCATCCTTGCATGCAGTAGTGTCTAGTATGCTGTCTTTCTGAGGAATGGTTTAGCCAGCCACAGCACACCCAAAGCAATATTACAAGGCAGAGGCAGTGAAGCTGACCCATTTCATTGAGGTTGTTGACAAGGCAGGAGATGCCAAAAGTGCGTTCGTGGGGTAGGCCATCTTCAATGACGGTCTCGTAGAAAGGGGGCCGCCACCGAAGCTTCATGCAGAGCTCTTGCAGCTCCCCAACCGGGTTGCCCGCAATGCCGTCGTCCTCGGCCCCAGCTGCCGCTGACGCTGTGCCTCCCAGGGTGCCTCCCAAGGGGGTGCTGCCAGGCAGCCCGTTGTTGCTCGGTGCCATCTCACCTCTGCACAGGCACACTCATCATACATATTCCTTTACCACACTATGTTGCAGTGCTCAGTAAAAAACTACTTTTTCATTGTTTCCATACCCTCCCCTGCCCCAGGACATCTCCATTAGCAACTTCTGGCTGTTTTTCCACTAAGCTTTTTTTTTTTACCATGTTATGGCAGTAAATTTGTAAACATATCAGAGATAAGGATGAACTGCCAGTCATGTAGAGCTGCTACGCACAGATGTACCAACGGCTGAAGATGACGTTAGAGCATAATCTGTGATCCATTTGTTAATTAAATATGCACAAGCTATTCCAAACTTACATTGCTATTGGGATGCAACCTCTGATAATGGGCACAAAATTCTAGCAAGAACAGCTAACAGAAACTGTTCCTCATGGTACGTCTCCATGTCCCCAAGTATGTGATAGGCTTTGACCAGGCCTGGGCTTCAACAAAGCATCAGCACTAAATATGGCAACACCATGCAATGTGTTCCTTGTCTCTATGCCCCAAACATTGTTGGGTCCATGGATAAGCAGATACAGTTGAACCTTGTTCATACGTTTTGGAAAACGCAAGAAAGAACGTATTAACCGAAAATTGTACGATGCAAAGTGACTAAAAATATTGACAGACTCAAATGTAGTTGACATCTACGTAATGTGGATGCGCAAATCGTTGTGCACGAGGCACGAGATGCCGACGCGCGCCGAGCTGGTGGGGCTTTGGTGGGCCGAGAGATGTTTTTTTTTCCTATTGCGTCGTGTTTTGATGGCGACGAGAAACGGACACGGATCGAGCTGGTGGGCGACGCCAGGTACCACCAAAGCGAAACGCAACGCTCGCATCCCGGCACTTGCATTAGGGAACGGCGGTGCGTTTGGATTATCGCGTACTAAGAGTGGGCTGTACGCTTCCAACAGGACTACGCCCACACGCTGTAAAACAGATAGGTGAAGATGCTTATCGCTACAGGGTTGGTGGTAATAGCTGGGAATGCAGCGTTCCAACAACCCGGGAGATTTGCTGGTACCGGAAGAAGAAACAGTGGGCGCAGGCGTTTTCACGTGAGACGGGCGGGCAAGTATTGCGGGCAAGCTGATGCGGCGGTTCTCCATCGCGCGTGCCTTGCGCCTCTTCTCGTTTACATGGGATCTAGCAGCCTGAAAACATATGATACGATCACAGTCTGCAGCAGGGAATGCACGCCACATTCACAGCTATCATCGCCAACCCTACTGCGATAAGCAACATCACCTATCTGTTTCACAGCGCGTGGTGCCGTTTCAATTGTACTGCACGCTTTTTAGTCGTCGATAATCCAAACACCCACCACGTGCTGTGAAACAGACGGGTGAAGATGCTTATCGCAATAGGGTTGGCAACGATAGCTGTGAATGTGGTGTGCGACGACCCGGGAGGTGATTTGCTGGTACCGTAATAAGAAACTGAGTGTGCGTCGGTGCTTTCACGTGAAACGGGTGTCTACTGTTCTCGATTGCACACGCCTCGTGCATTTTCTTGTTTACATGGGATCTAGCGGCCATAAAACACATCATACGATTGCAGTTTGGTGATGTATTGAACGTTGGTGCCGAAAGATTGCGTTTTCAGACAGTGTATGAGCCGGCAAAATATAAGCGTAACTCTATTGGGTCATTTTCCGTGTTCTCGATCGTGAACGTTGGCACTACTAGAGCCTCCTATCAACGAGGTTCTACTGTAAATAATAATTAAGCAAGTTAAGAACAGCCGAGGTAACATGTTGAGTAAACTCGGAAAATTGCCAACTCACACTGCTGTGGTCACCGTCTCTGTTGGATCCATGGAAGGAAGGTCCTCCATGACTGCAGCCCGGTACTTTGCAAATGGACCATCATCAGCAAGTAGCTTTTCAAGGATAGCCCTGGCAGCAGCGTGCTTGGCCTTTTTCTTGCTCTGGCCAGTGGCATTGGCAACCACTTCACCCACCTGAACCCTGTAAGACAAGGCAGCTACTTTTAAAAGAGAACAGTTAAGGTTTTTAACACTCTGGTGTTAAACAGAGAAAATGCAGTTAATGAGTAAATAAATAGGGCAGATGGATGAAACAAAGCTTTGGAACGTTAATGCGTTTATTTTACAGAGTTTGGGACCTGCAAGGCAAGGCTGTAGACAAGGATAGAGAAATTGTATGCAGAAAACTCGTAAGAGTGCAATGGAGTAAAATTGAACAACAGCACCAGCTGCAGGTCTCTGTATACAAAGAGGCATGGTTTTAAACCACTGTCTGTAAAGTGAAGTAGCCCAAATGAAAGATAAGAGTGCCTGATACCTGGCGCGGAGATTTTGCCCCCAGAACATTTTTGAGGACTACAAGGAAGTGGACACAAAAGGCAGTGAACCATGATGTTAGTAATACAAATTATAGTATTACAAAACATAATCACTATTTCCGATTGCGAGGCAGCGGATACAACAGCATTTTTTCACTTATTTCTTTAATAAACACCTGACAGCTTCAGAATATCGAACAATCATGAGACGTGCAACTACTGAAAAATTCCTAGGTGACACCCAACTCTGAACAAATGCGTCCTCCCTACTTCTGACTTTAGAATGGCCAACCAGTGCCAGCTTCCTAGAGGCTTTTTTTTTTTTTTTTTTCCTCGATGCTCCAAGAAAGATAACACATGTAAGTAGAACAAGAAAACAAAGTGCTGCAAATTAATCTCGAGAGCAGAATGCTTGTGCACAGTGTGCCCTATGTCATTTCATTCCTTTCTTTGTGGTTGTCATCAGAGTCATGCACTGCCAGCATTGAAGATGTCCACACTGTAAAATAGGCGTCCTTTGATGAATTTAAAAGCAAGTTGTCATATTCATAAATAAATGCTTGAACCAAAAACAAGTGCAACTGTTTTGTTCCTTCTTTCGGTCGCTGCAGTTTTGCCAGCTACAATCTTAAATTCTTGCACTTTATTTGGTGATTTCCCTTTAGATCGTTCATTTTGTGTTTTATTTTGTAATGATTGTTTCTCATTGTCTTCCAGGTCACTAGACATTCTGGCACATGCTTGCCTCTTTTCTGCCCTGATAGTGTTGCAATGCTCATGAGCTCGATAGTGACTGTGGATGGACTCGCAGCTACTTGAATGGCCCCCCAAATCAGTTCTGCAGAAATTAAAAAAGTAAAGGAAATCGCAGGTGGACAACAATACGCTTTCATGAAACCCTTTCCACCCTATGGATCTCTGCACAACTGATATGCCATATTCAGGGTCCGTAAGCTTCGAGTTGCCCGTGAATTCAGCCTCAATTTACGATCTGCTAGTGTCCCTGTTAGTTCAGATGGTAGAGCGACTACCCTGTATAGGCGTTGGTCTTGGGGTCAATCCCCAGACCAGGACGAATCTTTGAACTGCAAAGCTTTCTTTCCGAAAAACAGGTAAGGGTTTCCGTTGTACCTTTGCGCTACTCTATTGTGGATGAACAATTAATTCCTTTCAGGCTACTTGAACCTTCCTAGAGTGGCACTGTATCGCAACACCATCAGCACAGCTGATGACGTTTTCTATAGGCATTGCCTTCATAATGCAGCGGCAACAAATAGTTACCTAGCCTGCACCAGCTAACCAGGTTCTACTAAATTTATTGCCAGTCTACCATTTTCCTTATCTCTCCACCTTTTCTCGCATCACTGAAACCTATATCTCTACATTGTACAGTTACCTATGCCTGTAATGACCCCAGCTCTGTCAATTCTTCCTTGCTCTTTTTCCCAACAATGCTCTAAACGTCTCTTGCTTATATCTACTGCTGACGATTTAATGCTCCCATCTGCTTTGAATCCTAGCACTTCTGGAAGGTGGATGTTTCCTATAGTTCTTGCAGTGTGAATATTGCCACGTTGTAGTGACAAGGAACTACAACCCAGTGGTGTTTCCAATGCAACCTGTGCCCAGCAAAACAAGTAACACTCAGCACAATGATAGAGGCAAGCACACTCGTCGATCGTCGAAACCTGATCTGTGTGTCAGACGCATCAGCTATTTATACTTGACTCATTGAACGTTCCAGCATAATCGCTGGTGCTCGCACGAGGTCTAGAATGAACAAAAGTATTTGAGTCACGCATGCAATCTGATTAAAAAAGGTTCACCGACAACAGAGATAACAGATAGAATTGGCTACAAGATTAAAGAATGTTCTGATACATGCAGGCGCATCTTACACTGAGCAATAATGTTTGAAATTTGTTAGCCGGTGAAAAGTGGTCACTGGAAAAAGATAAACAAGTACATTTGCCAATATCATAGCATTCCTTTACAATGTGCTGAGTCGTCTCTGAACTTTTGCTGTAGCAGACACAACAGCAGCTCACCTGTACATGAAAGTAGGAGCATGCACTGCGCCTTCGACAGACAGCAGCTTGTACTCCGGAGTGAGGCAGTTGCGGGCACACAGCTCCTGAAGGATGCTGATGGGTGTCTTCTGGTTCACCGATGCAGCTGCTGCATATCACATTGGAGCATTTCAGAAGACAGGACACAAGTCAAACTACAGAGAGCCACTGAGGTACACAAATCTTAATGAAACTTGTATTGTACAATTTCATTAACACTTCAGCCACGGGGACCAAACAGTGAATGAAAGGTGTGCAGTTTTCACAAAAACTAATTTATGATTGACATGAGGACTCTCAATTCGTACCATCAAAAGATTGGCTTCTGCTGGTCTTGACGTCGTCAGCATGAGAGCAGAAGCGTTGGTGCTGACAGTTTACAAAGCTGCATATTTATACAAAGCGTGCAAAACACTTACTGTCATGAGCGACCATGTTCAGTTTGTCGGCAGGCATGGGGGTTTCAGCGGCAATGAAACCTGCATAAAGAGATTTTTGTTCTACTTTGTCTGCTAAGAGGAGTCGTGAAACATGAACACTCAAAATTGGTTTTACTTAGCCGCTAGCACTCCTGTTCCCAGCATATGCATGTTAACAATGCCATCACTGACATCATAATTAGTGGCTTTCCAGACCGACTGGTTCAGTTTTGGCACATTCTATTTTGCTGATTTAAAATTATTTGTTTTCATGCATACTTAACTAAATTATGCACAATAGGAGATGCACTCTTCAATAGGTATCACAGTTGCAAAACACTCTACAATGTAATTCGCCATTTTGGTACCTTACCAATGAGCTGATAACAAATTTAATTCATGGGCGATTCTAAAAACAATTACGCAGCCTGACAATCTGCCTTTCTCACGGCACGACGGCGCATGCACCCTGCCATAGCGGATCAGTCGCGAAACATTTTGGAAGGGTCGTAGGTAGTCTGATCCCAGGGGAAAGTCCCCTGGAAAGAAGAAAAAGAGAGAAAAAAAAAAAAAAAACACTCGGATGCGCATTGCTGCAAACACTCGGGCCGTGTACCACGTTGAGACTCCACTGGTAACTCGAAGTCGGTGCTGTGCCGAAACCATGTGTAGCATAAGACTGCAACTCCACTTTAAAACAAAAAGCGGCCAGGGCTTCACTGCACCGTGAGCCACGTTGTTTCTGCCTTTTAATGATGGCTTGTAAATTTCGAAAACATCTGCGTTACACTTGGGCGACACTTAAAGTTAAGGTCACGTTGCTGACGAAGTCTTCTTGTAGCGTTGGCCCTCACTTGCTGGTGGTGGGAGCGCGTGCCTGACTTCACGTACCGTATTTTCCGGTGTATAAGTCGCGTTTTTTTCTGAATTTTTTGTGGTGTGTCTTATATGTTGTTCCTTTTAAGCTGCCGTCAAAATCAGACTGGATGCTATGGCCACGCGAAGCGCTCGGTTGACCTCCTCTGGCAGTTGTTATGGGTTGTGTACGCACTATGGAGGTACCGGGTTCGTCTCGTGGTCGAGTTGCCGAGCGCCGTGCGAGAAGGACGGAGCAGCAACGCAAGCGGCAGCAGGCCGACCGTGAATCGACCGACCCCGAAGTCGTCGCGTCTGCACATCGCTTTGAAGATACGGCGCGAGCCGCTGCGCAAACTACGCAGTTGCTACCAGAGTACAAGCCTACCCCCCTCCCTCTGCCTTCCCGCTTTCCTCCCTTTTACGTGATTCGGCTCACCGTCGCACACTTTCACTCGCACATACAGCATATGGCGCGCGGGGACGATGATATCATCCTTCTACTTTATGCGGAAAATCGCGACGACCACGACGGCAGAAATGCGCCTGGAGTGTCCGTATCATTGCTATCATAATTAGATAGGAATGGCACCCACATGCTTGTGCATGACCCGCATTCACGAAGTGAAACCGTCGCTACTTTTTTTTTTTTTTCATCGCTTACCGAATGAACAGGTGCGTCTTATACACTGGTGCAACTTATATACGTTCTTTTTTGGAAAAACGGCCATTTTGAGGGGTGTGCGACTTATACAAAGATGCAACTTATTTTATTTAAAATACCCTCAGGGTCATATGGCATTAAATAGGGAGTGGTTACAGAGTAGCAGAGCAAAGCAAATCAAACAAACAAAGTGCAGTGAGCTCTGGTAATACAATGATTCTCCTGATTATACAATGTTAGCTATGTTTCGCGAAAAAGTTTATCAGTGATGGCTACGGTACATGAGGGTAGGTGGTTCCATTTCTGAGATGTACAGGGGATGAAAGACTGAAAGACAGACTTCGTGTGACATGAATCAATTCCCACCTTACTGCGATAATCGACGCGGTTTGAAATGTACTGAGGCCGCATTATGAGGTCGTCATGAAGTGTGGTGTGATGGAAAATTTAATGAAATAGCGAAAGACGGTCGACTTTGCGGCGGTTAGCTAGTTGAATAAGAGCTAAGATAGTTTTCATTGAGGGTATACTCGCGGTATGGCTATAATTTGAAAGAATGAAACGGTCAGTTATTTTGCACCAGTTGAAGTAAGTGAAGTAAGTAAGTGAAGTAATGAGATTAACGTGACTGGGATTCAATATTGTAGAGGTTATCTGATTGGTGGCTAAAATCAAGGCAAGAGTGAAATTTCACCCTCCACTAAGCACAAAATACATTACTAGTCGCGGCTAGGTGGCGTGCGCCGCCCGATTTCAAGGGTTCAGCTATATCCATCCATTCATTTCTCTCGTTAGGTTTTGACGCGTTCGAAACGAGAATCGATCTCGAAAAAATCCACAAGGTTATCCATAATACTCCCCGTCGTCGAAGCGACCTGAGCCTAAGTGAAAGCCGTTCACACAGTCATTAACTACGAAAGAAGCGAATTCTACAAAAGCAATGCCAAATTCAGTTCGAAGCAGGTCGCCGGGACCGCCGCCATGTTTTACATAAACTATACGTAAACCACGTAAAGACGGTAACGTTAAATCAGAGAAATAGCGTGCGTACCCTAAACACTATGGGTCATTTAGCGCACTGCGCATTTCTAACCCACAACACCGCTAGACACTCTAAACTAACTGATCATGTTCTGCGAAGATTAGGCTTGGCGCCGTCAAGTTCGTACACCCCAAAGAGGTTTTAAAAAGTGCAGCCAGTTCCACAAGTGAAATCTCTCGAAACAGCGGAGCTGTGGTCGTTCTGTTTCTGCGATTGTCAAGTATGTTTCCTTTTTTTTTTTCGCCGCGGGACCTCAAATTTCATTTTATCCATTAAAGTTTCTCTCTCTCTGTGGTAGTCTTCGTTTTAGACAGAAGGAACGACCACATCTCAAGGAGGTTGAGAAAAAAAATTCTGGAGTAGCAATGCTGCTTTGAAAGTGAAGCCAGGCCGCCGCTATCTTACTCAGGGCATGAAGAGACATCAGGGAATAGTGGAATATAGGAAATGCCTGCTTTTCGCCTCCTTCATGTTTGAGATGGCTAATTTAGCTGTTAAGATCTTATTAAATGTACACCTGTTTCACAGGCTTTAAAAGCAAACCTGAATACAGTACGCATTTTTTTAGAGTCCTTGATATCAACACTTAGCCAAATATAATATTTTAGCTAGAAACAATGACCTTTCATTTTACAATTACCCTAGCGTTTACATTCGGACAACAAAAGCACTTAAGGTGTGCGCGGACTGCTGCCTGCGCGGCACTCTTTCAGTGGTGAAGTCAGGGCGAACGCTGGCTTCACCCCTGCTGGTAAGCATTAGCGGGCGCCGCCACTCCAGAAGTTTTTTAGATGCTTTAAGGTACGTCCACACTAGCGACAAAAACGCGCGCGACACGCCGCGCGATGCTGTCGCGCGCGGCAAGATTCACGAAAAGCGGCAGCAACGCGCGGCAAACGCTCGAATGGGTGCGAGACCCATTTTTTTGCGGCAGCCGCAAAACGAGCACCAATCAGAAGCGAGCTGCGCAGTTGAGGCGCCACCTGTCGCACAAGCAAAGAATCATAATGCATGGGCTCTGAGATCGAACAGTGACACGCACGCCGTAAAATCTCAGAGGCCATGTCCAGTCAAGGGGGCTGTTTTTGTTAAGCCTTCCCACACCGCCACCGAGACATCGACGAAGAATTCGCCTCGCAATGGAGGCGTTTTTGGAAACCGTTCGCGCATATGCGTGCCTCTATGTCAAATCGAACGTCGATTTTAAGGACAAGGAGCTGTGTGCCAACCGCTGGCACATGCGGGAAAGCAGAGTGTGCGCCTGGCTCTCAGTGTCCCTGTACCGCCATATGGGGCGCACCCAAAACTTTCTCGTCCGCTTTCTGGCACGTCGACGTTGCACAAGTAAAGAACAAATCAGTATTACAGTGTTCACAGTCACCAGTAGCTCCGCGTCCGTATCCGACATGGCTGAGCGTGACCAGCAGTGGCGCAAAGAAACACAGACACTTCCAATGGAACACGAAACCGGCAGAACGGAGAGCGCGTTGTCACGAGAAGTATCGAATGGAACGAGACAACGCGGCACTCCATGCGCCATTGCCGCGTGCCGCAAAACGCGAGTGTGGACTTGCCCGCGCGAGTCTGCCGCGCGGGCGCTTGCCGCGTGCGGCGTGTCGCGCGCGTTTTTGTCGCTAGTGTGGACGTACCTTTACCGTGGATGCTTTGTCCGTCTTGCGGCGTCCCCTCCCCCTCTCCTACGCTCCCCCCTTTCTCTCCTCTAGGAATCCTCTACTGTACGGAGTGGCGCCCGCGGCCTACACCCCCCACAGCGCATGCGCGTCCCCTCCCCCTCTGTCTCCTCTCCTACGCTCCCCCCCCCTTTCTCTCCTCTAGGAATCCGGAGGCGCGCACGACAGGTGGTGCGACAGCTACATACTCCGCTGGGGGCGCCACGATAGTTCCGCGGTATGAAAATGACGGAGCGCGCGCGCCTCATTCTCTCTCCTGTGCAGCGCCGCGATGAGCGCTCGGGCCGCTGCCGCGAAACCATCTCCCGCTCAAGCTAACCATCTCCCCGCTGCTTCGCATCCACACATGGTTCCCTTAGCGGGAGATGGAGTAATTTTTTTTCAACCTCCTTGCCACATCTCCGCTGTTTCGACAGTTTTCACCTCGTGGCACCTGCTCTGGACGCCGCTCGTGCTTCGTAGCCGAGGAAGAACGCTAGCGTCTGGCGCGCGAGCTGACAGGCTCCACATTGGCTCCGGCTACTCTAAATTGCAGCGGCTACAATTTCCCTGCTAGAGTGACGTAAACGGACTCTCCGAACGTCCAAAGCCACCAGGACTACGGAGTGCCAGCAGAATCAGCAAGTCACCCCCCCCCCCCCTTTTTTTTTTGCAAGAGCAAAATACTAACGGGCCAAGGCGACGCTGCGCTAACCCTAACGCAGGCAGGGCTGCGGCCTCGCGACCCCGTGACCCGGGCTGTCTGCGCGAGAGACTCTCTACGCAAGCGTTCGTTATGGAGGTGACGGTGGAGGGAGAAGATAATCCCCCGCAAGAATTCGAGCCGCCCGAATGGATCCAGGCACACAAGAGCCTGAAGAAAACGAAAGATCAGACTCGCAACAGGGCAGCGTTTGCAAGATATATACGACGACTACAAGATAATCATTCGCCCACGCGACGGCCTCAACCTCCGATCGTGGTGCGCGGCGCAGATCTCGGACAGCGTCCGCAAGGCCCTCAACGCATCGGACACGATTCAGCTTTACTCACAAAACACTATCTTGGTCAGCACCCCAGATGAGGGAAGAGCCGCAGCGTATGCCGGCATCGCGGCCATCTCACTCAGCGAAACCCAATACTAGGTGCGTCCATACGTTACCACGCCCAACACTGTCAAAAGTATTGCCCGTGGCCATGCGCAGCCTGGATCAAAACGACCCGCAGGTCCTCTATGCACGGCGACTGGGCAACACCTCGGCCATTATCGTGCTCTTCCAGGGAACAGCTGTTCCCCATTACATCAAGTACAGGAGCACTATCATTAGGTGAGTACTCTATAAAAGGAAAATCGAAGTGTGCCGCACATGTCTACGCACGGGCCACCGGAAGGATGTATGTCCTACACCAAATGTGAAGAAGTGTCACAAGTGTACTGGAAAGCGAAATGTGCAGTGTGCGGAGGCCCGCACGAAATGCGCTCCAACGACTGCAGGAGGTAGCAGCGGGAGCGGCTAAATCCCCACCAGAACACACCAGTGTTGCCAGATCTCGTCTTGTGCGGTTCCCTAGATTTGCGAGGCGGAGATGTCCCTAGTGAAGTCACGCGACTGCGTGCCGCGCTCGCCTTCTTATCGCCTCCCCCTCCTCGTACGTGCGTGCGCCAGATTTCAACGTGTGCACGCAGGAGATGAACGTAGGCGCAAGGTTTACACTTGCAGCTTATTCTGAAGAGAAATGAAACTATATTGTATTTATTTAGGAGAAATCTAAGTTGGCACGTGTTACGACAGGATAGGTGAGCCTCAGCTAGGCGACTGGCCACGGCCGTCTGGTGTTGAGCGATCGGGCAGTGACGAGACGCTCTCTCGACTCGTTCTTGACGCCTTTTGTGCGCCCCCCCCCCCCCTTCTTAAAATTATTTTCTGTTACGTCAGTCACTGTCGCACTCTTCAACATTCACCTGATTTTTCAACGGCGTGGCGGCGCCTAGCATTCCTATATTTGTTTCTGCGTAGACTTCAAAGCCATTCACCTACCTGCCCTCCCACCTGTTTGTTGTGGCGGTTTCTTAGCTTCCCTGGCCCAGCCCACCCGTCCTTGACATACCTTGCTGTGCGCAAATCAGCGTTCTGTAGGTCGCTCGATCTTGTCGATGCTCAACACATTTAGCAAATGTAATGCTATCTATTCCGCAAGGCAGTTGCTAAACTTATGGTGGTGCAGTTTATTTTGCAATCAGCATGTCATCAGCACTGCATGGTTCCAGCTAGCAGGCTGACCTGAACCGATTATTATAAAAATTTTGCACGTCTGAGAAAACTCGATCTCGGTTCCGTTTGTGCCTTTGCATATTCTGCATCTCATAGCAGCACACACTTCACGACTTATCGATTCACAAGTTCAAATAAAGTCAGCCTATAACTTGCGTTGACAAACGCGCTGACGATCTACAGGTGCATTGCAACAGTCGATCGCCTTACTTTTTCAAAGACCTGCCACGCGGACTTCCCGTAGCTCTAACCGGCAACAGCTTACTGGTTCAAGAAAACGGAAAGATATGTTTCTAACGTGACTTTTTGGAATCATGAGGTTAGTGGGTGCACAGATGTGAACAGATTGCGCAATTTGAGAACACAGAAAGAGCCTGAAGCTTTACCGCGGAGCGAACTAAATTTCTGGTCAAATAAACACACACAGGTTAATGCGACTAACCGATTCCTTATCACGCACAATCGATCACTTACATACACAAAAAGGGTCGCCACCAAGACGATTCATCCAAATGATCGCACATGCTACACAAGATAAGGCATCGCCGAAGATGAAGTTGTTGACAGTCTTAACAATCTCCCCGTGAATTCATGTGAGCGCTCGCGAGATAACGCAATCCTGGCTAAAAGAAACACAGAAAATATTATAAACAGAACAATGCGCATAGGCGGGTCCATCATTCATCATATGGGCAGCAGCGAAAAAATATGTACAGCGAGTTTCACTTCGCCTGTTCAACTGGTCGACTTGACTAGGGAATTTCGGCCTCCATTCTGGGTACATAAAAAAGCTAATTTTGGTGAGGAGCCCAGAGTTGCCAGCATGATGTTTTCTATACCGCTAACCCTGGGCGATGTTGCGGTCTGTATTTATGGCGAATTCCATTGGGAGAAGAGGAGCAGGGCGCCGCGCAGTGCGGAGTCGGGTGACAGCGCAGTGAGAGCAGGCACACTCGACCCGCCACTGGAATACGGCGTGCATTCGGAGAGCAGGTGGGAGGGGTACTTGTGAGGAGAAATGTACCATGTGACTTAAGCAATCGACGTCCCACCATTCTCTGCAGGAGAGCGGCAAAACGCGCCTGATCATCTTGTAATCTGTCGGGCTTAATGCTGTCACCGTTTGCGGCCACGTACTACATACTTTTGTGCAGCGCCGACGCATTCCTCAACGTTTCCGCCTGCGAAGATCATCTCAAGTTGAGCTCTAGCAGCTTTCGCTGCTGTCACCGTCGAGCGTCTCAAGCACTTCAGCAAGGCGAAGACGCTTTGCTGCCGCTGTCCCCCGCGCATCCGACGAGAAGCAAGGCGGACTAGAAATGCCAGGATCTGTCGCTAAATCGCTGCGAAGCTCGCTCGTATCACCGACGTCAAAATCAGCGGTGTCAAAACACAAACCACGCTAGGCTGCCGCCATTGCCGCCGCGCGCGCCGGCTGAAGCAAAATAAAAAGAAATGAGGAGGATATGATTAAGCAACGTGACTTCCTCCGTACTCCGCTTTTCAAGCGAGAGCAGTCCGGACTGCTCCAAGCTGCTCTCGGCGCCGCGAAACTGCTCTTGTTCTACCACTGGATGACGGCGCTCCCACTCCTGTTCGACCACTGAAACACGTCGCCTCTGGAACGAGCACTTTCAGCGTGTTTTTGAGTGCTCCTGTTCTCCCAATGGAATTCGCCATTAGTCTCGCGCGGTAGCAGCAGGTAAGGAGCCTTAGCAGGAGGCGCTTCGCCACGCCACCTGTAGTAAGACGGAAGACAACAGCGTCGACTGCGCCGGCGGTCGCGAACTCGGGGGCGGTCACGAAGCCTCAGCCGAATAAGAGCCAACTGCTCCCGCGAACGACGAGGGAATAGTACCACCGTCGACCACCCACTGCCGCAGCAGCGGCGGCCCGAGTCTCGCTCCCCATATCGAGAACTTCCAGGTCCAGATCGAGCTCGGACGCCGGCGCAACACACCAACCAGGTGAGCTGGGCTAGCGTGGTCACTCACGGCGGAGAGGGAGAAAATACGCACATGCGAGTCCTGGAGCAAAAAATTAATCATCTTAGCGAACTTGTCTTAAAACAACAGCTGGAAAATCAAACACATAGAGCAGAGATTAAAAGGCTAACATCCCAGGCATAAAAGCCGGTGGCTGATCAACTCAGTCAGGCAAAATCGGTGACTCCCCAACCCGGACCCCCTAAACAAACCCTGCAGACCAGCCCGAGCAGGGGGGACCCACACACACACACATAAACGAAAGGCTCAAGAAGCATGCCAGAATAGCAATTCAGAACTGGAGTTTGATAGAAGTTCCCTGCCTTGCAATTCGATGAGAAGTTCACTGCCTTGCAAGAACTGATGGATATTATCCGAACCTTAGCGAAAAACAGTGAATGCCCAGGTCACTCAAGTTGCCAAATTGTGCCACTGGTTCAGTCAATCAGTATGGCAAGGAGGGGGGAATGCAATTCAGCCCGTTAAGGCTACAGCAACAGCCCATTAAGGCTACAGCAACACCCCTCTTCAAACCATATGAACCACACTCGGCGACTGCGGCGCCTGGACCGATACGGCACGCGGTCCAGCCGCCGCACACGCCTCCGTATCCCGCACCGATAAGCGGTACGCCGCCCGTTGAGTCTTCACACGCAAATCGTGGCTCCGCGCTGTAGCCATGATATATGGCAATGGAATTGCAGGGGGTACCGCTAAAAGAAGGGAAACCTCCAGCAATTCGTTGGCAGCCGCATAATCCAGACGTGATAGACCTTCACGAAACGAAAGGATGTTACAAACAATACACAGCCACCAGCGTAGGAAGCAAACCCAACATCGCAATCCTTGTTCGTCGAACCTTACCAGCACTACAGCACAGCTTTGACGAGCACTTGGGGATGGAACACGTACTTACTGCACTCATACCGCCCAAAAGAGGGGGACAGCCTTTTTATACTGAACATATATAGACGGTTTCAGTGTTTACAAACAAACCTCGCTTGCCGCTGATTGGTTGCCCCATCGGAACTTCCGGCAGGAGAGCTAGAAGCACTTCCGGCTATGTTGTTTGAAGACATGCGCGACGTGAGGCCGGCGTGTCGATATTTGCACTGCTTGCTGGAATCTGTGATGAGCTGATTCTCCATCGTGAATATTGTCGAGATGACGAGCGACTACTTTAAGGCGCTAAGCACCGAAGCAAAAGATCGGTATCGCCAAAAGCTGATGTTTAGAGGCAGAGCTGCCCGATCCGCTGGACGATGATGTCGTGCGATTTTCGTTTTCGCCGGGCTCCAAACGCCTTCCCTCAGTTACAACCCCGGAGCAACAAGAGGAGCATCTTATTAACGAGGACATGCAATGAACGCAGACTGTTGTCTTCAAGGCAGGTAATGGGACTGCCGAAAACTAGAAAAACTTTAATGGCACTTTTTTCTTATTTCTGGGGTTTTACGTGCCAAAACCAGTTATGATCATGAGGCTCGCCGTAGTGGAGGGTTCCGGATTAATTTTGACCACCTGGGGTTCTTTAACGTGACCTACAACACAAGCACACGGGCGTTTTTGCATTTCGCAATGACACGTTTATTTGCAAGATGGAGGATGAAGTGGTAAGCTGTGCATGTGTACATGCACATGTTTTCTGCGTCATATGCCTTGTTTCTGCTTTTCAATATGCGTTCACAAATAACTGTACATTCTCAAAAGTCATTTAGTGCAAGAAGCCTAGGTCGACTGAAATGGGACTAACTTAAGGTGGCGGTCCCACTCCGGCGGCACGAGCCCCCCGTTTTCAGTACTTTTGGAGCAACCGTGGCGGCTCTTCTACTTAGGATATAAAGTTGTCGCATATACCATAACAAAGCTTAATCCTTGGAGATTCCAACTATATATAATATAGAGAAATTGATTAATGTGATTTAGAGATAAATGTTCAAGAACACGCATGAGATACATGATTTTTGCGAACTGTGTCTGTTGTGACCATATTTAGGAGAAACTACTGCATGTACTGCATTGCTGCTTGCACTGTAGCTTTAGGACATATTTATCTAATTCCTAGACGCATCAAAATAATTTTGAGTTTTTACTTTTTGGATAATTTGCTTTTGAAGATTTCCAAATATCGCAAACTTCTGTTGTAAACAGCCCGGCAACTACACGCTTAAGGAAGCTAAATTTTGGATAAATTAGAGTTCAAGGCAGTTCCATTTAGGACGCCAAATTTCATTCATGTACCTTTATTATAATAGTTTTAAACCGCAGCCTCGTAGCTTTAGTACCCTCCCCTCCGGAGCGTTGTGCGCGACTGGAATCATGCGCGCTTCCTTCCTCCTTCCCGCCCTTGCGTGCGCGAGCCGCGATTGCCGGCTCACCGTCGCACGCGTTCACTCGCACATACAGCGTACGGCGACAGATTTTATCGCCCGTGGACTTTAACGGCGTGAACTTTATATGGAACCTCACGGCGACTCCGACGGCAGAAATGCGCCTGGAGTGCCCATATAATTGTTATCGCAATAAAACGGGGCGGTTATTTGCACGTTGTGTCTACAATATTCACACGCCGATACAGGCAGTTGACCCTTGCGCAATAGCGAGCGTACACAGAGAATGTCTGCGGCGTCCGTTCGGCGGATGCTCCAGTTCACCAGCTACATGCGCCAGCGCCTCCTCTATTCAATATATATATATATATATATATATATATATATATATATATATATATATATATATATATATATATAGCCTTTATATATATATATATATATATATGAACGAGAAGAAAGGGAACCGAGGGACCCGATTTTTATTAATCATATCATAAGAAGCCAACAAACATTAACACCAAGAACAACATAGGGGAAATTACTTGCACACGCTAATCGCATTAAAGAAATGATAAATTAATAGAAATGAAAACGGATGAAAAAACAACTGTCCGCAGGGTGGGGAACGAACCCACGCCTTCGCATTACGCAGTGCGATGCTCTCACCATTGAGCTACCGCGGAACCGTTTTCCCATCCGCTTTCTGGGGTATTTATGTTATACAACTGGAACTAACGCTGGGAGTGTTAGCCAGCGCCACCACTCACAAACCATACATATTATATATATAAATAGGAGGCGCTGATGAAGCTCTCCCATTAAAGCTTTATCTCCCATGGCGTTACGAGGAAGTTTCATTACCAGATGAAAAGTATTGGAAGGACCCTGCTATACGACGCCACAGCGTCCTTTCGCTGACATGCCACAACTCTGCAGCAAAGCAGGGCTCGCATGATAGTTACTGCCCTCGAAGTGCTCGGAGAATAGAAGTATAGGCAAACTCTGGCTTCACCTGCGCTGCTAAGAAACTGCGGGGGCTGCCACTCCAGCAACCTTATTTAAAACCTCCTTGGTACACCCGCTACAGGCGGACCTGAGCTGAAACGTAATTAAGCAGTAGGAAAAAAACTGCTTTTGTAGTTCAATTCTGGCCTTAGCGATGTGAAATCAACTACTCTTCACTCCGCACGGCGCGTACACAATAAGCGGCAAGCGGCGACACAGCGCTGTGCCAACATATGTCCGCCACCGTTCGCGCAGGCTGCCGGTCGCATTCCGATTCGCTACGTAGATGGGTGTAGGTGTTATGCTGACATTAATTCCGGAGATGCACTGCTTACCTCTACGTCAAACGGGAAACAAGAGACGGTGCATTCGGTACAGCAGCATAAACAAATGCCTCGCTCAGTTACCGTATAAACCGAAACATAGGTCGAGATTTTTTTTTTTTTCTCGAAAAAGGAACAGGCCCTCGTCTTATATAGCGGTCTTTAGCACAATGTGAGTCGTCGTCTAGGTTAAGCCAAGGTCAGCGGTCAACCTATATTCCGGGCCGACCTATGTTGCGGGAGAGAACAACACAGCCTATAAATGAGCGTTTACGCTAGCAGTTTTCTCTAATGCTTTGTGGCACGCGCTAACTGCAAGTATGATGAAGTTAAAGCAAAAGCGAGAATCAGTAATAAATTAACAGCCCGTATATATATTGTTACGGTGAAGGGAAAGAAGAAGGTGACGCGAACGAGAGGAAGACGAAGTCTCTGGCCGTTGCCTGAACGCCATATTTCTTCGCTTGTAAATATACATCCTTCTACACTCGTGGGCCTGCTTTCTTCCTGCAACATTTTGGTGGAGGTGCTGGGCGCCTCCACCAAATATATATATATATTACGGGCTGTTAATTTATTACTGATTCTCGCTTTTACTTTAACTTCCCTTAGAGCTGCGATGCCCAGACCACGTGTAGTAAATTCCGATTCACGTTGAGCGGCCACGCTTAGGCCACGTGCTAACGCATGATAATCGACGTGCCTAACGATCTCGCTCGTCAACATGAATAAACGTGTCAGTAGCGAGGGTCAGAGATGAGAAACCAGACGTGCCGCCCTCAACCTTTCCTCCCCCGCTGAGGACGTTCACCCCGCTCCGGTAAACCGCCATCTCTACTCCTACCCCATGTCCTGCAGTGACAGAGAAGAGGGGGAGATTTCCAGCCACGTGGATAACACTTTTGCGTTGCCCTAGCATGCAGGTGCATGCACGCTGAACTTGTACGTTTTCGTTGGAGCACACCGCGCACTCGTAACCATGTATTAAACCAAAGCCTATGATTAAACTTCTGTTACTTGTTTTTACGTCGCCTCGTCTTCCCTGCCGGACCCTCTCCAATGGTCGACCTGGTTCGAGCTCCAAGCAGACGCCGTTGAAGGTACCCCCAAACCTCGGCCCGTAACAACGCAGACTGTAATTTGCAATAATGGGTCCCTGAAAGAGTTTGAATAATTTTTGTAGACACCCTACAGCTACAGTAAAACATTAGCGTCACAATTTCAATGAAGCGTCCCATATTAAGAGAGCTACAGACGATTACAAATTACCCTCCTCCTCAGCCATGCTTTTCTTCAACTCGTTCGCCGAGTGATCGGGGCTAAGCTCCGCCTTCACTGGCTCTGCGCCATGATGTGACGTGTCGGCTACTTCCGGTGGTCTTGGAGCCCGCGCGCGAAGCCTCTCCAACCTCTCCGCTAACCTTGCCTGGCCGAGAGCTATCCAAGCAGCGAGCGTTCTGTCGCAACGACGAGCGTGTCCGGTAACCAGAGACGAGCTGGGCGTTTTGGCGGATAGGTGGAGACGTAAACTAAAGCCCCTCCATACTACTACCGCTGTTATGAAGCTTTAGCGGAGACGTACATGAGCGGCCTGATCGACCTGCACGGCCCAGCTACCTGGTGGCGCGGAGCTAACCAGCCAAACACAAAGCTAATATTGCTGTAACCACGCGCAAAACATTTAAAAGGACATCGTGTTCACGATTAAGCTCCTGCCGAAAATTTTTCACCAGCAGCAAAGTAAAATACACTTGGCTAATGCAGTATTAGCTCTGCGTTTGACTGGTTGAGCTCTGTGCCACCAGGTTGCTGTACCGCGCAGGCCTTACACGTTTGCGCCTCCGCTCATCCGGTAAGACGCTCAGGCACAGTCCGCTTGCGTTTACCCGAATACCGGACACGCTAAAACTCTATTGTGAGGTGAGGTGCAATGAACTTTATTTGGTCCTGAAGAACCCCGATCAGACACCCCTCGAAGGGGGGACCGCCGCGGTTGCTGGAAGATTGTGGCCCTCCGCCCGTTCGCAGGCCTCCTGGACTGCCGAGAGCTGGACTGAGAGTTGCCGCTTTTAAGGGCCCTCTCCCAGTCCTGCTATGTGCTGAACTTCATAATAGGCGCCACGTAACGCCGGGCACTGCCAGAGCATGTGAGCGACTGTGCACTTATCCTCCCTGCAGCTAGGGCATCCTGGATCTATGCCTTCAGCAAAGTGACTAAACGTGCTACGAGACGGGAACGAACCTGAATGCACCATCCGGAGAGCCGACGACTGCGGTCTAGTGAGTTTGGAATGCGGGAGGGGGTACCTTCGCCTTGATAGCTGATAGTGAGACGTAACTTCGTGAAAGGTGCCAAGTGGATCCCTGAAGCTCTCCGCGAACCCGCCCGGACCGCCACGGCACGTGATTTCTCGCGTACGGTTATGGGCAAGTTCGTTGACGTTGGAAACTGACGGATTTACCCCTAAGCCCATGAGGGCCGGATACCAGGTAATTCTGTGAAAGCCTACCCCCCCCCCCCTCCCCGAACTGAGGATAGCGGCAGCAACCCTGGAGACCACTCCCGAAGCGAAGGCCCGTGGTAATAAAATTTTACAGGACGCTTAAGCTTCGCCTTTAAGAGCGGAACGCGATAGCATTCAAAGATCGCTGACTGCCTCTCACGCTACCCGGCAACTTATGTAACCGTAATGTTTACCGGGAAACGTTGGCGGCGAGCGCTATGCACGAAGGTGAGCTTTCTGGTAGAAACGCGGCCTCATGCGTGGGCCAATCTTCAGTTATTGTTTCACACTTTTAATATTTCAGTCTTAGAAGATTTAACATAAAATGCATGCGCTGTCGGTGTTTTAGATGCGAAGCATCTTATGCTCGGGGCTATGTCACTCCCTCCCTCCGCCGTGCGGCGTCCACACCCCTACTGCGCATGCGCATCCTCCTCGTCTCATCTCTCCTCTTGGCATTCCTTCTCTCCTCTCCGGATTGCCGAACGAATGGCAACACCTGCAGCTCCGCGCGCGATAATGCGAAGCAGCTTAGGTTAGAGACGCGACGGTAGGCGCCCCAGAGGCACCGGCAACAGTCACCAACAGTTCTGCGCGTTGCTGGTGCCGCTGCATGTCCAAGTTTATACAGCTGATAAAACTACCTTGAGTCCCCTCCATGGCTGCTTCGCATACTACTCGGGGTTCCCCTACGGGAAGATGGTGTCATTTTTTTTTTTCATGGCATTCGTTTGTAGGCTGTCATTCTCAAAATTCCGTGGGATAACTTTGTAAAGAGTGCAAGACAAGGTATGAGCAACTTTAGTGATAGAACTTAAATGCCGTATAAAATATTTTTCGCTCACAGGACGCCTACGCCGGCTACGACGCCGACACCGGATTTTCCGCGACACGGGGCCCTTAACGCAATCGCGTCGTCCCATGCATCCTCAGTGGAACTCCGTCCCATGCCGCCAGCGTAAGCTGCCGTGGCGCCATCTGTTGAGTAAAACTTGAAACACTTTCTCGGCTCTCGGTGGCGTCTCAGGCCTAACAGCGTCAAAACAAAACAACCGATCTCAATAATAACGACAAGAGAGCGCCGATACTTAGTCTTCAGCTAGCGATGAGGTGAAGCGATGACTGATTGTACTATTTATTTTTTGCTGTCACAGCAGAGAGCAAGTTGCAAGAGCGAATTCAGATCGAAGCGGGCAGACTGAATGCTGCCATGTTGGTGTGCAATCACTGTCCCCAGCGGATGTCGTCGCGCTGACTTCCGGGCGACAAGCGATATTTTCTGGCTGGCCAGAAACCGGCGACACGACCAGCGACAGCGACGGATAGCCCTCCGCGACGGCAAAACCTGTCGCTCGTCGCCGTCGCTTGTCGCTGTCGCTCGAAAATCGCGTGCATGCGGTTGGGCCTTAAGCGCGAAAATGCGCGCGACAGCGACGAGCGACGCGACGTAGATCGCCTTCGCGCAAGCTGTCGCTTGCACGGGCAAACCCCATTCGCGCGACTGCTTCAGCGAGCGATCTCCATTGTTGCTGGCTAGAGGGCGTCTACTCGTACTAAATGTGGCGCGTTGACAGCGGTATGCAGTGTAAAATAATATGTTTTGTTGCACAGTAATACATAAAATTTTTTATCATTGTCCTGCAGTATTTTTTTTTATATGCAAGTGCATAAACATTACTTTATTTGCTCGCTGTGTGCACGTGACTCGGGCGCAGAGGAGGAGAGGAGGTCATGGCAATCGACGAAAACCGTGCGTGGAGATAACCGGTTGGCGCTGAGCCGTGCTCCCTCAAGGGCTGCAGAAGATAGCGCCAACCTTTCCCTTTCCCTCAAGAACCACTTATCATAACCGGCAGTACGTCACTGATGTACATCCTGTTCCGGTGTTTTACTATTGGCTGCTTGAGCACAGCTCTTCCGGGCGACGGATTTCAAATTTGAGAAACCGAGCGACCGCGCGATTTCGACCACGCGACACGTCGCGCGAACGGCCTGTTTCGTCGCTCATACCGTCGCTCGTCGCTGTCGCGTGCATTTTCGCGCATATGGGGTTTGGCCTTTACTCTAGTGTGAAGTGACGGCCGCAACCGTGTGGATGCTGCGCCGATCGGGTACCGACAGCCCGATGCGCTGCCACACCGCTCGCATGTTGCCTTGCAGAGGGACACGATGTCGCGGCTTGACATGTTGCCGATCGCTAGATGTGCGGCCCACAAGGTAGCATGGTCGATCCATGGTGCTCGCGAAAAGAAAGCTCGAGAGCAGCAATGCCCGCGCAGCTCACGTGAACACGGAGAACGTAAACACAAGCAGCCGACACTTGCTGTGTCGCTGGAAGTGCTTGAGTGTAGTGATAAATTGTCGTGCATTCTCTTTCTGTTACTCTTTTTGTAGAAACAAATTAACGAAAATTCCAACTATTACGAACATTTGTTCACCATACAATGTTGGAAAAATTATCGATGACGCGACCTGGGTAGCCAATAGGATAGCTCGCCCAAGTGATGTCAATCGGGATAACTACCGTCTATTGGGAGAGGAACGGCTGAAAACACACGGGAGCGGCACCGCTGCGATTGGTATCGATTCACACGGTTTAAGCAGACCGTTTAAACGTGTCACTTACTGATCAGAAGGACCTACCATACCTCAGTAAGTTTCTAAAATATCAAAATCGTTTCAGGGTTCCTTTAAACCATTTTTGTCTGGTATAAGTATTGAGAAGAAGCCAATAGACACAATTTTGCATTCTTCACTTAAATTGCTCATTTCCACACAAATAATACCAAAACCAATGCTAGGCTCAGGATACCTGCTAACTGCACATGCTTTAAACACTGACCGCTTCAGTTGTGCAATTACAACACTTGGCACTAAAGCAAGTGATTAAAATGTAACAAGAAAATCACAGGAACTGTAATTTTACACAGATTTACAGAATGAACTGAGTTCAACTTCTGATGTGCAAGTGAATTACAATCTGTGACACTATTTCTTGCAAACGACCAAAGAGAAAATGCACAAGGCTTCCAATTTTAAGGCCTCGAGTGCCTCTCATATACGTTGCGCTCACTTCAATGCTGCTCCAAAACAAGTTACCCATTAGGCCATGGACACAGCCGAGCAAGCTGCCTAGTTTAGTTCTGCTGGCATTGCTGCAACATCAGGGCAGGCGGACTGCATTATTTAAAATGCATTAATTGATGCTTAACTAGGGCTATCATGATACAATGGCAACCTTTCAGTCAATGACATAAAGGCACACATAAAACTAAATTCAAAACAAAAGAACAGTATTTAAAGGGACACTAAATAGAGAGGCAGTACGTTAAGATAGGACACTAGAAAGCTCTACCTTATTTTGAGCAGATGGTTGGTAGGCAAGAGAATACACAAAAATGAAAAACAGGTGGCGACGCCCCCTGGCAGTTCTTGCACCAGCTTTTCCCGATGCCATGCATTTTGACATCCTCTCCTACTGTCTAGTTTATTTCATAACGATAAAGACTTCATTGCGCCAGCTACAAACTCAAGCTAGGAGGTTAAGGAAATTTCATGTGCTAGAACAGACAAAAAAAAATAAAAATAAACTTTGAAACCAACAATGTGACACAGCATTGATAGTTTGGGCTTGAAATTTTGGCATTCCTTTTCCCTGCTAGTAATAAACGCTACTGAATACACCACCAAAAGGAAAAAACAATTTTGAAAGAACACTTGCATGGTGTTCTTACATTTTTTTCCCCCTTGCTTTATTTAAAACCTAATTTCCTACAAGTCCTTCCGGCAGGAGCACCTTACAACTTCTTTATAAATTAATAGTGTTAGAAGAAGCTTTGAATGTTTTGTTCGAGCAGAATCCACTATGCAACGAACTAGGACCTATTCAAATCAGTATTTCAATATTGTTTCATCTGAAATCTGATAATAGAAAATGGTCGACACTTTTGATTCTTTTCACTGTTTAGAAGGCACTTCATACTTATTGCATATAGATTGATGGCTCAGCTCAGTTAGACTACATTACTATGAAACAATTCCCACTCCGGCTCTCCAATGAGAGTCACAGTGTGTTGGCCATTTGTGGCTTTCTCGAACAGCAAAGAAAAGAAATAACCCTTTTCCTTCTTTTAAATAAGTTGTTTGACTCACTTCATGGACCTCTAAAGGCAGGTATAAAGTCATATCTTTCCAACCCAAAGTGTGAGAAATCGTTATGTCTACTGAAAGACAATCCAACATTCAATGGGGGGGAAGGGGGGCCTGGCGATCAGCTAACAAAACACAAAGGTAAGCAACCAATAAAAATCTTCAGTGCACCACGGTACTGCTTTAAAACATTTTTTTTTCTTTCCCCTCTCCGAAGAGAGACAAACATGAGTGCATCCATGCAGTGCCCTTAATATTGCATTGCTAAAAAATCAGCTCTCAGCTCTCCATGCGTGCGCTAAAATTGGCTTGCCAAGTTCTGATCGGAGAGGAGTGCGGAGGTAGAGAGGGGTCGATAAGACGCATGCCGGTGTTTTGACGACCGATCGCGGCCTGCAGTTCAGAGCATACCACCATGCTATAAAACGTTTCAAGAGTCGCTGAAAGGCACACCACATAATATATTTTACAGGAGATGTAGCTCCGCCGCTCTGTATAAACTAAAATAACAGGAACTCCGTCCTCCACAATGAGCCATTCATAGCGATATTTGGCTTGGATTCCCACACTTCACCTCTTTAGCAGCGAAAACACATAAGCCACAATGCAGGATTCCTGCGCTGCAGTTTTGCTTATTTCGACGGCGCAGGCAAACATGATGCAGAACTTTGTACTGTGTCGCGCTATTTGAGGAAACACAGGCGTTCAGGGCTAAAGAAAGACGGCGAGCTCAGTGGAGTGTGGCCTACCGGCATTTGCATGCCTTTGGTCCCTCCGGGGTTTTGGCTAACTACGAGTCACCCTAAAGCCAGAAAATCACATGCTGGCAGACAAAAGATAAACTAGAGCAAACGGTGAAAATGGGAAAATGATAAACAGGAAGAGTGCCGCGGAAAATAATATCACACGTATATTTTTTTGTCGGAGAAGTTGACGCTTTGCCTCGCACCCAGAGCGGTGGAGGGAAGGCTTGCAGCGTACAAGATGAAGACAGTGCATAGGAAACCGTCTTACCCGTGGACTCCATGCTTCACTTGCTCTTTGAAATATATCTTTTGTATTAAATAAACACAACACGTGTAGGACCTCCGGGAGCACAAAAGAAAAGTCGGGTCCAACCCACGGACTTGAAAAATTGCAGAAAGCGCCCTCTCTGCGTCTCTGTTCTCTTCACGCATTACCGTTCATGCAACCATTCATGCAACTTATATAACGTACCCATATGAAGCTGTTGTACAAAATTTTAAAAACTAAGCTCATTTTATGAGTCAGGTTTTTTTTTCTGCGTGTAAGTAACTTTGACCATTTTTAATGTTTGCTTTGACAAGTTTCTCTCTTTCACCGCACAAAGTTTAAGCGCTCTATGCCTACAACACCTTGCGCTTCGCTATGTAAATTGATTGCAAAATTGCAAAGGCATGTGGCGCCCCTATCGCGTCATTGGTGTAACAAATTTCAAGGAACGGCACAAGCTTAGAGCTGTCCGCTTGGCCTTGCGATTTCCATCTTTCAACATCAGTCGTAGTCGGTCCGTGGACGGTGGTCTGCGTCTGTCCTTGCCGTGCTCGTGCTGACACGCGGTTGCGCCGTAAACTACCGTGCTTGTCTTCCCGGCATGGCTGTTTAGTCACTGACTTTGCTTAAGCTTTGCGATCATGGGGAAAACTAAAGGTCAGTGTTTTAGAGAAAATATAGTCAGGAAATAAAGAAAAGAAAGCCGCACTGGCTGTCATTTCGGTGTTATTAGGTTTTGCTGCGCTCTCATTGAATCGTGACCGTAGCCTTCATTTTGTTGATTTTGTGCGTTGCCCCTTTGTTTTCAGGTGCGAAACGCTGGAAGAAAAGGCAAGAATTTGAAGAAAACACGACAGAAGAACCGGGCGATGACGACGATGGAAACGGAGGTGCTGCACTCAAATTTTTCTCTCTGCACGGATAAACTCTTTGTTGATAGCCGTAGCGGCTTTAATAAACGGTTTCGTCATTTAGTTCATCCGGTGTTGTTTATCCTTGTGTTTCTTCTCTTCGCGGCTTTTTGAAGATGGAGTGCCTGCTGCTGCTAGCCAGAAACTCAGCACCGCTGCAACGGAAGACGAATTCGGGGCCAAGGACTATCGTTCACAAATGGAACTTAGGCCCGATCATACATCTCGTCCTCTTTGGGTGGTAAGAGGCTGATTATGTTTTAAGCGGTCTAAAAGCTGTGCCTTTCTATGCTCTCTGAAACTGGCATTATTGCCTGTAATCGCTTGTTTGTTCACTCTAGGAAGTGTTGTACTCCACTGCCACGCCTGTAATTTGGCTAATACGTTGTATTTTTGTATTTCCCGCAGGCTGCTGATGGCCATGTCTTTTTAGAAGCCTTTTCACCGGTGTATAAGCATGCGCACGATTTTTTGATAGCTATATCTGAGGTAAGCTGATCTTTCTCGTTGGTTTAAGTTGTGAGAATTCAGTAGCATTGTTACGCATTTGACTGCACTACCACTCTAAAGGGCTTCGTTTTCCCCAACTAAACTAATTAGCAATGCTTTAAGACCAGAATAAAAGCAGGTGTATTACTACTTCTGGAGGATTTCATGATGGCACTTAATTGACTGAATATTGGTGACCTCCATCTGTTGTGCAATGCATTAAAAAAAAAGCTTCAAAATTGCTCCTGCGTCGGAGTAAACATAATTGCGAAATGCTGCAGGATCTGAGTCATACATTGTGTGTCAAATTGTCAGTTTACACTATGCACATAAGGAAGTCAGAGTTTTGAAAATTGACAACCGTGTAAGTTGCTTGGGACAATTAATATCGTGATTGATTTCAATTGCCTTTAAAGGAACAAGGAAGAGGAATATTAAGTCATGATGGATTAGTAAATTACGATTCTAAGGTGCCATAAATGCCAGTCTTATCATACATGGACACTAAAAGTAACCCAGAAAAAGACATGCAACTGAAAGAATGCCACTTTGAAGTTCCCATACTAGCACACCGTTATGTCATCAATTTTTATAGCATTTACTTGACAAAAAAGGATTAAATTACGTTGTAGAGGAACTGCGAACTCATAGATTAGCTTGAAAATCTGCACCAGGCACGAAAACTATGCAAGCATCTGTAAAGTCACACTGACGTGCTGGTGTCATGGCCAAAGAATTAAAGTCAAAAGTGGAAACATTGGATTTTGTTCTCTTTGTCAGCGTGGGATCAAATCCCGGCCGCAGTGGCCGCATTTCGAAGGGGTAAAAATGCAAAAAAACTACCATGGGTGCACATTAAAGAATCCAAGATGGACGAAATTAATTGGGAGTCCCCCACTGCGTCGTTCCTCTTAATCAGATTGTGGTTTTGGCATGTAAAACCCCAAAATGTAATTTCTTTGTAAGAATGTAACTACCAGCTGAGTGGTATCTGTATTATGATTGGTGCCTGTTTTGATGACATTAAAAGTGTTCATAACCAATGGTTCTGACATGACTGCACTTTCTCTTTACAGCCAGTTTGCAGGCCACACCACATTCACGAATACAAGCTGACATCCTATTCCTTGTATGCTGCAGTCTCTGTCGGACTTCAGACGCAAGACATCATAGAATACTTAAGGAGACTTAGCAAGACTAGCATTCCAGAGGGTATCATAGAGTTCATAAAGGTGGAGTAGAGCAAGCGTCCTTGCTTACCGTTGTGTAGCAGACTTTGGCATTTGAGACATTTTTTTTATTTTTACAAGTGTATATTTCTTTCAGCTTTGCACTGTCAGCTATGGTAAAGTCAAACTTGTCTTGAAGCACAATCGGTACTTTGTGGAAAGTCCTTTCCCGGTAAGGATACCTTTTCTAATAATTTATCGATAGTTCATTTATCGTTCATTTTCTGTGGGTATTGTCAGCTTGTTTGGCTCCAACTAGTTTGTGAACGAATGTTTCAGGATGTACTCCAGAAGCTTCTCAAGGATCCAGTTATACAGGCATGCCGCTTAAGGCGGGATGCAGAAAATGACACAGATCTGAGCGTTGTCACGAGGGATATTCTAAGTGCCACACTTGTAAGTTTACCCTCCATCAAGCAAAAAAAATCAGTGGAAACACGTCATAATTTCTATAACAACCTTATATAAGTTGTCCAAATTCTGATGAATTTCCACTGATCGTTTTGTTTCTTTCAAGAGACTTTCTTTTGAAGTGCAATTGAGTGTCAGACATTTTTTTTTTCAATGCGCCCTCTGTCAATGTGAAGACCTTTACTAATATACTAATAATGTTAGTGTTCTTAGGATAGTGCGCATGAAAGATTTGGGATGAGATCACTAATTAAGGCACATTTTCGACTTTGTAGTGTTTGGTACAAGTGGAAGAAATTGTCGAATGGATGATCATCTAGCATTGCATAAAGGTTATCTTAACATGTTGTTTTGTGTTTTTAGCCTATCAAAACTCACGCTACAGAGGACAAGGCTGATGACAAAGTTCAAGCAGCTAGCGTCCCTGATGACATTACTGCCTTTTATGAGAAAATGGAGAAAGATGAAGATGACGTAGAAGACTCTCAAACAGTGTCATTTGAAGTCAACCAAGACTACATTGAGAAGTTGCAAAAGAGGTAGGGGTTTTGATCTTTCATTAGGAACCATGAAATTCACAGGATGTATGTATGTGGTCCTGATGATATTTTATATGCGTGTGTGTGTGTATATATAAAAGCAATCCACAAATTGAAATAACAGTCTTTCTGACAGTTTCTTTCTTTTTTAGTTTAAGTTCAGTTGTTTAGGGAGGGAATGGAGATTACCTATAGACAGAAACTTGGCAACGAGCTGTATACATGCCTCCCCCCCCCCCCCCCCCCTTTTTTTTTGTCAGCATGGAGGGCCATTTTAAGGATGAAATGCCTTTAGCTCTCGTCGGCGACCTTCAAGAGACCTTGAGCGAAAATCCGGAGCCGTTATCTGGGCACTCAAGACAAGAATGGGGCGAGAACGAAACGAGAACTTCCAAGCATAGTTGCGAGAGCAAAACGAGATCATCCAGGCAACCAGTAAAAACTTAAGAAAATGCGGTCTCTGGCCCTCAACATGTTGTACAGGACCGCATTACATACGTTAGTTACTGCCCAAACAACTTTAAAAAAAAATATTGCTTCCGGTTTCTTCCTAATGTTTGTTCACAATATCCCTCAAGCTGTAACTTCTAGTACGCTGAAGTTTTATTTGTCATTTCTAATAGCGATGTTCAAAAGGCACCATACAGGGCACCATACACTTGCTTGTCATCTTTTGCCGGTGAGACAGGGTTGCCTGTGCTCTTTTCTATGCCAGCGGTTCATGAGTTCCGCGGTGTGTAACCCGCTGTGGTTGCTCAGTGGCTATGGTGTTGGGCTGGTGAGCACGAGGTCACGGGATCGAATCCTGGCCACGGCGGCTGCATTTCGATGGGGGCAAAATGCGAAAGCACCCATGTACTTAGATTTAGGTGCACGTTAAAGAATCCCAGGTGGTCCAAATTTCCGCAGTCCCCCACTACGGCGTGCCTCATAATTATATCGTGGTTTTGGCACGTAAAGCCCTATAATTTTTTTTTCTTTTTGTGGCACAGGTTTTCGGCTCAGTAAGCTTTCAGGCTTGCGTCGTGGCACCAATCTGCTTTGCCGGTAACCATTGCATGCCTACATCTCTCGATTATGGGAGAGGCAGCATTTGTTTTTTTTTTTTTTTTTTTTGCTTGTCTTTCTTCTTTTCTTTTGTCATACGGTGCTGACTTGGAACTAGCTTGTACAAAGAAAACTGATAAGTGGTCCAACTAGTATGGCTTATTTGTATAGTTCAATTAGCATCATTTGTTTGTCAGTTTGTTTACCCGCTGCAAGTCTGTTGAGAAGAGTGCACAAGGAAACACACTATGGTCCAGCAGTGCCCACTGGGTGCTTTAGCACGCTTGCACTGGAGCAGAAAACTACTGTTTTCGTCTCAGTCATTGAGTTCTTCCCATCAGCGGCACAAAATAGTCATTGGCGGGTGGGAGGTACTCTCCAAAGAGCGAGTGCCACCATAAACAAACAAAAGAGCAGCACACGAGAGCTACAGACACCTAATGACTCTAAGATGCACTACATAGAAAAATAAAGTTGTAGAACCAAAACTCTTGTTGTTCAGGTGTTGGAAACCGAAAATATTCACTATTTACAAGAGCCTAATTTGTTGGCTTTTTTTTTTAAATTGGCATTTTCATCTCTCTGCTTGTAACCTAGTTCTCCTGGTCATGACATACCTGTAATGAAAATATAGGTGCAGCAGATGGCAGTATCAATAGAGAAACTCATGTTTCTTGAAAGTGTTAGAACTAGGGTTTTTTGATTAAGCATATTTAGATACAAAGCAGGGCTACGAAAAACAGCAAAGAGAAATGCAACACTATGTCCTCCTGCCTTCTCTCTACCCTTTTTTTTTTAACTGTCTTTTGTCAATGTCGGCACTGTTTTGCCTCCATGCCAATACTTATGTTGCTGATATTAGTGCTCATTAAGTCTGTTCATGCAATTGCAAGTGTTGGAGGTGCTGAAATCATTCACATAAAGTCCTGTATTATTCATGTATGGCACTTTTCTTTTAAGGGCTCAAAATGTTGAAAGGTTTTTCTCAGGCACATTTACATCAGCACACGTACCAAAGCAGGCTCAATAAATGATCGCAAATACAATGAAGGAATGCTTAATAAATGTTTCTTTATTGTGTCATCTGCGGTTCCATTCCCAGTAGAGCATATGTTGTGCAGGGTCAGGAAAGGGCCGTTAGCCTCGGTCGTGTAAGACCTATGCCCTGTCAAACGATCAGAAGATAAGGGTGGATATTACACGAGTAAATGTGGTACAAGTTGATTTGTATAGGAAGGTTGCTTTAGAAAACGCTGTAATATTATTGGAAGAGCCTTATGTCTAAAAGGTAAGATTGATTTTAGTTTATCACGGCCTGTACACTTTGGAAACATAAGTGCTGGATCTTGGTTTTTCTTCTGCAGATGCATAGAACTTGAGTATCCTTTGTTGGCCGAGTACGACTTCAAGAATGACACTGTCAACCCAGATATTCAGTAAGCACATTTTGTTCAAGAGCCGTTGCTGCCTTCTCATAGAGGATGTATTTCTGAGTAAAGCACTTCATTCCCTTACAGTGTTGACCTGAAGCCATCTGCCATACTCCGACCATATCAAGAGAAGAGCTTGAGAAAGATGTTTGGAAATGGGCGAGGAAGATCGGGGGTTATTGTCCTTCCATGCGGTAGGCTGCCTTGAGTTCTGTTAATGCAATTTGCTGCTGTTCTTGTATTTTAAATAATATGTTGTAGTTAGAGTTAGACGGCTGGATTTGCTGGTGGCTGGAAAATCATTGCTGGATAAAAAAAAAATTGTTTATTAACTTCAAGTAAATAATTACACTTGGAAAGCTCTAGTGAGTAAGGTTCGGAGGTTCAACTTAAAGGGGCCCTGAACCACTTTTTATTGAAGTGGAGAAATACATTAGAAGTGAAAATAGGCCAGTCAGAATCACTTTGCCGCAAAAAAGTACTTCAATGCGTTCAGCAGAAGTGGAGTTATTGGCAATCAAACACGGCCTCCGCTGTGCTCCCCTTCCTCCTTCAATGCCTTGCACTGCGAAGGCTACGGCGGAGTGGGGCGGGGCCACAATGCTCCTCCCCGGAAACGTCACCGTGACGCGCAGTTCAAATTTTATTTTGGACTTCCGATTTTGGTGCCTACGAAGCGCTAAATGTAAGCCAAAGGTGGTTGGGCTCAGCGAGCCGCAGTGCGCTTAGCCATTGGACTCGTGGTGGCCGCGGTGTAGCAAACCGCAGCGACTAATTGCAGCCGTGTATTGGAGTGTGCTTTATTACGAAATAAAGCACACAGAAAAGAGCGAGGATCATGGGATCTTTTGAATCGAGAGCGTTTAAGAGAAAGGTGACTTCGCGTTGCACTTGCGTGCTCCACGGACTGCGTACAAGAGCAGAGCTTGGCTGAGATGTTCACAACAGCGTATGCTACCCGCGGACTATGTTATTTCACCAAGCCCGAGGGGTGGTTCAGGGCCCCTTTAATGCTGACAGTTATAAGCGAGAGTTCAAGCCTCTGTCTGCCTGTCTCACACGGACGCAGCTTAACGAAAACACTTTGCCGTCGGGGCCTCTGTGATTTCCTTTCCTCACAGCACCAGGAATGATGGTTTGCATGGAGGACAACAAAAGCACACTTGACTTCAGTTCTGGAAAATGACAAGCCTCGTATAGATTTTTTCTCTGTCCATTTCTATCTACAACTCAAAAACGTGAAAACTGGTATATTAACAGACAACTGAAAATAACAATTGAACTGCTGATATTGTAATAATTAAAACTATTCGCAATGAATCAGTCATAAAATTGGGAAATTACGGCGGTTTTCTGAAGGAAAAAGAAAAGCGGCATGGAAAAGGTTGATGAAAGTTCTCTTTGGGGTTGGAAACACCCTTGTAATGCCAGTCTTGTGTGCAGGTGCTGGAAAATCGCTGGTGGGTGTCACAGCCTGCTGTACCGTACGCAAGCGATGCCTTGTCTTGTGTAACTCGGGCGTGTCCGTCGAACAGTGGAAAGCACAGGTAAACATTTCATTTTACTGGTTGTTCAGTGGTTACTGGCAGTTACTTGTTACTTTTTCATTGTTGTTGGCTGGCTTAGCGTTCAAGCACTACAAGTGCTTGGAACCTTTTGGTAATTCTAGTTTTGATTGTTGCAGTTCAAAATGTGGTCAACAGCAGACGACAGCGTCATTTGCAGGTTTACATCAGAGGCCAAGGACAAGCCTATGGGTGAGTAAAACACAATGCACTTACACTGGTTGGATGGGCAGCAATTGTTTTCTGAAAAGGCATTCCGTTATTGTGCTCAGATGAATTTCAAGACAGTGGTACTGACCAACATGAAGATTGTGCCTTCATAAAGATATTGTGCTGTGCAGTGTAATGGTGACTTAGTCAGGAATGTTTTAAGATAGCTTTTTTTTTTTTTTTTTTCGTTTCACATGCATGTGTTTGTTACAGGTTGCACAGACAGCACATAGAGCTCTAACTGCATGTTGTCTGCCACAGATCGCATGTATTGAGCACACTAGAAGACCTGGTGCATTGTCCTGAAAAAGTTGAATAGTTTTCTTTTTTTTTTTTTGTAACGAAATCACAAGGTCGAGGCAACCTTTCACCAAGTAGATAATTGCACACATCAGTTCGAACAAGCATGTACAGTATAAAGGTATCTTTAAACTGAAGTGACATATTTAAAAATGGTACTATTGTACTTGTTCAGGAACTCTCCCACATAATAATCATTTTAAAGAAGCGAGTACTGACACGAAATTTCGAAGTCAAGATAACTTGTGAGATTGATTTCTGTGGACACACGCACATCTTCAAAATATTAACGGCAAATGTAGCTTAAAACATATTTAAAATCAGTTTTATGAGGTATGTGCACGCAGAAAACTGCAAAGCAAAGCACCTCGCGACATTGACATCAACAATGTGGCTTTGTAAACATCCCAGAGCTAACAGCAACAGCGCTACGTCACAAGTTTGTGTTGGCAACCAGCTCCTTTTATGTGTTTTTGCTCGTCCCATGACCTAGCCCTTCATTGCCGCACTCCCAGTCTGCCTCTGTTGTTAGTCGTAGTGGGATGCTCTCAGTGTCGCAGTAACAGTTTTTGCCGTGCCCGTTGAGATTTCCCACTCTGTCTTTGTTGACTGAGCTGCACTGACCCTGCACAAAACGCGAGTACAGCACAACGTTGGGGATATAGTGCATCGTTAACTACTGCCCAACACATTCAGGGCTGGTTATAGTCATGCATAGGTTTTCCCGCAATGGCCCTCAGCGGCAGAAGTGGGTCGAGTTGGTGCGCGCCACTGGATGCAAGGAGTGGACCCCGCTGAAGAGCAGCTGCATTTGCTCACCTCAGTTCAAGCGTGCAAAAAAAATTGATTTTACTTTTACCTCTGCTTTACCTTACTGAAAGTTTGCAGAAAGATCACAATTTATTGCCGTGGCACTCTTGCTTGCCTTTATTTCCAGTTTGTCATCAGGTTCATTCCAGCAGATGCTGGAAAGCATGCTTTCTTTGCTTTTTTTTTCTTTTTTAAGCATTTGCAGTAACTCATTTTCATTTTGTGACAAAGGGCTGCTGCACAGACCAATACAGTATTAAGTGCGCCCCACATTCAGCGTTTTTACCGGTGTCTCCTGCCGTTGTGTTTTTCGGTGTCGTTGCATCAACGGCGCCAGAGAGGTCACCCAGCCACATGAGAAGCACGCAAACCGCGCCACCTCAGTGTTGCACAATGTGACCAGACAGGTTTAACCAGAAGCAGTGTGTAATGTCATTCAAGTGTACTATTAGAAATATTCCTGATAAAGGTTTTTATGCCTTAGTTATAGTTCTACGGCAGCGCGCACGAAGATCTGAGCAGCTGCTTTCTCAGATGGCACCGCCTTGCCAACGAGACACTGGCGCCCCTGGTGGCATGCACTGCAAACTGGTTGCTGCGGAAGTCGCTTGCAAAAGTTCCCAGCAGCGCGGCCGCAGCCATGTGCTGATTGGTCAGCGCTCTCTGGTGTGTCTTGAGCACGATGTTTCGGCTTGGCACCTCCATCAGCGTCGACGCGAAGTGACATCGGGTGACGAAACGCCAGAAAACACCGGGAAAACGCTGAATGTGGAGGCGGCTTTTATCGTGCACAAATTTCATATTTACTATTCAACAAAGTTGAAGAAACTAGCCAGTAAAAGAGCACCAGTAAAAACAGTGATAACGAAGCAATATAGTAAAGACTATTTTTGTTTCATTAACTGCTTGCTTTTCTTGTGCAATAAAAGCAGCACTTTATTTTTGTTGCAACAAGGGGTTAAATAACCTCAACAAACTCTATTTGCCCATCATTATCACGCTTTAAAAATTAAATTAAATTATGGGGTTTTACGTGCCAAAACCACAATCTGATTATGAGGCACGCCGTAGTGGGGGACTCCGGAAATTTTGACCACCTGGGGTTCTTTAACGTGCACCTAAATCTTTGCCTTGTCAGCTATATTGCTCATATGGTTTTGGATTTGTACTTGACCCGAGTCTCGGTCTTATTATGGGTAACTGTTTCTTGAGTATTGCTGTAGAGCTGATGTAGAGATCTATGAATTACTGTAAAAATGTTCTGAAAGGTATTGTGAAGAGAAGATAAGCGCCATTTCGTACATTTTATGTATGCATTTATAGGCTTTGTTATTTTTGTTTCCTTGGTGTAGTCATAACCACTTAGGTTATTTGCTTAATTCTTTAACTGCATATGTTAATTTTATTTACTTTGGGGGATTTTCACACCGTACAGAACCATAGCATTTGTTTTGCCAAATGTAATTTGCTACAAATGGCATGAAAGTTTCTCTTTGTGGCCATGGTGTTAGTACTAGTTGCATATGCAAGAGACATGTTCGCTACAGTTGTATGGCACTGCCTGTATCCGTACCCACAACATCTTCGATGCCTTCATTCTCACAGTAACTGCAAATGTTCACTATGCAAGGGGAGGCCCAAAAGCTTCTTAATTTTTTTTCTTCTCATTGCAGATATGCATTTATGGTTTTGGTGCAGCTGTAACTAAGAACTGGTCAAAATCGCATGCTCCGACTTAAGATCATGGAGACGAGAGAAAATTCTGGTAAAAGAACAAGTCGTATTCGAATAACTTTCTCACGGTTGTGAAAAAAGGGGGGGGGGGGGGGGGGGAGGATCGCTTATTCCTTTTTACCATTGCTTTTTTTGGTAAAACAGCAGCACATTTAAAAATTACAAGAGCATCTGGGGTAGCCAACTGCTTCTCTCCAGGACATCCACAGATGACCTTTACATTTTGAGCTGGATGTTTTGGTATTGATGATGCACAAAGGAAGTGGTGCCCTAGTTCGATGCCTGCTGTTGCACTTGCAGCCCAAATAATAGGAAATCGCCGTCAAGTGCTTTAGCATGTGCCTATCAAGGAGATGAATTCCGCAGACGAGCACATTACATAACGAAAACTGAGCTGCACTAGTAGATTTTTCCTATCCCCCCTCTGTGTCTTGTGGCCGGATGCTTAGGAACCCAATGCCTTCATGTCCACGGTATTCCTTGCCACGGGTCACTTAACATTGCCAGATCTTAAGAAACTAATTATATTTTCTTTTAGTGAAGAAGGTGAGGACAGGCTTTCAGGTTTAGCTGTTATGGAGTGTATTGGCAAAGGAACACATTTCACACTCTCAAAGGTTTGTTTGTTGAAACTTGTCTAGAGTGTCTTGAGAACATCATTGCAGGGGTCTTTTACTGTTATGTTTGAACATAGGCAGTCCTTAAAAGACCCTTGTCGACTTCAGTTTTGTAAAAGCTTTGAGGAAACAGAGAACTTGCTTTTCCATATATCAAGGGATGATTAGTAGTATTCAAGTGAAGAATATCAATATTTGTGGGGACTATATGTCAAAATTAATATATATATACTTAGAAAAGCACATAAAAATGCCTCAATTACAATCAAAACTCTAACATCCAAGTTTTGAAGTACTAAAAGGAACCTAAGTAGACTGAATGGTCATGTAAAATTAGGCTTTTAGGCCTCCCCTTGTGTGTTGGGCAATTAGAAGTCCATTTGACCTGTTGAATATTATCAGCTACTAGCATAACTATGTTATGCCTACCCTACAATTTGATTCTTCTTGTTCAGATCTACTTTTGTAATTATACTTTATGCGAAGCACATTTTCAGTGCAGTTAGGTACACTCAAACAGGGAGAAAATTTAGTCAACTCGGAATGCTACAGCGCAATAGCCTTCTTGATACTGTTTAGTCTTCTGTAATAGCTGCACTTTTCTTCTTATGATAGTGTGGAAGAAAATTGGCATGCAGTCATTATGCAGATAAGAACAAACATTTTTTATATGAATCAAGGACAGGGCAAAAAACACAGGGTGAACAAGGAAAATGAACTATGCAGTGCTGACCTGCAGGTGGTGTTTATTTTGGCTAAAGCCCAAGTTCAGATGAAAACAGCACTACCCCACAGGGCGAGACGAAAAGAAGCACACAGACGTGTGTGAACCACGCCAGTGGCTAATGTTAAACATTTGATTGCATCAAGGTGGTGTGAGAAATGGTGTATATTAGTGTTCTAAGGCTCCTGTTAAAAGTCCAACGGTGGTTCCATATTACTGCTTACCTTAGGCCCATTTTTTGCTTTCTGCTGTAGAAATCTGCTGAATTGTATGGTCTTGGTTTACAGGCTGTGGGATCTGCATCACTACATATTCCATGATCACGCACACTCAGAGACGTTCCTGGGAGGCCGAGCAGGTCATGGCTTGGCTGAAAGAGCAGGAGTGGGGGCTCATGCTGCTTGATGGCAAGTGCAAAATTCGTCTGTTATGTCTTGGCTGGTCTGTAGCCATTTTACAAGTCAAGAATGCAGGAGTGGCTCCTTCCAAAAAAAAAAGTGTGAACCGCGTTCCAATTATTCCTCTGCGCTTCAAGAAATTGTTCCCTTACAAATGCCACCGGCACAAGGAGGAGGAGCTTAGCTGTTCAGCAACAATGTGCGTACTGTGGCCTCGCATACAAACAGCCAAAATCTCTTAATTGTGCACAAACAGGCTGTTTGAAAAATTGGTTAGTGGTGGGATTTCACTGACCTTGTACTATACTCACGGAATGAAAGACATCAGTTTACGACTAATTAATGCACACAATTTCCCTTTCCATAATCTCCAGTTTGTGTGATACACGCATGATTTCGGCTCATACACTCAGTTGGAGTCAGCATCACCATTAGTACTGGATCGGTTGTAACATGACATAGCACTATCGAATAATTGGGGTGTTCTACTGTTGCATTAATTTCTGTTGCATTTCATGTAACGAGTACATAATGTATCACCTCACCCCCTTGTTATCATGACAGTTGGATTCCTTGTGCACCAGTGAAAGCGACATTAATGTATTTCATGAAGCAGCACTTCGTGAGGCACCACTTCTCCTCTGTAAAATTCAAGGTACAGGCCTGAAGAGATGGAGGGTATGAGTCATTGCAGAAAGTTTGTAAGTTTGTATGTCATGCAACTGATTGAAAGTGCAAAACAGGTGTGTCTTCGTTAATGTGTTCGAAACTCTGAACGGAAGTGAGATCGCTTCATCTTATAGACATGCTGTTTTATCTCGTTAACTTAACATCTCTTGTGCCAAGATGAAAAACGAAATCGCAACGAGCAACATATTTTTCACAATTCTAGTGTGTGCGTGTGTATGTGTCATAAATAATATTTTATATTTCTGAATTCAATTCATGAGTCATTGCAATGGAATACCCTCAGCCATTTACGTTAGCCTGTGCGTAGCACAGTTGCGAATAAATCACACTTTTTCTCTGAACCTAAAATATTTGGTACAGCCTAAATTGCAGTGCGGTTTGTTATGCATGCCTAGTCCTTGCTCAAATAACTTCATCTTCTCGTAGCACTTGTGTTCCACAAACTTTCTTTTGTGCACTGCAACAAACAACTGCTTTGCTTGTGGCTCTGTTGTATACTAACAAAGGCCTGTCTTGTCCTGCAGAGGTGCACACCATTCCAGCCAAGATGTTCAGGCGAGTGTTGACAATAGTACAAGCACACTGCAAGCTGGGTCTAACAGCCACACTGGTCCGAGAAGATGACAAGATCCAGGATCTCAACTTTCTCATTGGCCCGAAACTGTACGAAGCTAATTGGCTGGAGCTCCAGAACAACGGTTACATTGCCAAGGTGCAGTGTGCCGAGGTTAGTGATTGGTGCCTGCTGAATTGCCATAGAATGCGACAAAAAGGTCCAGCTGATTCGTTCTTATTAGTAAGATGTCATGCAAGGTTCCTAGAGGTCCTTGCTTACACTGAATGTCATTGAATACCAAAGCACTTGTGATTCCTTGAAAACTTTTAAGAAGCCATGATACCAAATTTTCAGACTTCAATTATGCATTGCATGCTTAACCGTACGGGTCCCACAGTGAGCTTGCAAAATTTGAGCTCATTCGGTGAGGTAGAAAATGTGTATTTGAATTTTTTAAATCGCAATTGAACTGTACGCAGTCTGCCAACACTTGCAGATGATGCAAGGAAGTGTCTTGTGCGTAGTCAGTGCGCACAGTATACACATGGTTTCGTTTTCGTATCTGCATCTTGACGGTCAGCCCAGCATACTTTCTGCAAGCATTCTCTGGTTCATGTGGGTACAGTGCAGCAGCAACATTCTTGTTGTGCTGTTAACCATGGCGGGGGAAGCAAGGAGTCCGGCAAGGCACGCATGCGCTTCGGAATGTTTTAGAGTAGACAACATAGTAGTTGCCCCATGGTTTTTGATTTCGCAAAAGCCATGCTAAAATTGCAGTTGCTGTCTGTTTGAGGGGCTTAAAGGCAGCAATTTCAAATTGAAATTTTGGCTTAGAATGTGAGCGAGGAACCCAGTCTCTTTTTTTTTTCTTTTTATATAATAATATTGGTTTCCCTACTGTAATGGTTATGGTATATTCAGCTGGTCGCTTTTGAGCGTGTCATGGGGCCGTTTAAATTTAGCCGGTTGAAGTCAAGCACTCTCGACACATTCACCTGGTTTATTCAGAACACCTAGCTCCAGCCCAGAGTGCTAGGAGGCGCTCCCGCTTTCAACTTGGGAGCGCAACCGAAATATGACAGAATCCTGATCATTTCGCTTCATTTATTGCTCTGGGAACAGCTGAACATTTGGCTGAGGTTGGCTTTTTCATTCTCCAATCTCGAGAGGGCTCCACATCGCTGCAAACAGAGTTGAAGCACGGTGGGAACTGGCCAAACAGTCGAATGTACCATCAGTTACAGTGATAAACTGAGACTAGCTGGATGAACATGTCGTGCTTAACGACTGCTGAAATTGAGCCACACTGTGTAGATTTTGTTTGGGCATTTGTCTGCAAAGTTGGTGCAATGTAAAGTTCTAAACTAGGCTGGTTGGTTTGCGTTCAACGCAATGAACAGCACAGGCAATAGCACAAGTGGTACAAACAGGACATCCTGATTGCACCACTTGTCCCTTCGTCTGCGTTGTTTGCTGTGCTAACTGAGTGCCAAGCCACTACAGTCCACTCAGCAGCGTTGTGGTGGTTGGTGTTGGTTCACTTGCTAAACGTTTTTCAAAAACCTTCCTTGTGCGTGTGCAGTGGAAAAAAGAAAAAAAAAAGGTTATCTTATTGTTGTGAAATGTTTTTTTTTTTTTTTAAAGCCGTGAAACATAGTGTCGTTATAAGCATTCAAAGTACTTTGTTATTGCCTTGGAAGTGTTTAAAAACCTTTCAATTTTTTCCAAGAAACTGATACGAACTCTGTTACGCAGAGTCATTGAGGAGTCTTAGTGACTGTGGCATCAGAATAAGAGAGGCACAGATGTGGTTTGGCCTTCAGTTTATGGCCTCAATTATGCTCTTGTATCTAAGAAACTTATTCCCTGGTTATGTGAATCTTGGGGAAATTAATTTTATTCAATAGAAACTTTATTTGTCTTTTTGCATAGTCCTTTAGCAACTTACAGTAACACAAAAGTCTGCCTTAAAATACCCGGTACATTGCGTAACAGCTTTGCTTTGTTCTAGGTGTGGTGCCCAATGACACCAGAGTTCTACAGGGAGTATCTGCAAGCAAGAGCGTGCAAGAAGATGGTGAGCATCTTATCGCTGAATGTTTTGAAAAATGTGTACGTGTAGTAGGTATGCAATTTGTATTGGTTAAGTCTTCCAATCCGACTTTTTAAATCCTTGGTTTTTATTTTTTATTCGTAATTTCTTTTTTGCTTTGCCACACTTGCCTGTATCTGCGCTTTTGATTTCTTGATGCACTACAAACTTGTTCCTGTTCCGTGTTGTTGACAAACATAGCCTTCCCACCCCATTTTTCTTGATTGGGGTGTAAAATGAGGAAGAATTGTGTGGACGTTGCAGCTACAGTTTTCACAGTGACCAAGTCATCTCTGGATGTAAAACAAGCATTGGGACGTTTCCATAAGGGTAATCTAACAGTCTAGATTGACCAAAAGTTAAAAATAATACGGAGTTACCGTAAATACCCGCATATTATACGGACCCGAATATAATATGAGGCGAAAAACTTAAAAAGAAAGCTAACTACATTGCGAACGAAAGACGTCGGACAAGAGAGGTGATGACATCAGCACTGAAAGTACTCGACAAAAGATTTTATTTGATGATGATGCGGCAATTTAGTCGCCGCACCAAATCAGGGCAGCACCACCTCAACTTCAGGGAACTCGCCGTTCTTGGGCCCTCGGAAATTTCTCATGCCACTGTGCGGAAAAAGGGCATCTTTTTGTTTTCTCCGACCACGAAGGCTGCCCTTGTTAATACGAAACTGTCACCCTGCGATTCGGTGGCTGATACTTCCGGAAACTAGGATACAAATTTGACATGCTAAAATATGGAAAGAAAACTCGCATTATACACTGGTCCTTACAGTGTTTGGGCTATTAGTGGTCTGTGTGGATCTGTTTCTAGAGGTTTATCTTGTCCGTAAATGTATTACTTTTTACAAAATGCCGAGTTACCAGAACCATAGACTGCAGTAGCAATGCTGATAGCGACATCTTGTGGTGCTTTGTCCAACAACAATGTGTTCAAAGTGTTTTTGTGTTGCATGAGTGTTCTCATCAAAGAAAATCGTAAAAAGACTGCATGTCAACGATTACGTCTCCACCGATGCTTTACAGCAGCAGTTTTAAGTAGAATATGGTAGGTCACTGCTATAGTATGTCTGTGTCCTCTCTGGTTAAACTGTGCCACCTTTCTGCTGACCCAGTATTCTGCAGTGTTATACATTCTCAAACAAGCTAGAGCACTCTACTGTTGTCACCGACTATTGCTTTGAGCAGTACAACTAGGTATTGTGGGGGTGATTTCTGTCATTTCCATGCGTACTAACACTGAATGAGAGATTTCTTTTACATTACCTTTCATCTGTGCATCTTTTTCAGTTATTGTTCGTCATGAACCCAAACAAGTTCAGGGCCTGCCAGTTCCTCATTAAATATCACGAAAGGCGAAACGACAAGATCATAGTATTCTCTGACAATGTCTTTTCCCTCAAGCATTATGCCATCAAGATGAACAGGTGAGTCTTCGCTAATAGGACGATTACATAAAATCACAATGTGTCGTGTAAACTTGGAAGGCAACCTGTCGCGCAGATCTGGTAAAGTATGGTGAGGTCAGTGCTGACAACTCTAGGGATATTTTCCTAGATACAGTAGAACCCCGCTGTTACGTTTTTCACGGGACCGTAAAAAAAAAACGTAAGAGCCGGGAAACGCAAGAGCCAGGAAACAGGAAAAATTGAGAAATGGGAGTAGTGTTGAACTGAACACAATATTATTTTAATGCTTACGTGCGACAAAAAGTAGTTTCGCCCGACAGCCGAAGTATCGATTGCGGTGAGCTATACAAAGTAAGAATAGTAGTTTTAATCCTCTGTATAAACTTGTAAACATTCGGTTATTAACTAATTAACAAACATAGTGTCAGCGCCCACAGGCAAACATGAACACATCACACTCGATGAGCGCGGACACGCGCAGTTAGGCGCCGCTGCAGAAGCGAGCGAAGTGACCGTGCTGTTGTCTATCGCTTCAACCTTAACTGAGCGCCGAGAACAAGCACGCACAAAGCCACGAGCCGCCGACGCACCTACATTGCGTAGAATCTACCCCCACGCAGATCGCTTTCAAGATAGGGCCCGCGGGACCGCGCGCGCGCCGCCGCGCAGTATGATGCCAGAGCACAACGCTGCCCGCTGCCCCCCCCCCCCCCCCCTCGCTCCCTCGCTGGTGCCTTGAGCGCAATGGAAGGAGGCGCGCTTCCTCTCTGCTTTTCTTTCGCGCGCGAGACGCGGTCGTCGGCTCCCCTCGCACGCTTTCTCCGCACATACAGAATGCGGCGCGCGGCGACGTATGCTGTATGTACGAGTGAAAGCGTGCGAGGGGAGCCGACGACTGCGTCTCGCGCGCGAGAGAAAGCATACGGCGCGCGGCGACGGCGTTATCGCCCTTGGACTTTATATGGAAGATCTATGAGCCAAAACCAATTTTAGGGCCGCAACGCGTCATAGACATCATCTTTAGATAGCAAAAGCGGATATCAAAGGCCATACTTTTGCTGGCGGAAACCGAAAATACGTAATAAATGTCGCCCCCAGCACTTTGGGCGGCCAATGCCATCGTCAAGCAACCAAGCCAAGCGACATGAAAAGTCAAAATGGCCGCTCGGGCCGGCGCGGTGTGGCAGTTCGCAACGTATGATGCGGGAACGGTCCCACAGTTGCGACGTAACAGCGGGGTTACCAATGCATTGGGTTCTATGGGAGCTGTGCCGGGACCGGCCGAAAACGACGTAACAGCCGGGAAAACGCAGCACCCGGGAACGTAACAGCGGGGTTCTACTGTATAAAGATCTTTAAGTCTTGATTAGGTAAAGAAGGGAAATTTGTCCAAACCTAGAGAAATTTTGTGCTGAGGCATTGAAACAGTAGAATGGCTGACGTCACAGCATGTTTTGATTTTAGTCGCCACAAGTTCACATTAACACACAAAGTATGACTTTTGCTCATACTGCAATGCAGTGAACGCATCTCGCCAAGTAAACGACAGGGTGCCGATGTTCTGGGCTCTTTGTGGAAATACTGCTACTCTGATTGTGCCACTCATACATACAGCTGTGCTGTAGATGTCTGTGCACTCTGAATGAAATATTTTCCCATAACCGGCTAAACAAACGTATGCTGCAAAGCCAAACAAAGCAGCATGAGCAAATCTGGGTGTAAACAGACACGTATGCCAGTGCCAAGCACGACAACGTGGTCGTATTGCTAAACAGATGACTATGCACATGTATACTAAAATTTACCGGGAATTGTCCATAGGCATAGCAACCTTGGACTGAGTCCCAGTGGTTATGTGTTCGGGCGAGTTTTGCTGTAGAAGAAAGATAAAATTGGTCGCGTGTCTGTGTGCTTTGATGTAGAGATGTGTAAGTGCGTAAGTGTGGTGGTGCTACGTTAGTACACGCATGAAACAAAATTATTCTCATCTGTTGCATTGGTGTCATGAAGTGTGGCACCCAACTTCCTTACAATATGGATAAAGTTCCAAGTAATCTTGGCACTGTGCTGCACGTGCAAAAGTTTGCACAACAACGAGGTATAAGCATGCTGACGTCTTCTTCTGTGAATGTGGCTTAAGCAGGAGACGTTCTTGTTAGCATAACAACTTCCACTCCACCATTATATCAGCTTGAGTGCAGTGGCTTCATTTTCTATATCTGTTAAAACCGCCTTACAAATAAACTATAGACTTTGTAGTCTATTTTCATACTACAAACAAAAATTTATTTTTGCATAAATCATATTCTCAAACTCATTAACAACCACATTTTGCACGTATCCAGAGAAATCTGGTGACATTTTTTTTATCCAAGTCGGAGGATAACTGGCTTCGGAGGTTGGCAGCACTGGGTGACGTTCCCATACCCCTGATGTGGATGCTCTTATCTCTAAAAATGCAACAGTATTTCAGAATGCGATCTTTAATACATTTTCACTGCGTATAAGTTGTTGGTTCATACTTGTCATAATTTCGCATACAGTCAAACGCCTTTATAACGGGAGTGCTTCAGACCTCCGAAATTGTTCACCATACAGGGCACTTCATTGTAAAGGTCACGCACCGCTCACAATAGAAACGGGACACAATATTCCCCTTGTTATCGTACATATAATTTTGGTTGAAAAGGTGCCCGACTGTGTTCTTTTTTTATACTGTTATGTTTTACGTTATGCTTTACATGTGTGGTTTGCTGATCAAGTACTGCGTTTACCCGATTCTGATGTGCCCTTGAATGTAACGTGCATAACACTGTGGCTGAATGTAACATCCCGCCGATTCATAAAAGAAAAATATAGCATGCCCCCCACGTTTGTGATAAAAAAACACACACACATATACAGAATTTACTTTCACAGACGAGAATTTACGTGTATTTATTGATTTTTCATAATGAAAGTGGCGCATCATCGTTGCCACTTGCACTTCATTGGCCACAGATACCATGCACACAGGAGAGGTATTCTTGAGCGATAACATTTAGAGATACCATAAAACCTCGTTCATTCGGCCCCCGTTAATTTGGATAATTCGACGTCCTCGCTCCCTCCCTTAAAAAACGTACATAGCCCTATGGCAGCAAACCTTCATTAATTCGGCGCAAAATTGCATGCACAGTGGTTAATTCGAACTGGAGGCAAGCGAAGGACGGCGCTGGTCCATAATCATGTCGATAGCCACTGCGGTTTCGTCTACAGCGGTTGCGGCAAACGGTAGTTTCATTTCGACTCAGTATACGCGTCAGTCGCGTGCCTTCACAACTACGGAATCGCCATCCATGATCGCGTCGATAGCGACCGTGGTTGCGGCAAACAGTTTGACTAAGCACGCACGTCAGTTGCGTGCCTACATAACTGTGTTGTCGCCATTCATGATCGCGTTGATACCAGCCACGGTTTCGTCTGCAGTGGTTGCGGCAAACAGTTGTTTCATTTTGACTCTGTGTAAAGCTGTCAAGGATGAAGAGCACCGGTTACATCGTGATGGATGAACAATCTGTTGGCGACCAGCTCGCTGGTGAAAAACTAATTGGGATGTCTGCTCAATACTGAAAAGCGTGTCTCAGATAAAGGCACGCGCCACAGCCGCGCTGCGAGAATCGGTCACGAGATGACGGAAATTGCAGCTTCCGCACTGCTTTTGTGCAACATAGAAACAAGATTTGCTCATTTATTCAGCAAATAAAAGCTTGTTGACGTAGTATGCATTTGTTTATTGTTTTTCTGATACCCTCAGTAACTCAACATTCGGACTTTTTTTTTTTTTTTTTATACTCCCTGAGGTACGAATTAACGAGGTTTTACTGTACTATATTATCATTTTCGTGCAACTCTGCAGTGGGCTTGTTGCAGTATCCGTCTGAGAGCGTTCTGCTAGATAGCGAGCTTAGCATTACGCGAAAAACGTTGGGACCAATTATACTGACGCATCCGGTGCAGAGTCGTGTGAAATCTCCGGAAAGTGAAAGTATCTCCGCAAGTTGTTGGCCTAAAATACCGTCAAGATCGTAGTCGAGCATAAAATGGCCCGGTAGCAATTCACGAAAACGTTCTCTGTTGCCATTTTGTGATGGCAATGACGCGGCATCTGACAGTTCTGACGGTAGCCGGTTGCCAACGCCGCCAATGCAGTTTTGTTTTCGTATCCGATTGTAGCTTGCAGGCAATTTTCAGACCACTTTTCTAGGAAAAATGGAACAGTATGAATGTTAATGTATATTTATGAGGTTATTGGCATGTGGAACATTCGCATGTCTGCTCCTCTAGCCCACTTGTAATGTGCATGGCTGTCTGTGCGGCTAAGCACATGCGTGGCTCGCACACGCGCCTCTTGAAGAAGGTCTGCAGCAGGTGCAAATTAAGGTTAACAGCGAGCCAAGATGGCAAGTGGCTTTGTGCACGCTGTGTGCATCTGTGGCATCATGCTTGTTCATTTAATTAGTAAGCGAATGTTTACTGTAATTTATACTGCTGATAACACTACAAATTTTATTTTGTGTAGTTGTCTAATACTTTGCTATCATAATATCAATGCCTCACCTTTTTGGTGAAACTGCGACTTTTTCTTTTCCAGTAACCGCATGGCATGTACAAGTTTCATTACAGTCCTTCATCATGCGTTAGGTCTGCTTTCTTTCTCTGGCTGGTTAAATATTTTTTTAAAAAGACTTCTCACGATTTCTGTCCTCTTCCGACAGGCCATACATCTATGGTCCTACATCCCAGCAAGAGCGAATGCAAATCCTCCAAAACTTCAAGTACAATCCCAAAGTGAACACCATCTTTGTGTCCAAGGTGGCCGACACCTCTTTTGATTTGCCAGAGGCCAATGTCCTCATCCAGGTGTCCGCTCACGGAGGCTCCAGGAGGCAGGAGGCTCAGCGATTGGGTCGTATCCTCAGGGCCAAGAAAGGTAGGTCTCATCCTTGGGACTTGCTATTCTCGTGATCTGCAGATGGTCAGAGCCTTCCTGTACTGTGGTACAGGAAGGCTCTAACCGTAGTTTCTAAAATGGCCACTAGAAAATCTGGTGTTGCAGTCTAATCTTCATGGGAATTGTGGGTACTATATAGACAGATTATTCTACGATTTGGCATGGCTTCATTGAAGAAGTACTGCAGCTTCTTTTATTGTTCTTTATGGTTTAAGAATGTTGTGTGCTAGTCGTGCAATGTGTCTTCAAAGGAGTGGAGCATATTATGGTCTCGTTGTGGTACATAATTTTGAATGAATAAATACCGTATTTTCGCGCGTATAACCCGCAACTCTAACTTTGAACTCCACAAAAAATAAAAAAATAACCTCGCGTATAACCCGCACGTGTATCTGAAAGAAATGAGGACTAGGAAGTTACAACTACGCGCAGTCATCATTTCGTTTTCAAAACAACTGCTGCAACGTTGTCAGTGCTGTCGTCCGTTTCACTGCTACGATCCGAGGCTTCATCGCCGCTCTCAAAGACGTAATCGCCTTCGGAACCATCTCGCAGCAGCTCTGTTGCCGATTTCTTCAGCAGCGGCTACGATCTTCAGTTTCTGCTTCACTGTAAAAGACTGCCGCCGAGACACACTCGTGATGCCTAAACAAGGCTAGCCAACTATGCAAACTGGGTTTACAAGAAACAGCACCTGACTTATGCGAAAAGCGTGCGAAAAGCATCTAACCAGACTATGGATGTGGATCTGGCTATAACCTGTGTAGGCCTCTTATTGGCTTAACACACGTCGATGTCGATAGGCATGCGGACTCTGCACGGTAGGCCGCGCATTGCCGTGAAGCCGACCCCCACCCCCTCCCTTCGCGAATCTTCGCAGATAACCCGCACCCCCACTTTTTAAGCAATTTTTCCAATTTTTGGTGCGGGTTATATGCGAGAAAATACGGTATGTCTCAGCACTTCTGATTATGTGTCCCACTAGATCTGGATGGCTTTCGGGCTGTGGCAACAAGAAAAGGAAAGGTTTTGTGAAGCGAGAAGGATGAAGTTCAGACAAATTCGTATAGTGCCAAACTTTGCTCTAGTAATTTTACAAGTGAACTGTGTGCCTTTACCAACCTACTGTAGTTACTCACTCGCTGTGGTGTTCCATTGATGAGCACACGGTGCGAGTTTTGATTGCCAATTGTGGCAGCCATATTCTGATGGGTATGCAGTGTAGAAATTCTTTTATATTGGGTAATATTAAGAGAAAGAAATGGAGCTGGACAGGCCATGTAATGCGAAGGATAGATGGATACCAAGAGAAGGGAAGTGCCGTCGAGGACGGCAGAAAGCTAGGTGGGATGATGAAGTTAGGAAATTTGTAGGCGCATGTTGGGATCAGCTAGCACAAGATGGCTAATTGGAGATTGCAGGGAGAGGCCTTCGTCCTGCAGTGGACATAAATATAAGCCGATGATGATGATGATCTGGAGACACCTACAACAGTGCATACCTGCCAGCTTCCGAGTATTTTTCGTAATGTTTGAGAATTTGCGCTCATTCTACGAGTTTACGAATGTTTCGTCAAGTTATGAAAAATAAATTGTTTGTGAAAAATTATCACTCGTCAGTCTCCTCACACTCTTGGAAGACTTCTGATTGTAAAAGGACACCGGTACCCTGCTTGGAGTAAGTTTATTCACATACAGTAAAACCTCGATAATTCGAACTCGGTTAATTCGAAATTTCGGTTAATTCGAAGAATTTGAGCGGTCCTGTCATTCTCAATGCAAAATCTACCGGATAATTTGAATGGCCCGCGCGGCTCTATTCGGATAATTCGAAGTTTCCGGCTAGTAGCAACGTGCGGCGGTTAGGTTAGGGCGCTCCGTACAGCCGCCAACCGATTTCCCGAGCTCGTGGGGACTGAAATATAGTCCGGAAAACTCGTTCGGTCGGAAAAAAAAGTCATTAGTGCGGCTTAAAAAAAAAAACTTTAATAATGCCCTGCCTCATACTACGCTTGGAGAGGATCGACTTGCTTGGATTTGCGCAGCAATGACGTCGTCTCCGTGTACAGTCGACACGAACGCCACCGCATTGGCGATCTCCGCCAACGGAGTTCGCCATAGAGATCCAAGAAACGAGCTTCGCACCGCTTAGCTCTCACGAAGGTACAGGAGGTAGCGCCGATCACTGAGACATGGGTCTCCGAGACACCTGCTCGGTGTACACGCCACGTTCAAAATAGCAACCGAAACTTGAGGAAAAAAAACAAACAAAAAAACTCGCTGAATTAACACGCGTGGTGTCAGCGCGCACGAGCGAGCGCGGCCACCGCAGCCCGCAGCGAGCGAAGGTTCGTGCGGTCTATCGCTGCAACGGAAACTGAGCGGCGAGAGCGAAAGGTCAGAGCCGTCTGGAGATCGCTTTCAAGATACGCTGCGCGCGAGAAACCGCTCCGGCGCTAAGTACGCAGTTGTTAGAAGAGTAGAAGTCGCCTCCCCCCACCCCCCCCCCCCCCCCCTTCCTCCCATACCCCCACGGCCTTTCGCACGAGGGAGGAAGTCGCGTTTACGCTCCGCCGTGCGTTCGCTCTCCATGAAAGCGCGCGTCCCCCGCGCGCTGTCACTCGCACATACGGCGGGCGCGCGGCGATGATTTTATCGCCCTTGGACTTTGTATGGATCCTCAGGGCGGCGACGCCGACGGCGAAAATCCGCTTGAAGTGTCCATATAATTGCTGTCGCAATAAAAAAAAAAACCCACAATAAATGGTTATAACGATGGCATGGCCTCCGAGACTGGAGGATTGCGATAGCGCGCATTCTAATCTTGGAGGCTATACAGCGAGCCACTGGAATTTAAGCCAGTGCAAAATCCAACATGGCGGCCTCCAAGATTGGGTAGCGCGGCTAGGAAAGAGCGATTTAGTCCGCAAAATCGAACTTTGGGTTCTCAATTCGTCCAAAAAATTGGGTGCGAAAATGCATGAACTCAATGGGAACCCTGATGGTGCATTTTTGAAGTCCGGAATATCCAGCAAGTCCAAATTTTTGGAGTCAAGCACCACCACGCCCGCTTTCGCGGCAGTTATCGATTCCGTGAACATCGTCTGCAACTTTGTTGAGTGCAGTGCGGGTGATATTTGTATGCTACGTTTTTTGAGCCAGCTGGAGAGCATGGCACTAGGGGCGGCGAACCAGAGCGCCAAGTAATCCCGCATCGGTGATTACTTTTAGTAATTTTTCTCGGACATGGAAAATAAAGGTGATTTTTTTGCGGCAAGTTCTTGCTTCTTTTCTTTGTTTTATTATTCATTTCGGTTAATTCGAAGATCCGCTTAATTCGGAGAATTTTCGCGGTCCGGCGACCTTCGAATTATCGAGGTTTTACTGTATGTGCCTGAAGCATGTGAAATTGGTAACAGAAATGTTGCTGAAGGATCACTGACTGACTGACTGAAAAACTTTATTGGTCAAAGTATTGACAGGGAGGGTGTGGACCGATCCTTAAGGGACGTTCCTTATAAGTACTAGGTGGGCTCCTCATTACAGAAGCCCATTGGCTATAGCCGCGGCTTGGGCACGCACGACCAGGGCCTTCTGGCTCGCCAGGTCGGAGCAGCCGAGCAGGGCCGCCTCCCAGTCCTCCCGGATAGGGTTGGGTATAGGGGGAAGGTGCGGGGTGGATTGGCATGCCCACACCATGTGGAAAATGTCCGAAGACTTTTCCCCACAGTGTGGACACTCCCCTGTGCAAGCAGGGTCGAAATGTTTTAGGACTGCCGGGCACAGCAGTGTTTTAGTATAGAGGCGAAGGAGAAAACGCTCCTCCACCTTCGTGAGGCCCTTACAGGGCTTAGGAAAGATTGCGTGGCCGAATTGGTAATGTTGGGTGATTTCCTTAAAGGTAAAAGCCGGATTGGGTTCGGAGTCCGCATCGAGGGGAGGCGAGGGCGATGCCCGGAGAGTAAGCGCGCGGGCAGCGGCGTCAGCTGCTTCGTTGCCCTCGAGACCCGTGTGCGCGGGAGTCCATATTATCGTGCGGGACGCGGGGGCCCCGAGATAATCCTGAAGGATCACTGTGATCTGAAAACTGTGTTGCTTGTCATTAGAAAAATACAGAAACAGCGCGACACAGGGCAAGTGAAGAGCACAGGTCAGCGCTCTGTCCTGTGCTCTTCACTCGTCCTGTTTCATGCTGTTCTAACATGTATTTTTAACCATGTATTTTTCTAATGATGATCCCACCAGCCCCTTTGAACACGCTGTTAATATGTTGCTTGTCAGTTTGTGCAGTTCCAAGTTTGTTTAACCCCATAAAGCCCAAACACCATTCCACATCAGACAATTAAAACAGCGTGTTCACATTTATTTCTGGCCATGAAGATATGCTTATTGGTACAAGGGAAAAGAATGAAATGTTATTGAGTAAATATTAATTAGTACGGTAATTACATAATTTGTAATTTATTTGCTGTACTATCACGGCTGTAAACTTCCTCCAGCACATCAAAAACCCTAGTATGGGCTCTAGTTTAGGTCATTAGTACATAAATTTGAATTTTTAGGCATCAAATCCAGCGTATCAAAAATTATAAGTTGGGCGTTGTGGGGTTAATAAAGTGCACATGTATCATGCGGAAAGTGCGTGCCCAGGGAAAACTTTAGGAAATACTGTGGGAGTTATGTTGGTGGGATTTTTACGAATTCTAGAGTTGGCAGGTGTGACAGCGTCTCTCATAGGTTGTGTATTTATTTGGGGTGCTAAATCCTGTGGGTCGATCAGTTGACAATTTCTCTACCATTTTAGTGATGGAGTGGGCCACTCCCCATTCTTAAAGTAAAGGGATCCCACACTGTTTCGAAATGCACACGATGCGAGTGTTTTCTGTAGTCCCACAGACTGTATACAATTAAAGAGGGGGTCAGTTTATGCTAACCTAGTGACTTCCCACAAACTTGGTTGCTAGCAATTTTTGGAAACTAAGCCAATAATTCAGAAAGTTTTCGAAAGTAAGGTTCATTATATAGAAATCTACAATGCCCAAGTCTGCTGCGGTGCATCAGCAAAGTCGTTACGTCCGTTTGAGTATGTCTGCGTAGCCACCCCTAATATAAAATGCAGAAGTTAATGCGCAGAAACATCACATCACGCCCACTGTAGTAAAAACACAGCATCAAATACTCTCTTATGATTCTGAGATGCAAGAATGGCGTCTTCATAATACAGTGGAATCTCGATACAGTAGAACCCCGCTGTTACGTTTTTCACGGGACCGTAAAAAAATAACGTAAGAGCCGGGAAACGCAAGAGCCAGGAAACAGGAAAAATTGAGAAATGGGAGTAGTGTGAACTGCACACAATAATATTTTAATTCTTACATGCGACAA